>NW_026596039.1:5922581-6122487 GCF_907164565.1 Psammomys obesus | reverse complement strand
TGTGTGTGTGTGTGTGTGTGTGTGTGTGTGTGTGTGTGTGTGTGTGTTTAATTAGAATGAATAAAGTATTTCCTAGATTTCTTCTCTCTGACTCTCCCACTTGAAATTCTTTTAGAATCAGAATCCATGAGCAACAATTATCATGTCAGATGTGCTAGCTGTTGGGTTTGTGAGGTCCGTGTTCATATTAATATTTTTTTGATTTTTTTTTTCAGTGAGTTCAATAAGAGGAGATACTTAGCTGTAGTTTGGAAAAGAGAGGTTCTTTTCAGACCTTTTCTTGCTTTGCAGAATATAAATAGCAGCCCAATAGCAGGTTCAGAAGGTGAGCACCCAAAAATCAAGCTTTCCTCGTCTGCCAATGCCATTTACTCTCTGGCTGCCAGGTAAGCATACTACAACTGTATTTCATTCAATGGGTATTTCTTTCTTCTTCATGGAACAAAGGCATCCCCAGGTAGACTATGATGTCCTCAAACTCAGAATTCTCAACCTAGTATGGTTGGTGCATGCCTGTATCCCACACTTGAGAGGCTAAGGCAGTAAAATTGTTGCAGGTGTACAAGCTAGCAAAACTTCTCAAAACAAATAAACAGGGGGCTGGACAGTGACTCAGTTATTCAGGTACTTGCTGTTCTTCCAGAGGACATGAGTTAGATTCCCAGTGCTCAAATGGAGGTGTACAACCATCTGTAACTTGAGCTCTAGGGTCTTCAGTGCTTCTGGCCTCCTTGAGCGCCTGCACTTATGTCCACATACTCACTCGCAGACACTCATGTGTGCCTCATGTTTTGTTATAACCAAAAATAATAAAAGCAATCGTAAAATCCACCTCGCAAGTCTCCTACTCTGGCCCTCTGAGTGCTGTGATTTTTTTTTGTTGTTGTTTTGACATATTTTTCATTTCTTTTTTTTTTTTTTAAATACATTTGTATAGGTCAAGCTTGTTGAGTCTATTCATTTTTTTTTTAAAAGAATCAATTTGGTTTTGTTATGTTTCTCTGACATGATTTTTTTTAATGTGTACTTACTGTTGCCAGGACATGTGATAAATGCTCTTACTCCTATCTTAATCCTAGCACTAGGAAGGCGGAGAGAGTCAGATCTCTGTGAGTTTGAGGCCAGCCTAGTCCACATAGTAAATTCCAGGACAGCTGAGACTACATATTGAGTCCCTGTCTTAAAAAAACAGACAAAAACAGGCAGAGGCAGGCAGGTCCCTGTGAGTTGGAGGCCAGCCTAGTCTACAAAGCGAGTCCAGGACAGCCAGGGTTACACAGAGAAACCCTGTCTTGAAAAACAAAACAGGACAAAAAAACAAAAAAAAAAACAAAAAACAAAACCTCAGACAAACAGCTTATCCATTTATTATCAACAAAAGGCTGGGGGATGTTAAGCATTTTTTGTTTTTGTTTGTTTTGGTTCTTTAAAGACTCATCTTATTTGCTTATTCATTCATTTATTCATTCATTCATTCATCCGTTTGTTTGTTTAATTAATTAATTAACTTCATTGTAGGTGAGTACATACCAGAAGGGTATAAGCTATCATGTGTTTGCTGGGAATTGAACTCAGGACCTCTGGAAAAGCAAATAGTGCTCTTAACTGCTGAGCCATCTCTCCAGCCCAGGATGTTAGGTTTTAAACTCAGAGCAAGTAACTGGGGTGCTGATTAACAAACCAGACCTGGCCTCCAGATTATCCCAGCATCCCTCAGTTCCTGCCTGTTACAGGATATGGCTGGCATAACCCTCCCTTTACCCTGAACTTTCCAGGCCAGGGGCTTGGCTGCCCTTTACCCATAGGCTCTTCTGTATACAATCCAGTCATTCTGGTTACCTGCCTTCCTGTTACTTTTTTTTGTACTTTTGGCCTCCAAGCTGCTCAGCTGAGTTCCCCTCTCTCTTTTTCCCTCCCCCTCTCTGCACATGGATCAGGGATGACTGCTCTGGACTATGCCAGATGTGTTTGCATCTGGCTATGCTTTCTCACATATCTATAATAAACATTCTTCTCCACCATAAAAACAAACAACAATAACCAAAAAAACAAAATCAAAACAAACACCAGCCTGATCTACAGAGATAGTTCTAGGACAGTGGAGGCTACACAAAGAAACACTGTCTCAAAAAACCAAACAAACACTTAAGAACTAAAATGTGTACTGCTTTTTTTTTTTTTAAGATTTATTTATTTTATGTATGTAAGTGCTCTATCTGCATGTACACCTACATGCCAGGAGGGGGCATCAGATCACATTATAGATGGTTGTCAGCCACCATATGGTTGCTGGGAATTGAACTCAGGACCTCTGCAAGAGCAGCCAGTCCTCTTAACTGCTGAGCCATCTCTCCAGCCACATGTATTGCTTTTATAATCAGGAAAACATTATGCAAATACAGAGAGACAAATAAATGCAAGTGTATCAGTTAATTATTTAAAATATGCAAAAAAAAAAAAAAAAAAGTAAAAAAGGAAAGAAACAAGAAACACAGGTTTATTCCAGGAAACATAAGGCAGGGTGGGTGATTTTTTTCATAGCTGGTATTTTATCTTAGTTTCCTTTCATAAGATGAGAAAGCAGAAGTTTTTGTTTTTAAGTTTTTTATTTTATTTTATTTATTTTACTTTATTATTTTATATTTTATTTTATTTATTTTTTATTTTATTTTATTTATTTTACTTTATTATTTTATATTTTATTTTATTTATTTTTTTATTTTATTTTATTTTTTTATTTTATTTATGTGGATGGCTCTTCTGCCTAAATAGATGCCTGAGCACCCAGGCAATGCCTATAGTGATACCCCAGAAGAGGCCCTCAAATCCCTTGGAAATGGAGTTCCAGATGGTTGTAAGCTGTTGTGTGTATGCTGGGAATTGAGCCGCAGTCCTCTGGAAGAGCGGCCAGTGCTCTTAACTTTAACCACTGAGCTGTCTCTTCATCCCCTGAAGAAAGCAGGGGGAATTACATAATATGTGCTGCACCATGTAACAGCAAAATCTCTGAAGTAGGGCACAGGAATGTGATTCCGCAGTCTAGCATGTGGAAGGTCCCGTGTTCCTTGCACTGCTCTTCCCAAAAAAATGCACCAAGAGTCAGAAGTCTAGGATCTAAACCAGGATGGTAATGAGCAGGTTATTTTTTTATCTCTCTCCTTTAGATTTTTTTTTCTGGTAGGAAATATTGAAGAGAAAAAAGCAATTAAACTTTTGACAAACTATATACTACCATAGGTAGGTTTTGTATTGGGATTTGCTATATGTTAGATTTGCTATCCTGTTAGAAGGCCACCTAGTGTTCCCTTTTTAATGCTCTGTAAAGAAAAAGAATGCTAACAGGAGCACCGTAACAAAACTTCCTTGTGAGGGTAACAGTTGCTTATTCCATTTTAACATTTGGATCATCTGAAAGTAGGATTTGTAGCTGGTGCATGCTTTCTTCAGTACTTGATTTGATCAGTGGAAATGGTAGTACCCTAGGTGCTATTATTTTGTTTTGTCAAATTGAGTTGTATCAGTTCTAAATCATTTCATACTTGTATGTTTTCCAACTTAATTCTTTTTTTTTTTTTTTTTTTTAACTCTTCTAGGCCTCTTCCTGTGCCAAAACTGCCAGCTGGGGAACAAGGGGAAAGTGAAGAAGACACAGAGTATATGACTCCCACATCTAGGCCTGTTGGGGTTCAGAAGCCAGAGCCCAAATGGCCGTTAGAGGCAGCTCCGAGTTCACGGTATGCTCACAACAACCCTATTTGGAGCTAAGTATTTTTACTCAGATAATTCACTTACTGTCTTTCGCCTGCTTGCTTACTTACTGTACATACCATTGCATTGTCAGAAGTAAAGCAGAAAGAGAAGTCTGGACCCCAGTGTTTAGGTCTAATATAGATAGGAAGTGGCACAGTGACCTCCAGAACATGTACATCTTAGCTGGCATTTATTAGTGGATGGCTCTTCTGCCTAAATAGATGCAGAAGAGAATAGTGTTGTTTTGAAAGAATTAGGACAGTTAGAAATAGGTTAGTCTTCTTAAATTTGCAAATAACAGAATTTTGTTTGTCAAGACCATTGTACCTCTTTGTGGTTCAGAGCGTGTGACTGTGACCAGCAGATTGACAGCTGCACATATGAAGCAATGTATAACATTCAGTCCCAGGCACTATCTGTGACAGAAAACAGCACCTTTGGTGAGTAGCTTGTCTTCTACTTAAAAATTGATGTGCCTTGTATGCCTTGTATGGTAGCACCCATCTGTAATTTCAGTACTTGGGACTCTTATTGCAAAAGGATTGCAAGTTGGAGGTCAGTCTAGCCTACATAGCTAAGACCCTGTCTTGAGAATAAAAAGAAAAGGAAACCATAAGTTTGCTCTGTAACATTTGGTTGAGATAGCTTAAGCTAAGGAGAAAGTCATTCTCAGTATTCAGTATTCTTAGTACTCTTTTGGTACTGGACAAGATGGGCCACACTTTTCTTTTTATTTTCTTTTCAGACACTAGTTCCTAACTGTTTTTCCTCCTCCCAGGGCCTGGAAGCATCTGTTATATGGCCTGGATCTCAGTATTAGCAGCTCTCTTTTAGTCCCATTACATTGATAAAATTCTTTTGTGTGTGGGTGGTAAATACTCAATTCCCATGTTAGGCAGCTTACCAAGGGGAAAGTTCAAGAAGCCTTCACACAGTCCTTTGGCTGATCTTCTGAGGTGAGATGCAGATAGGCTCTAAAATAGCACTTGAGTCTCTGGCATAGTAGCTATCAACCTTAGCAAGAATGACTATTGACATGTTCAACAAGAGAGCTGGTGTAGGTTTTATTTTATCTCTATCCACAAGACAACAAATGGCATTTGGCCCACAGTAGACATTTGAGTAACCGTCGAATAAATGGTTGTGTGCAGGTGTGAATGAATGGGTGCCTCTGGATTGAAGTGTATTAGAAAATGAACTATGACAGCAGAGGACAGTTACTTACACCAACTTTCTTCCAGGGGAAGGGAATCTGGCTACAATCCATACCAGTACTGGCCCTGAGGAACCAGAAAATGAGGATGATGGGTATGACGTGCCTAAGCCACCTGTGCCAGCTGTACTGGCCCGCCGGACCCTGTCTGACATCTCCAATGCTAGCTCCTCCTTTGGCTGGTTGTCTCTGGATGGTGATCCCACAAGTGAGTCTCCAGGTGACCTTGGCTTGTTCTGGATTGCTGTCTGGCCTTTGGTTTATAACTGAAAGTTGTCACCTCCTCTGGTGGCAGTAAGTCAGTGAGTGGAAGTAGTGGACTGTGCACTGATTCTAACTGTTGGAAAGCTGGTACTAGGTTCCACATCAGGAACTGAAACTCTGAAGGTGGTGCTTAAACCACAGCTCCTCCTATTGAGGAGGGCAGGGCTTCTAGGCCTTCAGAGTATGTGTGTATGGGTGTAATGCCGGGAATTAGGCTCGATGGAAGTGATGCTGTGTTCCTTTTTTTTTTTTTTTTTTTTCCTAACCCCTGTCCCACTGGGAAAAAGTGTGCTGACCTCAAATATACATTTTTATGGACCTGGGCCACCCCACATTGGTCTCTAGTATCCAGGACTGCTCTCGTATCTGTGGCCACCTGATAGTGCAGCGGCCAGAATAACTGTCATTTTGGAAATTGAAGACAACTTTCAGAACAGCTGATGGAAAATAGCTACCGTCTAGTTGCTCATCTAGGTGGGATCCCCACCTCGCTCCCTGCTTCCTCTCTGCAGTTAGGCTCTGTTGTCTCATTTGTAGAAGGAGTAGTTTAGTGGGTGTGTAAACTTTTTGCTAAATAAAACACACAGTGTAGGTGTTATATACTTCTCAAAGCCACAATTACTGTTAACAGAATGGATGCAGGGCATATTTAGAAGGTCCTTTACTCTGTGATCGGAGTCTAGATCTACAACCCATCTTTTAGGGTGATGGTGTAGCTCAACAGCAGAACACTAAACCTCGCATATGTGTAGCCCAGGGTTCAGTCCTAGCACTGCAGATAAAACCTAGACTGTGCCAGGCGTGGTAGCCTACAGTTGTAATCTCAGCACTCAGGAGACTGAAGCAGGAGCACAGCTGTGAGTTGGAGTCCAGTCGGGGCTATAAAGTGAGCCCCTGTTTCAGAACAAAACCCAGAACTCCTCCCTTAGGACAGAAGAGTACATTACAACACATTGTTACTGTTGCTGCCATTAAATGTCAGTTTCCCAAGATTTGCAAATATTTTCTTTCCTTTCTCTTTCAGACTTCAATGAAGGTTCCCAAGTTCCCGAGAGGCCCCCCAAACCATTCCCTCGGAGAATCAACTCTGAACGAAAAGCAAGTAGCTATCAACAAGGTGCAGGTGCCACTGCTAACCCTGTTGCCACTGCAACCTCGCCACAGCTCTCCAGTGAGATCGAGCGCCTCATGAGTCAGGGCTACTCCTACCAGGACATTCAGAAAGCTTTGCTCATTGCCCACAACAACATTGAGATGGCCAAAAACATCCTCCGGGAATTTGTTTCTATTTCTTCTCCTGCCCATGTAGCCACCTAGCGCATCTCTCCCTGCCATGGCTTCAGAGGACCCATGAGCCGGGCTCTTACTCAAGGAACACCTAGGAAAGCAGTGGCTTCTTTTGGGACGTCACAGTGAGGTCCTGCCTTTTATGTGGGTATCGACACATGGTTCCAAGATTTCAAAGCAGTGAAATGAAAATGGAGCAGCTAGTGTGTTTCATTGTTGTATTAGTCTTCAGAGTGTTTTTATAGTCCTTCAGTCCCCATTAGGAGAGAATGAATTTTTATACAATGGTAACTTACCCCGGGAACAGTGCAGAAAGCAGTAGAAGTGCTGTGCTGTGGCCCTAGTTAAGGACTTAAGATTTTCCTGTTAAGGGTCTGTGTGTCTGTGTGTCTGTGTGTCCTGTCATTGTAAGATTATTATCCTGCTGTGTGTGAATCCAAGCAGGGAGTTAGCACAAGAGCTTCAGGAAGGAATCTCTGAAGACTCCCATCTACTGTGGTATTGCACCTAGCCCTGCTGGATATTACAACCTCAACCCTCCCCTTTGGCTTAGATTATCATATGCTTAGCTGCATTTTATACTGTTAGAATACCCACTGTCCTTTCACCTGGAAACTCCTTACTCCACTTCCTCCTCAGTGATGTTCTGTACACTTGCTGTGACCAGTCTCACTGAAGCCAAGCAGCTTATAGGATGTTTTTCCTTCCTCATGTGTGATGGTGTTGGTTGGTTTGGTAGAATAGGTGGGAAGGAAAATGCTATTCTGTGGTTACTGTTAACACTGGTCACTCCAAAGTGCTGTTTCTATAGGAATGTTGAATTTGTTTTTTTTTTTTTAAAAGATGTTTGAATTCCCTTAATTATCTAATGACTGGTTTGAGATAGAGGCCTTCATATACATTCCGTGTCCTCCCCAGGAAAGTCTGTGGGAGTCTATTGCCTTGATGCCAGATATGTTTTTCTGATGTAGATCATGAGTCTTTCTACCTAACAGGAGCAGAACATTTGTTTCCAGGATGGTTTTCCAGCCCAGATACCATGGAGCTTTAGGAAGCTTCAGTCACATGCTATTTAGATTTACAAAATGAATAGTAAGGACCTATCTGCTCAGTCTCTCTTGCCAGTGCTTAATTTCAGTTTAGGGATTTTTTTTCCCTTGAGCAGGAGCCAGGTTAACCTTTCAGAAATTATCTCTTTCTCTACCCTCTAAGGAGTAGTGTATACCCCAGTGACAGTACAGCATTTGCTGATGACTAACGCCTTTCTTGCACTGGTGCAGCCAGTGACTTGGGTCTCATGTGCTTAGCGCTTCGGGAATGGTTTCTCTTTCTCTTTCCTTGCCTTTTTATTGGTTCCTAGATATAATCACTGCATTATACATAGTATTTAGACATCATTCATTGAAATCCTTTAGTCAAAGACAATTTGGGTCAATGTAGCAGTTTTGTATATGTACAGGTTCTAGATCAAGAAGATCTAGAGTCAGTTTGGAGACCTGTTTCTCAGTCCCTGTATAGTGACCCCTTGGGTTCAGTTAGTTCTTTGACTAGAGTCTTGCTGAGTTCTCTGGCAGCATTGCTGTTTGTCCTGTCGCATGCAAACTGGCTTTCCCATGAATCTACTCTGCTTTTTTAAAATTCAGGCAGAAATGACCCACCAAGAATCTGCTTTCTTTCCAGTTTTAACATCTTTGCAACTAAAATCTTTTGAAGTCTTCTTTTAGTTTCTAAATGCTTCAAGTTCTGGGTTTTATCCTCTTGCCTCAGAACTGTTTCTGTTCCCAAAGCAGACACTACAGTACTTTATATTGACTCTCCTTGGTTACACAGTGTCTTCTTTACATAGCAGCGAGTAGAAAAAAATAGCTTATCATTCACCTCAAGAAGCTTGTGACACCCATTTTGTGTTTATTTGAATATTGAAAGCCTAAGCCAAGCTTGGTGGCATGTGCCTGTAATCTCAGCAATTGGGAGATGGTGGCAAGATGATCTGAAGTTCAGTGCCAGCTCAAAGCTACTCAGAACCTGTGTCAAAACAACAGGGGTTGAAGCGATGGCTACCTCTTCAGTTAAGAGCAGCTGTTCCTGCAGAAGACCCATCTCTGGTTCCTGGCACCCACCTGCAGGTTTAAGATGTATAGCAGCTCACAACGATCTGTAACTCCAGTTCCAGAGGTATCTGATGCCCTCTTCTGACCTCTGTGGGCACCAGGCACACACATGATATGCATACATATGCAGGCAGAACATTTCATACATATGAAATAAATAAATGTAAAAAATGAAAAAAATAAAAAACAAAAAATCCTTGACGAAGAACTAGTGAAAGGGCTACAGGCCCCAGTCTGTCCATATTGGAGTGTTTCTTTCCTTGTAGATATTATCCACAATCTAAGGTCAGTCAAGAAAACAAAGCATTGGCTACATAAGTTTGCCTTTTTTGTGTATCCAAGTCTTCTGTGGAGGGCTAAGGATATAGCTCAGTTGGTAGCGTGCTTGTTTAGCATTCACAAAGCCATGGTTCAGTCCCCACACTGCACAGAACGGGGCTGAGGCACACTTCTGGTCCCTAGCACTCAGGGTGTGGAGGTAGAGTGTTAGAAACTCAGGCCATTATTACCTACATAGCAGCTTTGAAGCTAGCCTGGGCTACATGGAACTCTGCCTTCAAAAGAAAACAAAAGCCAAATCTGCAGAGATTACTGTCCATACTACCTATGGAAATGACAGTTTTGTCTTGCCCTCTGCTGAGCACCCATGTGAGCTCTGAAACGGGCATGGGTAAGCGTAGGTAGTTCAGTCCCTATGCTGGACAGGCACATTTTTGATTGACTTGGGTATTGGTTTATCATATGTATATCTACAATTATTAAGGTTTAAGACCATTGTGTATAGGCCTTTCCTTTGCTTCCAGGATATGCTGGGGGCCTGTGCTTGATAATTAGGTAGCCTTAGGGAGCTTCATGCCAGTCATTTTGAAGATAGTCTCCAAATTTGAATTTCTTTTTGTTTGAAGGCACCAATAACTTATTTGCCATTTTCCACTTGTATGGCAAATTTTAATTCCTTGGCTTTTCGTCTGAGTTTACCTAAAGTTGCCCTTTCATAAACAGGCTTTATTTTGAGTTTTGCTATTTTTGGCAAGCCCATCCTTTTTCCCTGCTCTGTGTTGCAATTAGGAAAATCACTTTAACATCTTCCTTTTTCTCAACCTCATTAGGCTATTTTATTCAACACAGGCCTTGCTCTCTCTGTGTCTTCGTGGATTGCTTTACATGCCATCTCATTGATGGGTCACTATCTTCCCAGGGTGCCAGGCAAGACTTTTCTAGTCCAGTCCTAGACCTGGACTCTTTTAGCTGCCCCCTCCATTGTCCTTGTAAAATGAAAAGTTCCTAAAACAGTTTTAAAAACCTGTGGGTTCTGAAGTATTCCTCCTTCTAGTTAACAGACTGGACAGGTCATCATCTCAGCTTTTGCATGTTAATATTTATTTAAGCAGCAAATTGACCCTGTCAGGCTGTTCTTATCCCCCTCTTCCTCCTCCCAGCCCCACCTTGCAGACTCTGCCATTTTGTCTTTCTATTTCAATTCTCAGACATAACTCTCACTGTACCACGGTGTGATAGTAGTACTGGCATCGTTCAGCTGTGTTGTGGGTTTGTTTGTTTGTCTGTTTGTTTCCCCAATTGTCTGGGATGGATAGGAGTCACTATTCTATTTCCTCTGTAGGAAAGTAAAATGTGTTTTATGGTCCAAGTAGCAAACTTACAAGTTAATTTTTGTAACACAACTTACTTGCAGGCCAAACCAGGGACAAGCTGTGTATTCCTTCTGTGGCCCCATTAACAGGATATCTTTCTGTGATGATCAGCAATGGTGGTATCACAGAGTGTTCTCCTACCTCACATCATGAGAAGCAGAAGGCCACTGGCCTTCTCAGGCCTTCCTTCTGTTGGCCTTTCTGACTCTGGAATGATCACTCCACTGAATAGAGTATTCTATCCATTGTCCTGGCTACAAGCACTTGATCATTTCTGCAAACATTTGAGTGATTACTCTGTGTCAGAAGTGTTGGCTGTATGTGCTTCCCGGCCACCTTGTGGTGGTTTACTGCTGTTGAGAATTTAAGCAGGGCCGTCCTTAACTCTTTTTGCATTTGACTGTGTACAAGTTTATTCACAGCTCTTTTATGTAGACTTACCTTTCCTTACAGAGTTCTGTACCCAAGACATTCCCATTAACCCCTGTTGGCTTCTTGTAGCTTTGATAATATTTGGGAGATTCTGTTGTGTATACCTCATTGCTACAGATTTTAGTAGCATCTCTTCAGTGAGTGGAGGGCTCACTGACTGAGAGTTGCACAGTAGAGCACTAAATGTTTAAGCAAAGCTTTTGCTGCAGTCCATTCTAGTGCCTTCTTTATCTTTTTACTGAGCTGCTTCTTTCCTCAGTCCTCCTAGTTGGAAAGGTTTTGTTTTTTTCCCCTTCTGGGACTGTTACCACCTCCCATACAATTTGGAGTTTCTTTTTCTATTCTCCAGTAATCTTTGTGTGTGTATGTCCCCACCCATCACACTTCAACAGTCTTTGTAGCTAATTCTGTCTTAGAAAGGGCAAAAGGATTGGATGGAAAGGGTGCTCTTGTAGGAGCCGGTCAGGAGCTGAGACTGGACTCTGTCCACTAAGCCTTCCCAGAGCAGGCAGCTTATTAGCGGTACCAGAACCTCCCTGTCATCTGGCACTTGAAACTTCAAAATTCAACAAAAGCACTCTAGCACTACACAAAGCATCTGGATGCAACTTTGATCTCAGTCCACACACATGGGTAGTTCTCTCTCTCTCTCTCTCTCTGTCTCTCTCTCTCTCTCTGCAGGGTTTCCCTGTGTAACAGAGCCTTGGCTGTCCAGGACTTGCTTGGTAGAACAGGCTGACCTTGAACTCACAGAGATCCACCTGCCTCTGCCTCCGGAGTGCTCAAATTAAAGGTGTGTGGCATCGAGACCAGCTTGGGTAGTCCTTTTGTTGGAATGCACAAAGTCATTTAATGCATGGAAGACTTGGTTCTTGTATATTAGTGGGCTAGAAAACTTTAGGCTTAGTTCCTTCTCCTCCTGCTTGACAGCATATTGGTATACATGACTCAAAAATAGGTATCCAAGTCCTTGAGTTCATATGATCTTCGAGTACAGTTCTTTAGAAGAACTCAATAATTCCTGGAAAGAACAGGAGAAAGTTAAAACCTGTATACTGATTCCATGGCCAGACTGGACATTCTGAGGGGGTCTGTGCTGGGCCTATATCTCCTGAGACCATCTGTGCACCAAGCTGGACATCATGTAGGAAGCCTGTCTTTTCACCTCTTGGGAGGTGGAAGTAGGAGAATAAGGAGTTTCAGGCCAGTCTTGGTACGCTGCGAACTGAAGACCAGACTGGACTCTATGAGTCTCTTGCCTGTTCATGGAGAATATTTTCTCTTCTTTATTTCTAGCAACAGGGAAAGCAGCAATATTGCTTGGTGCATGGGTGGAGGCGCTCTCTTCAAGTGCAAATTACTGATAGAGTAGTTTCACTGAAACTACTTTTGGCTCTTCCACTGTAGTTCCCTATAAGTCTGATAGTTTGAAGGTACAGTCTTTTATGGTGGGAAAGTCGTGGAGGCAAGAACATGAGGTAACTGGCCACATTGTACCTACAGTCAAGGAGCAGAGACAGTAATGCTTAGGTTGTATTTTTTTTTTTTTTCCTAAATTAAAACTGTTGTCTAATCATGTCTAGAAGGGCTTCAGCGTTGACTTGCCCTTGTATTGCTGGCATTTCTTTTCTCATGGCTTCTGTGTCCTCCTCTGTTGCTCTAAAGGCATCCTGTATGCCCTCTTTGTCAGCTCTGCTCATCCCTCTTCCCTTCTTTGGTGGTCTGTTCATGCCCTCTCAACCTCAGAGCCAGTGAGTCTTGATAAACTTTCCTTGTTTGACTTGTCCTTGAATGTACCATCAAGTTTCCTCTTGTGAGAGTTTGCAACCTTGCACAGGTTTGGGTAATGAACTAGTCCAATACGCTCATGACCTTCAAGCTTAAGAGCCTTTGCATAAGGGAACAGAGCTTCTCCATGCCTCGTCTTGAGTTCTGCTTCTCCTTGGTAGAATACCTTTATTTCTGTGCCAACTCCTGGTAGAAGTGAACCATGTAGTCCTTCATTGATAAGCTTGAAGTGGTTAGGTAGATTGTCATCTCTGCGTTTGCAGCAACAAGACGAAGGTGGCCTATGAAGGCTTGGCAGTCTCGCTGGCACCCTCCTCTATGTCAGAAATCACCTTTTGAAGGAGAGTGTCCAAGTCATTTATGGCTAACCAAACTGCTGCACCTTTGAGATCAATGGTTGTATCAAGTTCAATGCTTGGTAGAGTTGAGCCTTGGAAGACAGTGACATACATGGCATTGAACTTTTGGTGACTTGAGTTGCTGCCTGTTGGGACTTGCAAACTGAATGATACATAAATCCAAGTTTTGACAATTGTGTTCATAAGAGTTGCTGTCTCTCTGACTTCTTCGTTTACCCAAGGCATGCGCTTGCCGTCTTGGTTAGCCTCTCCAGCCCTGTCTCCATGAATGAGAGGGAGAAAGACCTTCTTTCCAGTGACATACAAATCTGGAAAGACAGCAAGAAGATGGCAACAAGGCAGTGAAATAGCTCCTCCGAGTATTTTGGAGTTTATGGCCTCTGGAACACACAGGTTTGTTATAGCTGCCTTGACACCAATGTTTGGTGGTGGTAATGCAATTCTGTCATCCTGCGATAGTGCCAACTTGACTGCGGGGGCAGTTGTGAATGTCTTGCGATAGGTGGAGGAGCTGATCTCCATGATCTCCTACCCACTATTCATCCTAAGTACCCTTGGACACTTAGTCCTTAGGTTGTGTTCTTAAAGAATATACTCAGCAAGAATATTGATTAGAGGGTCCTTCCCCTGCCTGGGCCTTACAGGGAGAACAGAGAAATTATGGTGACCTGGGAGCTTCTTAGAAGAGATAAGCAAAGGGACGTTCATGTTAGAAGCACAGTTGCTAGCCTGCTATTTATCTGGGAGGTTGAGGAGATCCCTATTTTTAACCTACTCAGAGCCACTATCATCTTTGCTGCTTCATTTTTTATTTTTCTTCTTCTTAGGAGTCTTGGCACCCGAGATTGCTTTCCTCACTCTTGAGGCCACTCTACGCTGTTTTCGGTGGTATTTCTTAGCCTTCATTCGACCTCAGTTCTTCTTTAATATTACTTAGAGTGCATATCATGGCTTCCACTGTAGCTACTACATTTAGGCTTGGCTCTCTTCTCGTTTTAGTGCTGAATACTGTTCATTCTGTGGTCTCTTGACCTGGCTCCTGCATCCCATCTTCCTCTTTGTTTGTCCTCCTGTGAGGGAGCCTGCAGTAATGCTCTTAGCTTTGCTTTCCTAGGCACCACTGGGACATTTACCAGAATACAGATACTTTCAGTGTCAAATAGAGCTTGTTCTGTGCACGCCTTAGACAAGCTACCTGTATCTTCCTGTTTGGTTGCTTTCTCTCTAGTCCTGTAATAAGTGTGGTGGGTTTTTTGTTTTGTTTTTTATTTTTTTATTTTTTTTAAAGATCTGGGGGAAGTAAAACTATGCTTCTGCTTGCCTAGATCTGTGGACTCTCATATTAGACCCTGTCCTGAGTTTTAAGGAATATCATACATACTATCCTGCTTTTAACTTCTAAATATTCAAGTCATTTGGTATACACAGAAGTAACCTACTAATCCAAAGATATTCATTGAGGCACATAAGAAGGGCAAAAGCAGGTTGTCAGATTTTACATTTGATGTCTATGCTAGGTTCCTGAATGAAGGAGCCGAGAGATGGTAGTGCCATGTGCCTTCACAGTGTCCCAGGAAATCTGGGTTGGTTGCAAGAGAAAATACCAGTATTTCTGGGTTCCAGTAAGTAGCACAAGAGTTGAGATAGAGAAACAGGGACAGGGAGAGCCCTGCACATTGTTTTGTACCTGATGTAGAGCACTATGGGGAAGGGTTAGCTGCTGACCAGCAGCTGCTTGGAGATCTTACAGCCTCTTCCCAGTTTTAATGCTTCAGAAAAATGTGGCTGACCACTCCTTGTGTTGTTCAGAGCCCAGGTTGAGTGCCAGCCTGAGTTCTACTAATCTGGCAGCTGAACAGGTCAGCAAGAGTTCTAATCACCTGGCCCTGCAGTCCTGATTCAGTCCCACAACTGAATGTGAGAGGCAGACCTCCACATTGCCTTGACATTTCCTTCCATCTACACCAGAATGGAGGCCAGAGAAGAGGATTGATCGATGAATGCTGTGTACACTGCCTCACCACATAGGCCCTGAAGTGGGCCTGTGTTGCTCCTTCTCCCCTACCTCTCACCCAGTAGTGGAGAGGGTGACCATGTTTTGGCTGTCTTTAAGTGGCAAGAGGATCCCAGGCCCTGTGCTCTCTCCCCTGCTCTCTGGGCTAGTAAGCCCGCCCTGCAGTATGAACAAGAGGACGCCTCCTGACCTCCTCCTCAGCACCCATAAGTGGGAAGTGTGACCTCTGCTGAAACATGCTGGGCATGGCAGCTGTGAGGTACCTCCTACATCTGCTTTCTGGCTGTGGTGACTTGGGATTTTTAACCTTATATATCTTTTTCCTTTATTCAAAACAAAACAATTTTTAGCACACTGAAAAAAAAAAAAAAAAAAAAAGCCAAATGTTTTGTGCCTTTCTAAGGCAGCGCTGTACCCCAGGCTGCATCTTAGGACTTAATATGGAAATACCAGAGTCTGAGCTCCTCTGCCTTGAATATCTTTAACCCTAGAGTCTTGGGGACAAGATGTCTGGCTGGAGAGGTGGCACATAGGTACCTGTGGTCTCCTTCTCGGCCATGAGGCTTCATTGGAAAAGAGCAGCATTGTATTCTTGCATCACTTAGTTGGTTCCAGGCAGCAGTTAGTGTTCAGGCGACTACTCTGGATGTCCCCTTCCCCCTCCCCGATAACGGTGCCCTGCTGAGCAGAGCTGTAGGGTGGACTCTCCTGGGAAGAGGAGATGGTTCATTTGTTGTCTTTTTGTTTTGCTGGAGCTTGAGCCAGCTTCAACCTCCTGCCTCTCCTCAGACTTGGTTTTCCTTTCATTTGAAGGCTTCAACCGTAATCCATTAAGTGACTGGTACCCTGAAGCCTGTCACTCATACCATCAAGGTTTCAAACACAAGTTTTCTTACCCTCCCCTTTTCCCTTGTTCTTCCCTGCTTGTGGCTAACAAAGAATGGGGGATGGACGCAGTTCTTTTTAAGGTCCTCCTCATTCAAGATTTTCAAATTCTTGATTTGGGTGGGACAAGAGAGAACTTGTTATTATTTTCCCCAGAATAGAGTCCCAATTTGTATATCAGTGTTAAGAAAACAAAACATACACTTAAGTGAGATTCTCGTGGACTATTTTTAAAATGTCATTAATATAAAAAGATTTCTATTAGCAGTATTTAATCACTCCTATAAAGAGCAGAGGTAAATACTCCTGCAGAGTAGCGGAGCTTAAGACTCTTTCTCTCAAGTCCATGTTGTTTTGCCTGTGTACTGATGTGTGCAGGTCTGTTATACTAATTAGAGGTCTGTTATACTAATGTTATTTATTAATTTTTTTCATTTCCATACAGTTAACTAAAGAGCTTTTTCAAGCACCCATGTCTGTAAAAAAAATATTTTTAAATAAATTTTTTTGTTGTTGTAGCACACTTGAGTTCTGTCTCATCTGGGGCCGGGGGCCAATACACAGGGCAGCTGTGAGACAGTGGCAGCCAGGCAGGTGAGAAGGATACCCAGGACAGGTGTAGCTGCCAGCTAGCCCCAGCAGCCTGGTGCACAGCTTGATGCTATAGAGATACAGGGCAGTCTCCAGGAACCTGTCCCTTCTGTGAAGACAGTTGTGGGTCTGGAAACTCCAGGTCTGTTATCCATAGTGAATGGAAAAACACAGCATGCTTTTGGGACAATAATACTTTATTTTTCTAACACATAATATATAAAAGGAAACAATTTGCAAATTTACAGACAAAACCATATATATATATGTATGTACACACACATATACACTCACTCACTCACTCACTCACTCACTCACTCACTCACTCACTCACAGATGCAAGCATACCTCAAAAGCTCTTCCCAGGCCAGGTTTTCATCTCTTAAGTACCATTTTCCCACTTGGGTTCTCTTAGGATCTGGGCCCATAAGCTCACATAGCAAAATTTGGTACTAACATACCTATAAGCCTAATCTCCGTGAACAGTAGACCACCTCTCCATCCTGTCTCTTTTCTCTCCGTCTTCCATTACCCACTGAGGGAATACAGGAAGCTCGGGCTCAGTAGCCTTCACTCAAAAACAAAAACAGAAAAAACAGTGCCCAGCTTCCTCACTCAGGGATGTGTCTGAAGGACTAACACCAGTTCCTGACTTCTGCCCGAAGGAAGAATGTTCCAAAAGAGACCCTGAATTAGTAGCAGGCAGGAAGGTACAAAAGCAGTACTACAGCTGCTTCCGATGTGTGGGGTTCTCTCATGTGGCCTCATGCCCAGGTCCTGTATCATGTGATAGAACTAGCCTGTTGAGGGGAGAGCAGCAACTCAGAGAAGCAAGCCCACACAGCTGATGGCAGGAGATGGATGTAGAACCACTGGCTGTGTAAGGGGAGAAGGAAAAAAAAACCTGGGATACAGGCCCCTTGGGATAAGCATCACTCAGCGGACACAAAAGAGGACTTGGTATCTAATCCAGGCCTACATGGCCAAGTGATACCCTCCAGGTGGCTCTGTCCCAGCTCTTAGCCCTCTGGACCTGGTCTGCAGTGGGGCTGAGTGAGGATCTTCCCTACTGTCCCTCTGGAGGCTTTTGCTTGGGGTGAAGACTGAGTGGGGAGCCGGAAATATTGGTGAGTCAGCTATTGCCTCAGATCGATGTACTTCTCTCCCTGGAAATGAGTAGAGAGAAGTAACCAGAACACGGAGAGCCAGCAGGGGTCACAACCCTGAGCACCAAAAGGAGAGACTGAAGCAAAAGCTGATGGGTTTGCAACGTCCTTGAGGCAAGCAGCAGAAATGGGGGAAGGGGAAAAGAAAAGATAGAAGTCCCCCACCTATGTCTCTGTGCTGGGAAAGAGTTTTAACAGAATGTAGGGTGGGGCTTTGCTCTCTGTTTCTCCAGGGTCCCTCCACTGTTTGCCCTATCCTGCCATCTGTCAGTAATGTTAGGGCAGGATGGGCCTGCTCCCCATCTCCAAGCAAGGATGAAGGACAGGAGTTAGTGTTCAGGAACAAGTACCATTAGCCCACTACCCCCAATTCCTGAAAGGGGGATCAGGCCCTGGCCTCAGGAACTGCCTCCTACCTGGTCTCCTGGAGCCCTCTTGTCACCGCTGCTGCCCTGAAGGAGAGCCATCTCTTCTGGGAGCTTATCTGACTTAACTTCAACTACAAATTCACTCCTACGAGGCGGGGGCAGCGTGCTGGGAGGAGGGAGGTGAAAGGTTGGCAACTTGGGGACAAGGGAACGGGAAAGCCTTTTGGGATGGCTACTCTTTGGTGCTTTGGGGCCAGTCCAGAAAGGGAGAATTGGAGGAGAAGGTGTGGTTGATGGAAGCTGGGTAGTGGGTGGTAAAAAGGGGTCCATTTTCTGCTCTCAAGGACTAAGTGGGCCATGGGTAGTCAGGGAATGTCCCTTATGAGGTAGCACGCTGGGCAGCCGAAAACAGGGTGGGAATGAGGGCCATTAAGCCTGGCTTACATCTCTTGTTTTCCTGAGTGTCCACATGGCAGTTTGCCCTTCTTGTAGAAGAAATAGAGGGCAGCACCCAGTATGGCAAGGACCAGGATGCACACGATCACAGCCACGATGACCACACCTTTGCTCTCTGGCTGTGGCAGCTTTTTCTCTGTCGAACAAAGACACTTCTAGTCACTCCCTGCCCCCAGGCTGCGACACTGCTGTTGCTGTATCCACCCTATCCAGCCCAGGGTGACAGATAAGCTGTTGTTAACCTTCCTCAACAGGGCACCCTGGCACAGGCCTGACTTACCTGTGGAGGTGCTGTTGCCTCTGGCGTGAGGACTGACCGTGGAGGTGCTGAGGCCAGTGGTCTGGCTGAAGTCAGGTGTGAGGGTGGTTAAAGTGACTAGGAGGCAGAGGGATTGGGGGAGGGGCAGTTAGTAGAAGCTCACATTAATGCCCATGCCTGGGCATGCCCCTGCCATCCTCTGCAGGGAGGCAGCTCTCACCCAGCTTCAGGACAAAGATGGTGGTATTTGAGCCCAGCGAGTTGGAGGCTGTACATTCTACACCCGTCTCTAGCAGCGATGGGGTCACAAGGACATTCAGGGTGCTCACTACTGTCTGTGGATCTGGGTTCCATTCAGTTGCCTAGCAAAAGAGGGGCAGCTCAGAGGGGAGGAGCCTCTCTGGCCACAGCCTCAAGGCCTAAGCAGGGATTAAGAAAATGGAAAGATAAATGGAGCCTGCTCACCGAGCTGTTGACATTCCAGGAGATGGTGGGCTGAGGATGTCCTGAGGCCTCACAAGACAGATTCAGCACTGCATTCTCTTGTACCCACACCTTCCTCTCCTTTAATGCCATCCATGGGGACCCTTGGGGGTGGGGAAGGGTTAGACCCCCCAAATAGCCTGTTCCCACTCCCCAGCACAGCTCCCAAGGGACAAGCTGGCTTTTTAGACCTCCAGCAGCTCAAAAGCAAGCAACACAGGGTGACCTGATCATTGTACAAAGGGCCTCACCAAAAATGCCCACGCTGACCAGCTGTGTACGATTCAAGCCAGGAACTCTGGGGACAGATGCCATGCAGAGATAGCGTCCCCCTGCTTCCCGTTTCAAGTTGTTTAGCTGGAGGATGGGCCCCTTTCCCAGCAGCTGGCCTGTCTAGAGGTGAGAGGTAGGTCAGGGGGTCTGAGGAGTAAGCTCTCATCGCCCACAGTCCCAAAGCCACGTGGGTACCTTGTCTCTCAGCCACTCGAACTCAAGGTCCTGGTTGCTCTCTGCCTCACAGGTCAGTGTGAGGCTATCACCTTCCTGGGCTTCAGGGGCGGTCGGAGTCACTCGAACATCAGATACATCTACAGACACAGCAGAAGCGTCAGGCTGGGCAGGACAACCAGTTCCTCTTTCCCCAGACGGAGCTTCCATCCTAGTGCCTCACAGTTCACTAGCAGCTCCTGGGGGTCACTTGACAGTATGGTTGTAGTTTCCAGGTCTAGGCTCTGACACTGGTAGAGCCCACTATGGTGCTTCTGTGCAGGCTCCAAGGATAGGATACCATTTTCATCGGTGGTCTCCTCCTCCATCTCCCCAGTGCGTGGGTTCTGGGAGAGTACAGAAGGGTGAGGGTAGGCTGATGACCCTCCAGCTACGGTTTCCACCTCTTTGCTTGTGCCCTTGTGCACCCTGCATGCACTCAGCACGGAGCCCTCTTTCTGTACCTGCTTGTTGATAGTGAAGTGGGGTTGAGGGTTGCCATCAGTCTGACACCTGATCTTCACATGATCCCCTTCCTTCAGCGGTCCTACAGGTTCTACCTCCACCCACACTTTTTCTGCAGGGTCTGGGTGGGCAGAGCAGAGAAGGCTCTCAGTCCAAGTGGCCCCGGATTTGATGCACAGGGACTAGCAGGAGTTCCCACCGTGCCCTCCCCCTAAACCAGAGGAACAAGTCAATACTCACAGAAAACAGGGACAGTGACCTCTCTCGATTCCTTCATGCGGTTCCCACTGGGTAGCCGGTAGTTGAGTTCACAGTAAAACTGGGCGTCCTTGTCCTCCTTAACCAGCTGTGCATTCAGAACACTCTGCAAGGTGTACAGGCCGCTGGACTCCACAGTCTGTGATGACTGGATGTGAACGCCTAGGCAGAAGGAGGGAAGCAAGGGTTGGCCTCAGCATCCACCCATCCCACCCCTTCCACACCCCCACCCCCAGCTTCTCCTGGGGAATAGCAGGGAGATACCTAAAGAAGAGGCCCAAGACCAAATCCAAACTGGCAACCCTTCAACCCAGAACTGTTAGTGCTTGGTATCTACCCTGGAAAGACATTTACACCTTAGCACATACACAAGGGTGGTGCCAGGAACTCTCCAGGGCAAAGAAGAATGGCCTACTGGTAGAGCATGTTCTTAACATGTGTGTGGCCTTATAGGTTCAATCCCCAGACTCCAACAAAAGTCCCAAAGTAACAGAAAAAAGAGACACTAAGGTGCTAACAGAAGAATGGTAATTCATCCACATCATATTCAGTATGATGATAGGAAGCAAAACAGGTCTATCTGAACAGCCTGGCCAGGGAAGGTTACACAAGGGGATGTGTGCCCTGAGGGCAAGGCTTCTCAGGCTCAGCACTGATGTTTTGGGGCAGGATTACTTCTTTGTGGTGGGGCCCATCCTGTGGATTGTAGGGTGTGCAGAGCTGGCTTTTCGACCTCTACCTATCAGATGCCAGTAGCAGCCTCTGTGTTTGTGACAACCACTAATGCCCCCAGACACTGCCAGGTAACCCCAGACTAGTGTGTGTGCAAAAACCACTGCTGATTAAGAGAATAAAAAAACCACGCGCCTTGAGCCAGGAATGGCGATGCATTCATGGAATCCTGGTGCTTGGGTGACAGGCAGGAGGATCAGCAGTTAAAAGCCAGCCTGAGTTTCATAAGTTCCTGTCTTAAAATACCATATACAAAACTCCACACAGCTGCAAATGTTTGTTTATGTGATAAACACAGAAATAAAAATGAAAGAAAACGGTTCACAGCAGAAGTCACTTTTAGGAGGAGTCTGGACCACAAAGGAATTCCTAGGGTTTTGGTTTGTTTGTTTGTTTGGTAGTCTAAATTTTTCTTTTAAAAAATTTTGTAGCCAGGTGTGGTGGCACACGCCTTTGCTTCCAGTGGCTGGGAGGCAGTGGCAGATGGATCTCTGTGAATCCCAGGCCAGCCTGGTCTGCAGAGCAAGTTCTAGAACAGCCAGAGGTACACTGAGAAACCTTGTCCGGAAAATTAAAAAAAAAAAAAAATCCCAAAATTTCTACAAGTTTTTTTTATGTGTATGAGCACCACATGCATGCCTTCTGCCCTTGGAGGTCAGAAGAAGGCATCAGATCCCCTGAACGTGGAGCTGTGGGTGGTTGTGAGCTATCACGTGGGTGCTGGGAACTGACCTGGGTCCTGCAAGAGCAACCAGTGCTCTTAACTGAGCCAGCTCTCCAGCCTACAATCTGAATTGTTGAACATCACCTGTAGGTTTTTCTGTTTGTTTGTTTCAGTAAAAGCTCTAAAAAAAACCATGCTAGATGATCCTCCCGAGCCTCAGTGGTAAGGGGCTACTCACGGTTCTCCTCCTCTTGCAGGGGCCGACCGTTCTTGTACCAGATGACTTGAGGAATGGGGAACCCATTCCTCCCCACACAGGTAGCAACCTAAGGAGGACAGGATGGGAGTCTCCTTGCTTCTGACAACCCCCTCTGCCGAGGCTTAGCCCCTGTTCACTGTCACTTAATCTAGTGTATCTCACCTCCCTAAGCTCCTGCCTGTCCACATGGATGCCCACAGCATTGGCCTGGATGGTTGGCTCCTCTGGCGCTTCTACAATGGGAGGGAAATGAGCAGAGATGTGGAGACCCATCTTTACATGGTCTACACTATGCCAAAGGCAGGAATGAGGGGGCACTCACTGTAGACTTGAAGCTTAGTGTAGTGATCCGGGAGCCTCGGTCGCTTGCTCTTACACAGGAAGGTTCGTTCATCATGGGGAGTGACTTGACTCAGGGCCAGAGTAGCTCCCGAACCCTGGAGGCTAAGGCGGTGCTCATATTCTCCAGGTTCACTCCGGCCCTGGCCCTGGCGCACACGGAAAATGAGCACCTGCTCCTCCCTGTGAATCTGAGGGCAAGGAGCAGAGAGATGAGCTACCTGCCCATGGAAGGTGCCTTCCCCCCTGCCGATGCCCTCCGAAGCCCAGGCACCCACCAAGAACCAGTCCACGTGGCTGAAGTTGCCTGAGGACTGGGAGGGGCTGCACCTCAGAAGGGCCGTGCTGCCCACTTCTGCCTCCACCAGGTCTGGTGTGTGTGCAGGCTGCTTTTCCTCTCCTGGCACACCTGGGGAAGGGGAGGGGCATGCCCAGACAGCTCTGTCAGCTCCAGCTGCTCTGTCCCCGATCCAGGCTCACTTCAGCTGTTCTACTCCAACGGTATGGAGACGGCCCTTCCTCTCCTTACCCTCAACTTCACCTTGCCCACATCCCAGTCTGGGTCAGACCTCTCCCAGTGGAGTATGGACTGGAACACAGACAGAGTGACTAGGTATCTCTTCGAAGAAGCTGGTTAGAGAGATAAGGGGAACATGGGCTCTGGGCCAAGAGGAAGGCCCCTTTGCTCCTGGGCCCCTTCCTAGGCCTGGTGAGCTCAGACTATGGGAATGCAAGGCATGTGCCAGGCTGGGGCACACAGGCTCCTTTGTGTCCCCCCCCTCCCCAAAGACGTCACTATTTTACCCTCTGCCCCCCAAATCCTCCAGAAGACACAGTGGACCAACTCTGGCCAGAAGTTACAATTCATACTCCCAAAGAGGCATGTCGAGAGACATTGCAATGTAATCTGTAGACCCCATCCAAGTAGAGAGGGGTCAGGGTCTCCCCCAAGGGTTAGGTCAAAAACCAGAGACTGGGCAGGAATGACATCAGTGGTGCCAGCCTGCTGCCAGCCCTTTGAGGAGGTGATGTCACTGGACACAAGCTGCCTGGACACTGGGATGCCTGGATTGTGTGGCTTCCAGACTGAAGGAAAGGTGGGGCACTCTTCTACCAAAAGCAGGGACTTTGGATCTCTTTTTCTGAGAGCCAAAAGAGCGATACACGAGGAGGTTAAGTTTACTGTGCTGAGGCTGCCAAGCTGAGTTTAGCCCTTTCCCCAGAAATAAAGTCAGCCTGGGAGGCACCGGACTGGAGTACCCCAGGGACGAGGCTGGCACTGGGCATGAGGCCAGCGAAGAGGGTAATGCCCAGCCCTCCCCTTCCCCAGCCTGACCAGTGGCTGGGACGGGATAAGGAGCCAAGAATAACTAACATACGACACCGACACCGCTGCAGGCCCTGCAAAGGAAGCCCGGACCCAGGAGACCCTGTCTACTTAAAGAAACGCTCCGGGCTCTCTCCACCTGACTCTCATCTCCGGCATAAGCTGTTACATTGTACAACTTCTCCACTCATCGTTAGTCCCCTGTGATCCAAACAAACCCGGAGGCACAGGAGACCCACACCACCCGCTGCCCTTGCCAACGCCCAGCCCCAGCAGGAGCTGCCTCCTCCCTCGCTCACCTCCAAGCTGGCAAGAGGCCCAGGCGGAGAGGGAGGGGTCGGCGGCCCCCTCCAGCAAGGGAAACTGCCTTTTCCAGCAACAGGCGGGCGCGGGCTGCACGGGGTTGGGGATGCGCCCCAGCCGCGCCTCGCTACCCGGCTCCAGCTGCCGGCACCAAGAGCGAGCACCTGCGGGTGGCCAGCCCTATCGTCCTGCGAAAACTCGGCCCCACCCCTTCCCGCTCGTCGCTGAAACCTCTCCGCTGAGTCCGTTCCCAGAATACTCTAGAACCTAAGCTGCAAACCCGCTGCAAAGAAGTTGAACGCGCGCGGAGCGCCTGGGAATGGGGACCCTGGCAAGGAGGAGCTCCCGCTGGAGTACAGAGCCCTGACTGCCTTGCTGCCAGTCCTCATCTCCCGGCACGCTCCGGCTCCGTCGAAGACATCCCCCAACTCCCAACTCCTGGAACCTGCGGGGTGCGGGTCGAACCTCCCCCCCAACGCCCCCTCTCCCCAACACAAAGAACTCACCCGTGGCGTGGCGACAGCAGTGGCAGGCGGCGAGCAAGAAGGCGCAGACCAGCCTGGGCAGCCCCATGCTTCCCCGACGGAGGGCGAGAGCCAAGTGAGGAGCTCGACGCTGTCGGGGGCTGACGTCAGGGGGGCGGGGGAGGGGACCCCGGGCGCCGCCCGGCCCCGCCCCGCGCAGCCCCCCGCCCCCTCCCCGCACCCTAGGGGGCGGGCCCGGCGCGCCGGCTGGGAGCTGCTCCCCGATCCCGGCCTGGAGGCCAACTCCCGCTTCCCAGCTTCCTGGCTTGGAAAGGTTGGAGGAGCAATGACAGGTGTCCCGGGGCTCGAATGACTGGCCGGGGCGGCAGAAGAAGCTGGCCTGGTCGCCTTAGAACCCTCTTGGACGCAGTAGCAGCACTCCCTCAGGTTTGGCCGTTATATGTAACCCCGGGACCCTGTGGCATAAGAGGAGCAGAGCGGTGTCCCTGACGGGGGCCTCCCAATCGGGCTCCTCTGCCCTGCTTTGGAGGCATGGAGCTGGCCCTGGTCGCCTTCTGGAAGGACCGCTTCACTGCGGCGGCTGCCGGCTTGGCACTGCCCCAGAGTCTTCACTGACTTGGCAGCCTTGGAGGACGAACTGTGCCAGGTCCCATAGACCTAGGGGTGACTGCCAGGGGGCAGGGGAGTTGGAAATGCTGCATTTTAGGTTATCCTTTCATATTCAAGTCCCTGCAAGGGAGGAAGGGGGATGAATTCACAAGCCCAGGCTCCACGCCCAGACCCAGATAGTTCTGTTCCAACCCTCCTCATGCATTCCTGGTCTCAGTCTCAGTTTCCCCTCACCTGAATGAGGAAAGGTTAATACTAATGGATGTGGAAATCCCCAGCTTGACTCCCAGGAACCTATTGCTCCCCTTAATGCTTGAAAGCTCCCACCCCCACCCCATACTGCTCTACCCACCCCTCAACTCTCTCCTGTGTGGCTCAGTGGCTGGAGCAGTCACATCCATATAGATCAACTGCAGATTGTCAGATAACAAAGTCTCCTACATAGCAAGGTGCCAGGAACCCTAGCTTCCCTTCTTTCCAAACCCCAACTTCTCCCCAGGTCTTCTGGACTCTAAGACTCAAAAAGACCCCAGCCCCATGGCTTCAGGAAGGGTGTCGGTCATATCTGCTGGCCTCGCACCAGAGAGAGGTCTGGAATTAGGTTAGTGGTCTGCAATAGCCTTTCTGCTGCAGCATGAGGGAAGAGGATGAGGCAGCAAACGCCAGAGATGGCCAGGTGACTTGAGAGGATGCTCGGGGCTGTGTTCTGATGACTCAGATGACCGGCAGGCCACATCCACCTCATTGTTCCATCTCATTGACCCTCCTCCCTGTCCATCAGTGTCCAGCCAGAGTCATGCCCTGCCTGCCAGGCCTCTGGTTTAGGCCCTTGAGGAGTAAGAGGGCCCTGCCTCTACCCCACAGAGTGAAAGGATGAGCACTTTGACCTCTGACCCAGAGCGAAATAGGAAAATAAGCATGTTCTCCGAAGAAATGGCTAGAGGATGCTGATTGGCTAGGCAGGCCAAGTGCTCAGCACCTCCCATTGCTTCATTTAACACCATTAACTTATCATTCTCTTCTCTGGCAGTCTGAAAACAAAGCCAGCTAACCACCAAGGACAGACAGTTCTGAATTCTTCCTCTTAGAGGATGCCAGGTGGGGGTTGAAGGAGTCATTTCTGCAGTGAAATAAGATTTCAACCCAGGGTGACATCCCATCCTTCCTGGATATACCTAACCAAAGCAAACAAACAGACTGCACTGTCAGAAGTCTGGCCCCTGCTCAGACTATGTAGTAAGTAGCTTGGGTTCTGAGAGATTGGTGGCCCAGAACTCCTCATCATTTGTTTCTGGGTCTCCATATTTCCTGCTAGGGGGTTGAAGACTCCCACCGTTCTCTTAATATTTGAGCTCTGGAGACCTTACAAGGGGAGGCATCCCTTCTCCTGAATGAACCTGAGGACTAGGAAGCCTACAGTGGAGTCTCCCCTAAGTTCCTGGGATGGTGGGCAGTTCCTAGAGTGTACCTGTGCTTTCATCCTCATTCTGTGTCAAGGGTGCAAAAGCCTTTCTCCTGCTGCTGTGGACCTTGCTGCTACAAAGGATGGCCCCTACCCAAAGCTGAGCAGGCCCTGGGAACTCTGGTTCTGTGTCAGCAGCTGTCAGGTTGTCAGGAACAACAA
This sequence comes from Psammomys obesus, assembly GCF_907164565.1. Classification (NCBI taxonomy): domain Eukaryota; kingdom Metazoa; phylum Chordata; class Mammalia; order Rodentia; family Muridae; genus Psammomys; species Psammomys obesus. Next base: position 6,095,858 of record NW_026596039.1, on the reverse strand, counting down.
AAAGAACAAAAGCCTGGAGCCAGCACATTTATGTGCCAGGTAGACAGCATTCGATGACTGGTGGGTACCTAAGCTGTAGCCCCAGCTCCTCCCGGATGTGGAGCCTGAGCTCAGGAGTGATTTGGACAAGGTTGTGAGAGCACACACCCCTCCACCCCACAAGACATTTTACTTAACACTTATTTTGCCTTACAAGTACCTGGTTTTATCCAAAAGAGCCCTATGAGATTTTTTTTTTTTTTTTTTTTTAAGATTAAGAAAAAGAAGAATCATTCTTTTAAATGTCAAAGAAGAGGAGGAGGAGGAGGAGCCAGGCACAGTGGCGCATGCCCATAATCTTAGGGAGACAGAGGCGGGCGGATCTCTGTGAGTTTGAGGCCAGCCTGGTCTACAAAACGAGTCCATGACAGCCAAGGCTACACAGAGAAACCCTGTCTCAAAGTAGTAGTAGAAGAAGAAGAAGAGGAGGAGGAGGAGGAAGAGGAGGAAATAGAAGGTGGCCTCTGGCTGGTAGGGAGGTCAGGCGACTCACAGCTTAGGGATGGTTTTGTGAAGGGGGCATTTTGAAATTACAGACCAAAGATGGGTCAGGACCCTGGAGAGGACTCAAAGGGCTATAAACCGGAAGGGAGAGCAGAGAGCATATTGTGGGTGGAGTGGGTGGGTGGAGGGCCTTCAGCTCATCTAAGACACCGGAGAACAGAGCACCCTCGGGATTTTCAGGAAGCCAGGAGTGAAGCCAGCACACAGAGTAGAACAGGGACCTGAGGGGCAGCGAGGCACACTGAGGCCCGTCGGGTAGTGGACATCCGCCCGTGCGGTTGGGGCTTTCCACTCCTTACTAAAGCGGGGAAGAGTAGAATTGGAGGTAAAAAGACAAGGATTCCCCCACCCCACCGCCGCCGCCGCCGCCGCCTTTTCTGGGAAGGGTGGGCTGGGCGGAGGAAGGAAATGGATAAAGACGTGCTTGCAGCTGCGATGAGGGGGTGGGCAGAAATCTTGGCCTCTGTGAAGTCTGGGGAACCTGCTTCGCACCCGGCACGACCCCAACCCAGCCAGAAAACAGGATTCAGACTCTGCAGAGTAGGGGGATCTGCCCTGGGAGGAGACTGCAGAGTGAAAACCAAGGTGCGTGAAGAGTCGGGGTCAATTACTGCTGAGGACATCATCAAGCCAGGAAACCGGATACTAGGGGGGTGGGTGGAAGATGTGTGGGAAGAAATTGAATGGAGGGAAGCAGTCCCTACTCCGGCCGGACACGAAGTCTCACTCATGTCCTTCGCACCTGACTCAGGGCAGGAGGAAGGAGGTGGACGCTGTATTGGGGTGCACATCAGCCGCAACGTGGAAGAGAGGGAGGGTAGTTTTCGGGGGGGCGGGGGGTGGGATGGGAGGAGCTATTTTTAAACTTGGAAAAACCGTGAGTTCATCTCCACCCTGGAGGCGGCAAAGGCCCTATTGTGCAGGGGTCAGAGAAGGGGGAGCCAGGGGAGGAGGGGGGTGAGTGACACAAAGGCGAGGATTATGTTGGAGCGGGGTGGGGGAGGGGCGTCGGCGTCACAGCTGGCCTACTGAACCTTAGGGTTGCTCTAGACTTGGACTAGGGTAGGGACTTCCACAGACACAGGCCCCGTTGCATCCGGTGGTTCATGCTGGGGAGGGGGCTGGATGGTGGGATTCCCGCTGCCTGGCTTTCCCATGGACTGCCGCGTCTGTTCCCAGGCTCCCAACATTCCAGGACTCCCCTGGGAGCTTCGGGCCTCTTCTCTTGGCCCCTTCCCTGCCGTGGGGTTGGGATGGGGGGGGGGAGGTGAATGTGAACGCATCAGGATATTTCCTAGGGACTAGGAACCCTTAAAAGCCAACAAGGCAGCAATGGATAGAGGTCATAGATAGCCCTTGTGAATACTTAGACCACAGCCTGGCCCTCTTGTTCCCTCTGACCCTAGGGGTCTCTCCTCATGGAACAGCCCACCTGCCCACTTCGCAACACGCAGGGTCTCTAGACTCACAGAAGCAGCCGAGGCGGGAAGGCGCCCCAGCAGCCGCGGGCTCCGAGGTTCTGCCCAGGGGATGCCGAGGGGAGGCGGGGCATCCGGCAGTGCTCACCAACCCAAACATTACCAAAAATGCTCAGGCAGCTCAGTCGAGTTGGGAGGGGGGACCACTGGACTCTCCGGAAACTTCGAATCCGGTCTCCGAGTCTTTCCCAGCGCGGCCCTCAGCGGTGATTCAGTGGGTCCTGCCACCCCTCTGTGAAGGGCGGAGGCAGACCCCGGGGGAGAACGGAGGTGCGGTGCGCCGCTGCGCCCTCGGGTCCGGGACCCAGTGGGACCCCGCGGGCGGCATTCTGCCCAGGCACTCGGGTCCTGGGGAGCTGGGCGCCCTGCGGCTACGCGCAGCCCAAGTCCAGTCGCTGGTGGAGTCCTGGGTCCGAGGCCTCTAGGCTCACACCCTCATCCCACTCCTCTGTCTCCAGCATAAATCTGGGAAAAGGATGTCGGGGTCCCAGGCCGGATGCTGGGAGCTGACACATAAACCCCTCGGGGAGTTTTACATCCGCTCTCCCAAATCCCACCACCAAGGGGGAGGGCTGCTTAAGTTTGACTTTGTGTTAAGTCCTGGAGGCCAAGGCAAGTTGGTCCACAGTTGGGGAGCTTGTGGGGAACTGGGACGCATCATGAGTCACTGAGTCATGTTCTGTGTCTACCGGGCTGCTGTGTTCTCAGGAGGACATGGGTACACCCTCTGTCCTTAAGACTATCAGCCAGCTTCCAGAAAGGGACAGGACAGGGTTAGGACCTAAGGGTAGTTGACTTGAGAAGAAAGGAGATAGCAAAGGTCCGTCTGCTGCTTGCCCTCCCAGACTGCATACCCTGATGGCTTGGGCCATCAGCGGAACTTCAAAAGTAGAGAGATCACCGGATTTGGATTTAAACTAGCTCAGAAGGTGCGGCTTTCCCTGCTTGTATTGTCCCACCGGAGGCCTTGACGCCTCAAGCACCACCGTGAAAGAACTGGTGGCGTTGAGACCTGCTTACTACCTAATTAGCTATTCACCTCAAGCAAAGAAACAAGATGGCTCTGAGGGAGGGAAGCAGCGTTCCCTCTATTTACACAGGGCTTTACAGCTTAGAACTTTCCTTGAAGGGTCACTTTGGTGACCCGTGTTTATCTTGAAGATGAGAAAAGTGGGTGTGCTGGAACTGCAGTCCCAGCACACAGGAAATGGAGCTATGAGGATCATGATTTTGAGGCCAGATTTAACTTAAAAAGGGGCGTGGGGGGCTTTTAGCTGGGTGGTGGCAGCACTTTTAATCCCATCACTGGGAGGCAGAGGCAGGTGGATCTCTGAGTTCAATGCCAGCCTGGTCTGCAAAGCAAGTCCAGGACGGCCAAGGCTACACAGAGAAACCCTGTCTAGAAAACTAAGGGGGTGAGGAGTTACATGACCTTAAGTGGCCATATCTTGTGACTGATGGAATCAGCTTTTAAAACTGTGTTAAAATGCATGTAATGAAAACTCACTTAGAAGGTGGACACAAGAGGACCAGGTAGTTCAAGATGATCCTCGGTGAAAGTGAACTTGAGGTCAGCCTGGAATAATGAGACCCTGTCTCAAAAAAAAAAAAAAAAAATGCACACAATATTTAACCATTTAAAAGTGAATGTCTTAATGGTGCTAAGCATATTACTGGAGTTTTCTGGCAAAAGCCTCCTCTAGGAATACCAATAGAGTAGACGTATCTAACTATTCCAACAGAACAACCATCGTGAGTACATGTCCATGATCCCCACACTTGGGGGGCTGAAGGGCTGGATTGCACCACACCAGGAAACAGTCTGGCCTACATAGTGAAACCCTGTGTCAGCCCTCTCCCGCTTGAACTAAAAAAAAAAAAAAAGAAAGAAAGAAAGAAGGGAGCTGGAGAGATGGGTCAGGGGTTAAGAGCACTGTCTGCTCTTCCAGAGGCCCTGAGTTCAATTCCCAGCAACCACATGGCGGCTCACAACCGTCTATAATGTGATCTGATGTCCTCTTCTGGCATGCAGGCGTACATGGAAATAAAACACTTATCCATAAAATAAATAATAAATAAATATCTTAAAAAAAAAAAGAAAGAAAGAAAGAAAAGGAAAGTGAAGGACAGAGAGAAAAGAGGGTTTAACCACGGTGGCCACATCTCAAAGGACTGGCCCTGTGTGTTTCAAAGGACTGACAGGGACCTTGAGATTTCTTAGGAAAGAAAAACAGCAGAGTGCCCAAGAGTGGAAGGCTGCCTGGGCAGGCGGTCTCCCATCAGGCCAGTGGCCTGCTTGGTCATGATCCGAGTGCTGCTGGGGGTGGGGGGGTGGATCTGGAGAAGTTCAATCCCACAGTTGCTTGAGGGGAGCAGCCTGGGTCCCCTGAGATGGCTTTTGTGTGGGGTACAGACTCATCATCATAGGCTTTGGTTTTCATGGGGTGGAGATGGCCTTTTCTGGGAAATCCTCTACTGCTTGGGGCAGTTTTGTTCTCTTTGTCATACAGACATTTGGCAAGCAGTTGTGTGAGCTGGGCGAGAGGACATGGAGGTGGGGGGAGATTCTAAAGCTCCAAAGTGGAGGGAGAGGAGTACACGTGGAGGGAGGACAGTGACAGTCTCAGTAGTTTCGTTATGTCGGAACTTCTAAATTGGCCCAAGAAAATGGAAAAAGAAAGTTTTGTTTGTTTTGTGAGACAGGGTCTCACATATTCTAGATTGGCCGTAAACTCCCTATGTAGCCAAGAATGACTCTGAACTTCGGACTTTCTGGTCTTCCAGCTCTCATATCGTGAGTTCTGGTATTATAGGCATGTGCCACCTTGCCTGCTTTATGCAGCGTCTGTGGATCACAGCAGGTCTTCATGCATGCTGCAAGAGCACTGTGCTAATGTGCTCCGTTCCCGGCAAGCAATGAACGTTTGAAGAAAGCTTTGAACAAAGTCTGGCACCAAGGAGGGCTGAATTAGAGGCTGGACCCCGTGGAGTTGAAAGGGGTTGGAAGAGGGACTAAGAACAGGAGTGCTGGAGCATTCATTGTCCTGGGCCTCACCAGCCAGGGAAGTCTTTCTGGAAGTCCAGAGGTGTCGATGAAAAGCCGGTGTAGAGAAGGGAGTGAGGTGTGGTGGTGAAAACTTTTAGTCTCTGTACTTGAGAAACAGAAATGCAAGAGTTTCTGGGTTGCTGTAAGTTGGAAGCCAGCCTAGGCTACATTAACAAGATCCTGTCTCAAAAAAAAAAAAAAGGCTGTTCATTCCATTCCAGGCAGGGGAAATGGCACCAACAAAGAGAGGGAGGGAAGGAAGCCAGGCATGATTACACATACTTGTAATCCCCTAGCACCTGGGAGGCAGAGGCAGGAAGATCAGGATTTCAAGTTTCCCCTGAGCTACTGAAGAACCTGTCTCAAAACCAGAATGGCCTGGCCTGGTGATACTGCCTGTATTTAATCCTAGAACTTGGAAGGCAGTAGCAGTTGGAGCTCTGTGAGTTTGGGGCCAGTCAAGGCTACAAAGTGAGACTCTTGTCTCAAAGACCAAACAATAATTTAAAAAAAAAAAATTCAAAAGAGAAAGAGGAAGGAGGCAGAGACCAGGGCACATTCAGTGCAAAGTAAAGCTCTATGTGGAAAGGTTTTTTTGTTGTTGTTTTTTGAGACAGGGTTTCTCTGTGTCGTTTTAGCTGTTCTGGAACTCACTCTGCTGAGCAGGCTGGCCTCGAATTCACAGAGATCCTCTTGCTTCTGCCTCCTGAGAACCAGGATTAAAGCCTGCACCACCACCACCTGGGTCCTCTGTGGGAGGTTTGTTGTGGGTTATTCACCAGAGAAGATTGCTTAGACATGGGTTAAGCCAGCAGAAGGTCTTTATTAGGTGGCCAGTAACTATGCTGGTTGTTTGGTTCCCAGCGAAGCTCCATGCCCTTCTCAGGATGAGCTTCAAGCACAGAAAACATGTCCTGGGCTGACTTACTTCAGTTAACAAGAACAGTTAGCTAGAAAGCAGAATGACAGAAGCCAAAAAGTAAGTGCGTTTAGAGACTTTCTCCCAACTATGGACTTTGATGGATTAGGTCTTTGTTTTCATTTTTGGCAGGTGTGCTGTCTACATGCTGAGTTTTGCAGCCTGAATAGCACTTGCAACCTGGCATCAGCTGTGCTAAGGTCTGGAACACTGTTACAAAGTTTCCAGGAAGCTTATCTGGCTAGAAGGTAAGTGAGGAGGTGAGGTGACAGGTCTTGTGGTTATATTCTCATAGCAACCCTTCATTCGTTCCCACTCTACGTTTACTTCAGCAGAAAATCACAGCTAAGCCCGGTGTGAACCAAGCCTATGTGAACAGGAAGTGCTCGGTGAAGAGTGTTAGCTAGAAATTCACCAGGGTAGAGGGTACAGGAAGATGAGGCAGGACCAGCCTATGGGGAAACACTGTGGATTTCAAGATAAGTTGCGCAATGGGGAGACACTGAAGGCTTTTGAGCAACAGCAGAATAATTGTGATGAAATGGGAATTTGCCTTTACACTGGTTTCTTGAGGTTTCTCTTGGCCCAAGAGCTCCCCCTGGTGTCTTTCATTTGGATTGTTATGGACTAGGTGGGAGGATTCAGGCCTGGAACTGCAGGATTTCAGAGTTATAGAAAACCAGGCTTCAGGGGCCGATTCCATTTTATCCTGAGTGATGACAGAGCACTGTGGCAAAATGAGGTAACAGAGGAGGTTCGAGGTACACAGAGGACGCGGGGACTCCCTTCTCTCTGTTTTCTAACCCCTGTGCCTTTGGAATGAAGTCTGTTGTGGGGGAGGGTGGCCATGAAGACAAGGTCCCTGTATGTGAGAGGCATGGATTCCTAAGGAGGCGAGCAAGCACATTCATAATAAAATATGCCAAGCACTGGGAAGCAAACAGATGCGTGAAACAGCTGTGACGACAGCCGTGTGGGTCAAGGGCAGCCTCCTGGAAGAGTGCCACCCAGCTCATTCTGAGGGAGGAGCAGTAGGGTAGCGAGGTAGCTGAGCACTCAGAGAGTGGACCAGCTGGCTCTGTGCAAGGGACTGCTGGCCATTGGTCAGCATCCTTCGAGGGCAGGGGGAGGCTAGTGAGGGAGGCTGGATTACAGACGATTTGTAAACTGTTTGATAAATTATTAACAGCTACAGGGCGTACACCATGGTTTTAAGGAAGAGAACAATCCCAAGCTGCTTTAAATCCATTAATAAATTCAGGCCCCAGAGGGCCAGAACCAAAGAAGGCCTTGCTTTCTAAGATTCCATTCCCCTTCAGAGTCCCTTCTCTCCCTTACATGTGGACATGTCTGGACGCAATTTCCAACAACATATAGAGTGTGGCCTTATTTTAGCCTTCTGTCCCCTACATTTGACTGAATTATTTTTTTCTTCAACTTTTTCTGCTTCCCATATCCAATGGAGGAGTATACAACCTCAGCATTAATGCCATGGAGGGGAGGACTACGCAGCTGTCGAAAGAGCAAGTACATTTGAGTCATAGTCAGAATGTAGTCTTCTCTCCCTTTGCCTTCTTCTCTCCCTCCTTCCTTTCCTTCCCCTCCTCCTCCGAGTGTTTTTGAGACAGGCTTTTCCTTTGTAGCCTACACATCTCCCTATGTAGTCCATGGAGATGCTTCTGACCCGGTCTCCTAAGTTCTACGATTACAGGCTTGAGCCACCATGCCTGCCCTAGAATATAGTTTTCTATTAGGGAGCTAGCTGTCAGGCTGGGAAGATGATCTATTGGGTTAGGGCGCTGGCTGCCAGGCCTGAAGACCTGAATTCAGTCCCCAGAATCCACATGGTAGGAGAAAACCAACTCCTGAAAGATATCCTCCGACCTCTACAAGTAAGGAGACACGGGACCATCTCAGTCAACTCACTGTTGGCATATTTGTTTAGCTTTTTTTTTTTTTTTTTTTTTTATTAGGTTCTTATATCTCTACCTCCCTTATCCACTCTAATCCCTTCCACCACCACCCCACACACTAGAAAGAAGGTTAGAGGGGAAAATGGGGTGTAGACCTCCATCGGTTACTTCCTGCTGAATAAGGATGTAGTTCCTTGGGACAAGTCCAATCTTCATCATCAGGATGGCCAGCAATCCAGCAGCAGTGAGCCAGCAGCAGCAGCAGAGGCAGCGACCGTGGAGCAGCAGCCGCCACTGGTCCTTTTCCGCAGGGCTCTCCCATTTATACCCTCTTAAAAGATCCCAGAACGAAACTGTCTGCAGCTGGCACAAATCCCGAGACAATCATAGTTGACGGTTGTGGACAAACTGAAGCAGCCCCATATCCCACACCTGGGATTAAAACAAAAAACATTCACATAGCAACAGGGTTGTTTCAAAGAAACCAAAATTCTCACTATGACTCACCGAGTGGGCGGAGCAGCCCATGTACACAGCCCAGTGTTTGGACCAATCACAGCCATTTGTTTGGGCCAGTCAGAGCCCTGCCTCTTAGCATGGTAGAGAGCCAGGGCAAGCTAAGGTGAAAATGGTTGCAGGGTCACCTAGAGTTCATCAAGGCTTGGTACAGGGGAAATTCAGATACCTTGAGTTGCCGCGGGAATCAGCTGCAGTCTTGTGGAGTTACCTCAGCGTGTCAGTGAATGTTCTAGACTGCCGGTGCCGGCACACGATGGTTACGACCGCCGCGTGTGTGCGCAACAGACACAGACAGGACTTGTTATTAACACGAAGAACGATCTGTTAAACAGGCCTTAACACAGCTCGCCACCTGCCCAGTGCCCCAGAGTGCTCCTTACATGTGTCAGTGGCAACTGTCAGGATGATACAATGGGATTGGACCAATGGACAAACCCCAATGCGTATTATTGTTTTCAGTTAATAGTAATGAATATCAACATGTTGACTCATTGATGATAGGAAAAAGCAATCGGAGATACTCTTTAAGACATTTTAGAGCAGGGAATGATGGCGCCCACCTTTCATCCCAGCACTAGGGAGGCAGAGGCAGGCGGATCGATGTGAGTGTGAGGCCAGCCTGGTCTACAAAGTGTTTTCAATAATGTCTGAGGAACGTTTTGTAATGTCAATCCATACTTCTCTTCAAATTTGTATACATTGCTAGTCAGAGCGAGAAATCCAGTAATCTCAACACTCAGGAGGCTAGGCCGGGAAGAGAAACAGTGCAAGGGCAGCCAGGGCCATGCAGTGAGACCCTTTCTCAAAAAGAAAATACAACTAAAAACCTGAAAGCACATTTTTTAAAAGAAAAAATAACCATATAATTTTTGTGCATGTATATAACCCAGGCCAGCATCAAAATTCATGACTCAGGCTCCAGCGTGAGTGCCTTTGATAGGAGACGAGAGTCAGATAAGGGCTCTCATATTCTTTTGTTTGTTTGTTTTTTGAGACAGGGTTTCTCTGTGTAGCCTTGGCTGTCCTGGAACTCACTCTGTAGACCAGGCTGGCCTCAAACTCACAGAGATCTGCCTGCCTCTGCCTCCCAGAGTGCTGGGATGAAAGGCATGTACTGATACATCCGGCCTGCTCCCTAGGATGTTAATTTTTTTCTTCTCAGATTCCTGGCTTCCTGGAAAAGCACATTTTTAGCTTCACTTCTAGGCTGGGTTTATTGGCGTTTGTGGTGGCAGACAACGGCTTGTTGTGCATCTGGAACCACTGACTAGAAAGGCAAGAGCATCCGAGCTCTTCTCTTCCCTGCACAACCACAGGCCTTTCGGATATGGTGCACAATGACACAGTGTTTCAAGGACATGGATTCCGAGAGGTGCTGCCAAGTAGAAGACCAGGAGCTTGAGGTGGTACCTAACCAATACCACTCAGCTGGCCATGTGGAATGCAAAGACAGCCACAAAGTACTTGGCCAGAGCGAAAGCGGTTCAGCTTCCTCGTGACGCGGTGAACAGAGCTGTCACCTTCCTCACCTCCCTTCCTGCAAGCTGTCACAGTCCATGCTTTTCACCCAGGAATCTAAAGTCTTAACAAAGACATAGCCGACCCCACTCCAGTGCTTACTCTTGCCCATTTGCAAGATGAGACTTGTTTTTTTTTTTTTTTTTAAAGGCACACATACCCTTCCTCAGGTGCAATGTTGAGCATGGCTTCCTGCCCCGCATCAGACTGTGAAAACCCCATCGGCTCCTTCTTGCCCTTTTGAAAATGAGGAGTTTGGAGTTGGAGAGTTTACATTTTCCTCAGACCCAGGTTGGAATAAAGACCATCTCTTTAAAGGAGCATGCATAAATTGGGATGCTAAGGCAGGAGGACTGCCTTGAGTTCACGGGTAATCCCAGTTTTAAAATGTTTTGCTTTTGCTTTTTTGACACAGGGCTTTTTGTACACCATGTGCTTAGATTTGAGGTGTGCGCCACCATTCCCAGCTTTCTCTGTTTTTTTTTTTTTTTTTCCAGGAGATAAAGAGGTAGTAGAGGGCCTGACAAGATGGCTGAGCAGTTAAGAGCATGGGCTTCCAGGGCATGCAAGTCCAATTCCCTGCCCCACAGGGCAGCTCACAGCCAACTGTAGCTACAGTCCCATGGGATATGATGCCCTCTTCTGGCCACCTAGGGAACTGCATGCATGTGGTACACAGCTCTTCATGCAGGGAAACATTCATACATAAAACAAGATGAAAAAAAGTTTAAAGACGTAGTAGGACCTCCAGGTTCCAGTAATAGAAACAGTTCTCTGAGCCAGAACCCTACTATTTCCAAAATGAATATTAGGATTAATGGTGCTTCTGCTTGATTGACAGAGGAATTAGCAGGTATCCAAAAAAGTTTTGTTTTTTTTGAGACAGAGAGTTTCTCTGTGTATCCCTGGCTGTCCTCTAACTCTGTAGACCAGGCCTAGAACTCAGAGCTCTGCCTGCCTCTGCCCCCTGAATGCTAGGGTTAAAGGTGTGTGCCACAGCTGTCTGGCTAATTTTTGTTTTAGTATTACAAAAGTTTATTTGTCAAAAAACTCCTGAGATCTGGAGAGGTGGCTCAGTGGTTAAAAGCACTTGCTGCTCTTATGAACACCTGGGGCCTGTTCCCAGCACCCACCGGGCAGCTGTGGTTTAGCTAACTGCTGTCTGACACTCCCGTCTCAGGTCACCTAACCTGCCTCTTTCAGCTTCCCTGGGGACCGGGCAAGCACACAATACCCATACATACATAAAAGTAAATCAATCTTTTGTTTATAGAGGAGGGACTGGAGAGGTGGCTCAGAGGCTAAGGGCCCTGACTACTCTTCCAGAGGATCTGGGTTCAAATTCTATCATCTCCACGGCAGCCCACAACGGCCTGTAGCTCCAAGATCTGACACTTTCTCATAGACATACATGCAGGCAGAACACCAATGCACATAAAATAAAGGTTGTCCCGACCCTCGGGAGTTCAACGGGCTCCTAAGGGGTGTGTGTGGAAAGAATGGGTAGGACACAGACATGTGAGGAAGGAGGCCAAGTCTGTTTGTCTGATCAAGGCCTTGTTTATTAGGAAATTTTACCCAACTTATATAGGGAGAAGGCAGGAAAAGGGGGGAGGCTTAATTACTGCTGCGGGAGATAGCAAGAGTGCTTTCATGGCTTGAATATTGCACCTGCAAGATACCGTAAGGATGTTTTTTAAGCTATCTCACGGATGCTCTAAAACTAACAGACAGATGTCCTCACAAATCTATCACCCATGACTTAGGGTCCTAGATAACTCTTTCACTAAATAGCTTTAGGTCTCCACTAAATGACCTTTGCTCACTATTTGGCTTTGACTTCAGTAAATAAGTTTGGCTCCCAGCAAAAGGTAAATAATTTTTTAATTAAAAAAAGAAAATGTAGATGATCTGATTTTAAAACAATTTTCAGTTGATTATTTTATATTATGAGTGTTTTGCCTGTATGTAGGCCTCTGCACCACCTGTTTGCTCTGTCCTTGGGGGCCAGAAGAGAATGTTGGATCCCTGGAACTAGAGTTATCCTAATGATCGTGAGCTACCAAGTGGGTGCTGGGAATAATAGAATTAGGCCCTTTGGAAGAACAGCCAGTGTTCTTTACTGCTGAGCCATCTTGCCCGCCCTGCATGACCCAATTTTATGACGTGGTGAAACAGGTCCTTTGTGAGCGTCTCTGTGAACAGCCACTGTTAACTTTGTCTATTTCCTCAGAGTTCTTCTGCTGCCCAGCACCTCACAAGCCCACCCAGTCGTCCACTGCAAAGGTCATGAAGGGACGGAAGCCTGAACGATTCCGTGGACACACAGCTCCCGTTGCTAACTTCAGCTGTAACTTCTCTGCATGAACTTCCGATTGGGAGGGTGGGCCTCCCTCGCAGCAGCTCCTCAGTGGACTGAGTGCAGCTGTGAAGGGGCAGGTGGCCTCACTCCCTCCTCCACGAATTCTCTCACAAAGACATTTTAGGATGTGTGTGAACTCTAAACCTTGCTGCTACTGGAGTGGGGCGTACTGAGTGGAGAGGACAGGAGTGGAGAGCAGGCCCCCAGTTAATGCACCTTTTTCTTTATTTTTCTATATTTGAGACACCAGGCTAGCCCCAAGTCCATGTTGATCTTTCTGCCTCAGCTTCCCGACCTGGGATTGTAGGTATGAGCCAACATACTTGGCTTAGAATCTACGTTTTCATACAGTGTCCCCCTACCTGGTGCTGGAGACTGAGCCCAGGGTCTTGTATATGCCAGGCAAGTGTTTCTCTACCACTGAGCTATCTCCAGCCCCATTTTAAAATAGATTTGACTTTGACCCTGTAAATAAATAATTTTCTTGTACACACACACACACAATGCTAGGAATAAAAACCTGAGGCTTTGCCCAAGCTAGGCAAATGCTCTATCACTGAGCTACACCCTAGCTTTAATTTGCATAATTAAAAAATAAAATTTAATTAAAAAGAAAACCTTCAACTCTAAAAATCTTGGCAAGCAACTTTCATCTTGCCAAATGTTTGCCGAGGAGATGAAGGAGCTCACAGAAGAACCTCCTGGTCTCATTCCATCCTTGATCCCCCTCCCCAACACACACACACGTAACCTCGAAATCCCTGCTCTTATCCAGCTGGGCTTTCTCCTACCAAGCAGAAGAGGAGCCAGCCATCAGCAGTGCAGATGCCCCTGGCTGCTAGAGCAGGCCCTGGAGGGCTTCGGTTCTTGCCAGGGCATTTTCCCTACCAGTTCTGCAAGGATAACACCCCTCTGGGCATCCAGTTTTCTTCAGAGCTGGTTTACTGGAGCCCAGAAAGCACACTGGCAAGCAATTCCTTCACCAAGTTAGCCGAGCTAGGATTGCCCACATTGCCCACAGCTGAGTTCCTGGGTCAAGGGCTGTGACTCATGAAAAGTGGCTTTGGGTGGCTGAAGAGATGGCTCAGTGGATAAGAGCACTGCCTGCTCCTCCAGAGGTCCTGAGTGTGTGTGTATGCATGTGTGTGCGCGCGCGCTCACACATGTGCCACAAGGCACTCACAGAAGTCAGAGGACAGCTTTTGGGAGAGCCAGTTCACTCCTTCTATGTGGGTCCCAGGGATTGAAATCATTAGGTGTAGCAGCAGGTCCCTTTTTTTTTACTGAATCATGTTGTAGGCCCTAGCTTGCTATTAAAATGCAACCACCGCAGGTGTGACAGGTGGCAGGTTTGACTGTGGGCACGGGGAATGTGAAGCTCTAGTGTGATCTGCAGACGACACACATTCAAAAAAAAAAAAAAAAAGCATGCTAGGCCTTTGGAGATGGCTCAGAGCTCTTCCTGTCTGTGCAGTTAAGAAGATTGGAGTCTGAATCTCCAGCACACATAAAAAGCTGGGCATGGCTGAGTATACCAGAAACCGCAGGGACAGGAGATGGAGGTAGACCCCAGGAACTTAGTGGCCAGAGAGAATCATCAAAATATGAAAAACAAGGTGCCAAGTGATAGAAGACACTGACACACTCCCTGGTCTCCGAATGTGTGTGTAAGGGTGTGTGCACTTGCCTGTATCTGAAATCTGTTCTCTCTTCCACGGGGGACTGGGCTCAGGTCACCAGGCTTTCACACAGCGAGTGCTTTTTACCTGTATGCAACGGCACAGAGAAACTACAGAATTAGGCTGCTCTGTGGGCAGAAAGAAAGGTTTGTTGGGGATCAAACTGTCAAGACCATCTCTTGGTGCATTTATGTGTGGGAGGGGGGAAGGGGGAGTTGCAGGGAGAAGGGCCGAAAAGCAAGGAAATTTCATATGACAGTGGGGAGAGGGGTCTGAGCTGATACAGGCTGTCAAGATTGATCCGGATCTAGGTGCCCTTGGCAGAAATCCTTAGCTTTTGTGGGAAGGTTAAGAGAACTTTCTGGTGGACAGAAACTGGCTTTTCTTTTCCTTTCCTGGGTGCTGAGATTAAAGGTGTGAGCTAATTAGTCAGGCTTCATTGAATTTTAAAGACAGGGTTTCATGTAGGCAAGACTGTCTTTCCTTAAACTTGCTATATACCTTGGGAAGCCGGCCTTCCTGTCTGCAAAGTCTGCGCTTCCCAAGTGCCCTAGGAAGCCTCGTTTATGTAATGCCGAGGGTTGTGCTTCATGCATGCTAAGCACACTCTTGAATAAGCTACCTCGCCTTCATGGGTGATGCTTGGAGAAAATGAAGGGCTTCGGCACCTATTCAGAGTTTGGGTCAGAGTTGGCAACAGAATTGGAATTCAAAACAAGTAGGAAATGAAGAAACAAACACTGGTGACCAGGGGAAGGATAAGTGTCCTTGTTTACTTTTGTTACCATGATAAAAAGCACTTTGAACAAAAGCATCTTGCGGAGGAAAAGGGTTGTTTACCTTACACTGTCAGGTCACAATCCATCTTTGAGGGAAAGTCAGGGCAGGCACCTGAAGGCAGTCATGCTTACTCTTCCACACATGACCTTTGCCAGCACGGAACAACACTCAGAGCAGGAGCCATGGAGGCTGCTTCTAGCTAGCTGGTTCAGTTACGGCTCTGCTCTCAGCAAGCTTACTTATACAGCTCAGGACCTCTCCACCTAGGGAAGCAACCCACAGCGTGCTGGGTCCTCCCTCACAGACAAGTTTACAGACCAACCCCACCTGGGCAATCCCTTGGATTGAGGTTTCTCTCATACGATTCCAGGCTATGCCAAATTGACAGTTAAGGCTATCAAGGGCAATCGTCACCCAAGAGCCCTCTGAATAAGTAGAAAACACCAGGGCTCCTGATGTATGGGGCACAGATGGCCTACAATGTAACAGAGGCCAAGGCAGACCTCCTTCAGTCTGTGGCTCCTTTTCTCAGTGACCACGAATCTCCTGCAACAACATTCTTTTCTTTTGATAAATAACACGGACGAGGTCCTATCCCAGAGTCGAGCCTGGAGCTCAAAGAGCGCATGCTCCGGGAGCGGTTGGGGCGACAATACTTAAAGTCATTGAAGTCAGGCTCTGGGAGCAGCGAACTGCCTGACCGCATAGGAGAGCAGCGGGAAGCCGATGAAGAGGAACCCGTGCAGGTCCTTAGTGTTCTTGGTCTTATATAACTTCCCCGTGTGCAAAAGCTTTCGGGGACCCAGGCAGTTGCTGAGGGACTTGAAAATAAGTGGTTCTGCCAAGCCTTTGCACTGCACATGTGTCCGGATCCACACTAGCTGGTCTGAATTTTTCTTCTCCCGAACTCGTTCACCCGAGAGCACAGCCCGTCGGCTCGTTCCAGAACCAGTTTCAGGAAGGAGTGTTCCCAGGATACTGCGGATGGCCAGAGGGTAGCGACTGTGTGGGCTTCGGCGGGAAGCTGGACGGGGGCATCTGCATCGTGGGTCTGCTGCCAGCTTCCTTAAACATTCTGTTGACGTCTGTGTCCTCATCTGTCTTCTGCTGTAACAGGTTGCTCCATTAAGCTGACAGCTGCAGAACCGGATATGGGCTGGCATGTGGGACAGCTCGGCCGCCAGGTTGTCCCGGATATCTGAACTGGCGTCTTCTCACCCGCAGTTTTCTTCCGCAGACGTGCTGACGGGCCAATCACCACCTCGAAGAGGAGGGGCTTTCTGAACATAATTCCACCCCTCTCACTGGAAACTGGGTCTTTGGGCGCCATTCAAAAACGCCAATGGTTTGTCGACGTTTCTGCCACTGTCCCTCACCGATTGGCCACAGAACATAGTCCCGCCTCCCGCTTGCCCCACCCCTTTGCTCACAAGATGGCGGCGCCCAGTGGAGTCGAGGCCGCGCCTGGGGTTTGCCGAGGCTGACTCCCTGTCCCGCTCTCCCTTTGGGTGCCAATTGCCGCGAGCGGGAGGACAGGGGCCGGGCGGGGACAGGGGCACCTGCGTGGCTGGACCGCGAGCCCACGCCCAGCCTGCGCCTCCCCCACCCGGCCCCGGCCCGGCCCTACACGATCCCGTCCCATCCTTCCCGGTCTTCTCCCGGTCCGACCCGTTGTCCGGCCTTGTTTCCAGCTCCAGGCTTCTAAAGCTGAGGTACTTCCACGAGTCCGGGCTCCCTGTCACTTTAGAGATGTTCCTCCTCTCCGCTCCCAAACAGCCCGCCTTCCAAACCGGGACTCCTTTCCCTCTTCTAAAGGTCTTCCTTCCAACCCATTTCTTTAGACCTTGGTTCTCCCTTGGTTAGACATTCACATTCCTCCCACGTTAACCCCGAACTTTCAACACTATTGGCAACCTTGACACCGTCTTCACTGAGGAGCCAGGCTTTCCTGTGTTCTGAACTCCACAGCCCCCTATCATGGAGGCTGTGTACCTGGTCGTGAATGGGGTGGGCCTGGTGCTGGACTTGCTGACCTTGGTGTTGGATCTCAACTTCCTGCTCGTGTCCTCCCTCCTGGCTACCTTGGCCTGGCTTTTGGCCTTCGTCTACAACCTGCCACATACAGTGCTGACTAGTCTTCTGCACTTGGGTCGAGGAGTCCTACTTTCTTTGGTGGCCTTGGTTGAAGCATTGGTCCGATTTACCTTCGGAGGATTACAGGCCTTGTGTACTCTTGTCTATAGCTGCTGCTCTGGCTTGGAGAGCTTAAAGCTACTGGGACACCTGGCCTCTCATGGAGCTCTGAGGAGCCGGGAAATACTGAACAGGGGCATCCTGAACATGGTCTCCAATGGCCATGCTTTGCTGCGCCAGGCCTGTGACATCTGTGCCATTGCCATGAGCCTGGTGGCCTACGTGATCAACAGTCTGGTTAACATCTGCCTCATCAGCACTCAGAACTTCTTCTCCCTGGCGCTGGCCCTGTGGGATGCCGTGATGGGGCCTCTGTGGAGGATGACAGACGTGGTGGCTGCTTTCCTGGCTCACATTTCCAGCAGTGCTGTGGCCATGGCCATTCTCCTGTGGACCCCCTGCCAACTGGTACTGGAGCTGTTGGCCTCAGCTGTCCGTCTCCTGGCCAGCTTCCTGCTTTTCCACCTCACTGGTTTGGCGCTGCTGGCTTGTGTGCTGGCAGTGACTTTGGCTGTGTTGCACCCAGACCTCACCTTGAGGCTGGCCACCCGAACTCTCAACCAGCTTCTTGCCCGCCCAACCTACCACCGGCTCCGAGAGGATGTTGTACGGATGCCTCGCCTTGCACTGGGTCTAGAGGCCTGGCGCAGGATTTGGAGCCGATGTCTACAGCTGGCCAGCTGGCCGAATAGGGGAGGAGCACCTGGGGCCCCTCAAGGTGGCCCCAGGAGGGTGTTCACAGCCAGGGCCCAGGGACAGAATCCTTTCCCTGAAGCAGAAGAGGAGGTCAGGAACATCAGAACAGAACCTGCTAGAAGCCGGGAGAGTCTCAATGAGGATGAGCCTACAGCTGGGCAGGACCCGTGGAAGTTGCTGAAGGAGCAAGAGGAGCGGAAGAAGTGTGTTATCTGCCAGGACCAGAGCAAGACCGTGCTACTTCTACCCTGCCGGCACCTGTGCCTGTGCCAGGCCTGCACGGAGATCCTCATGCGCCACCCTGTCTACCACCGCAACTGCCCGCTCTGCCGCCGCGGCATCCTGCAGACCCTTAATGTCTACCTCTGAAGACTCCCTCCCTGCCCGCCCGCCCTCGGCCCCCCACAGGCTAGGACAGCATCAACACTTTGCCTCTGGGATTTGGCCTGAGTCTTCTTCGCCCCGACAGCGACTCTGCCAAGCCTCAAGCCATATATCCGGGACATGTAGCTGGAATGCTCTGAAGACTCCAGTCTGGGCGGGACAGGGTTAACAATTTTTTTCTGAACCCTGTGGGGGGACCCGTGATGCTGAGGGTGGTGAGTATGTCACTATGCAAAGGCCCTGAGACTCTGTATTGGGCTCTTCCGCAGCCTGCCCAGGGCCCACCCAGATGCCTGCCTCTGGGGCTATCTTTCTCTGCTTCTGGCTTTTCTGTTGGAGTCTTTGGTCCTTTCCCCCTAGGCCACACCACATTAGTGTCATTTGAGGATTTTGGCAACTCATGGGCCTTGGAGTGATCTTGATTTTTTTTTTTTTCTTTTCTTTTTTTTTTTTTTTTTTCTTCTTGTTTTGGAATGATCTTGAACCTTTATGTTCAGCCAGAGCCTCTGCCCTGGTGGGTCTGGGAATGGAATCCCGAAGGTGCCCTTAGATCCACTTCTGCCTGTCATTGTCTTTTAAAGACTCCCAACTTGGGGTCAAGAGTTTATACCTGGGTATAGGGGTGCAGCTACACCTGGCTTTGGGACCATTTACCCTCAGGCACCCCAGCACCATGGGGATCCTCAGAAGAAATAACCAGATCTCTACTCATTCCCAACATGGCATAAAACATGGCATTCCTCCTGGGCTCTCCCTGGCATTGGGAGGGCATTCTGCACATTTCACTAGGGTCCAAACAAAGGGCCAGGCCTCAGGGGTCATGCAGCTCTGTTAGGTCAGCCTGCCCAATTTCTATTAATAAAGTTCTGTTGACAGCTCTAACTGTGTGGTCCTTGCAGGTGCCAGCAGGTGGTCAGCTTGCTTTTCCCTCAGGGTCTTTTGAGACTGGCTAGAGTAAAGAGTGGATTGCTGAGCTCTGGGGGTGGGGATTGGGTGGCTGGCGATGCAGAAAGGAAAGCCCCCAGCAAGCCTGGCTGCTTCATGCTCACCCTTCTGACCAGCCCTGCCATCACCCTTCTGGAGCAGCCTTCTCTTAAATGCTTGTGATCGGAATGTGAACTTGTCCCTGTAGCCAGCTCTTCCTGTGTTCCTGTTGGTGCCACTCTTTCCAGGAGGGCACAGCAGAGCCTGCTGCCTAGAGGCCAGTCTGCCCTTTGAGTCCTGGAGGAGCTGGTGTTTGCTTTTTGGTTTTGGTTTGTTAGTTTTTTGGTGTTTTTTTTTTTTTTTCTTTTTTGAAACAGGGTTTTTCTGTGTAGCCCTGGCTGTCGAGGAACTCTGTAAATAAGGCTGGCCTTGAACTCACAGAGGTCCACCTAAGTTTGCCTCTGCTAGGATTAAAGGCGTGTGCTACCACACCCTGTGTGGTCCTTGTCATTTTTTGTGTCTTGGTACAGGGCCTGGTACTGTGATGGGCAGGAGTGTGGGACCCTTTGCTAGAGTTGTGAGCTGGAGCCTAGAGGCCTATGCAGGAAACACAGGAAGCCTAGAGTCCTTTGATACAGCTGCCCTCCCAGGGCTAGCAGGAAATTAGGGGCACACCCCCATAATTTTATGTTACATGTAGAAGCACAGTGTCTGAGACTGTCTTCTGGATGAGGGAGGGGAGGCAGGGTCCTGAAGGAGGTGAGGTCCCTCCACTCTGCTTTGGGAGGTTGAGCAATTGGTGTTAGCAAACCTCGGTATGTTTGTTAGTCATTAGTCTGAGCTTGCTAAGCTGAGTGTGACAGGAGGTGAGCTCTCAAGGGGCCTGTGGCCAGCCTCAGACTTTATGGCTTGGCCCACCCAAGCTGTGCCATCACAGTGGAGACAAGTTCTCCATTTTAGGATCCGAGGCCTGTGGCAGGGCTTGCACCCCACTCCCCCACACCCCAGGGGCTGAGAAGGGCGAAGCCTGGCTCCTTCCAGTCTCTGTTTAATGTGGAGGATAAACATTTTATTAGGGAAGATAAACTTCCTGGGCTGGGGGCCAAGGACCTCCTTTTCTTCCACTCCCATCTGGAGTTCTTTGTGCAGACTTTAATATCCTTTCCCCTAACCACCTTAGAAGCTCCGACCTTAAACCGTTGTTGCAGTCTGGAGCTTCGTCTCCCCCTTGTGGTCATCGTTGGAACTACTTGTCTCTGGGTGGGGGTGACCCCAATTGCTTTTCAGTTATCTAAGAAAGCAGGTATCTTTATCCACTATCTGGCAGGCAATGAGGGCAGCCATGATAAAAATTCTGTGGGGTTTTTTTTTTTTTTTTTTTTTTTTATACCATACAGTGGAAGCTCTCAGTTGGTTTCGCATCTCTGAATTAGAAAAATGTGTCTCTCTTTCTAGGTGGTCATAGCCCTAAATCAGAAGGGCAACCCCCACTCAGGCAACCCTGCTCAGCATCTACATAACTGGGTGCCTGTGGAGCCAATATTCTAGCTCTGCTTGCCTGTATCTCTGCCTCAAGTCTCCGTCCAACCCAGGAACCCTCCTGCTGTGGATCCTCAGAAGAAAGGCAGAAGCCAGTGGGAGGTTTTTAGGTTTATTAAGTGACCTCTGAGAAAAAGTCTGGCCCTGGGAGCAGGAGAGGTGGAGGCAAGGACCTAGAGGGGGCACAGTACTAGGAAGGGAGTATCCCACCTTGGAATCCTGGGCCAGGATCCCACAGTTGCCAGCCTAGCACATTCTAACGTCCCGGGCAGAAACCCAGCTCATCTTGACCTCAGCTGCCCAACTTGACCTCAGACAGCCTGTCTCCTTTCCTCGATAGCAGTGGGACCGGGGGTGGTTCTCTCTCTTCCCTAGTCACTCACAATAGTCCAGGGGGCCAGCCCTCCTGGTGTGCGCCTGTCAGTGTCATGCCCTCTTCTAGGAGCAAGTGCCAGCTCCCAGTTCACTGTATTTTAAGCAAAGACTGGGGAGCTGTGCCAGTCAGAATAGACGAGAAATCCAGAGAAGGTGCTGTCTGTCTTGATGCTGGCATAGATGCCAATGTAATCACCCACGCCCACCTGCACCCACACCTGGTCCTCAGGTTCCAGCCTTACCATAGCCCCCCCTGAGAGCGAGGCTGGCTTGGGCCACCCCCCGAAAAACTGGAAGAAAGAGGCGATGGACTGGCCATTTTTGACAAGGTCGAACTGCAGGCTGGCCCGGTAGACGGTGGCGTGGACGGCGAAGTAGTAGACGCCAGGCACTTGGCAGGTGAACTTGCCCGTGGTGGCATCGTAGTGGCCCTGCTCATTCAGCAGCACGCGGTCGAACGGCAGGGGTGTGTCGGCCGGCGGAGGCACCCGGCTCTCCGAGCGCTTGGCACTGAAGGCTGACCGAGGGGGCACCGAGCACTCTCCAGCAGGCCCCATAGCCCCCACCGGACCTGCCTCTCCACGCGGCCCGGGCTCCCCACGTGGCCCGGGCAGTCCTGCACGGGGTAGAGAGGGGAGGGGGAGAAATCATGAGCTACAGCCGAGTGCAGGAGGGTAGACTCCATTGACTATCTAAGCCTCCCAGCCTCCCTGGCTATTGCCTCCTGCCGGGAGCAGATCTGAAGGGCTGAGAGTAGAGGGATCAGGGTTTCTGCCTCTCTGAGGCTGACTCACCCTCTCCAACCCGCAGCCCATCTCGCCCCCCGCCCCCGGCCAACTGGAATGGGGAGAGTAGCGCCCCCTGGTGGGACCCTGGAACCCTAAAGAATCTACCAGAGCGGCCGCCGGTGCTCAGTAGGACGTCCCCATGCACTGCAGCGAGGATGACTTCTTACCCGGCCTCCCGCCCTCGCCTTTCTCGCCCGGAGCTCCGGGGGCACCGTCGCGGCCATCGCGGCCATCGCGGCCAGGCAGGCCTTGGCTGCCATGGTGACCTGGTGTGCCTGGAAGGCCGGGCTGCCCGGGACACAGGCTGGGGATCTTGTTGTCATCCAGTGGAGGAGAGCCTGACACCAGCCCCAGAAGCAGCAGGGCAAGAAGTGACCTCATGGTGGTGACTGCGAAGACCCAGACGCCAGGATCCTCTTGGAGTCTGTAGGCTGGGCAGGACTAGATTTGAAACCCCCAATCTTGAGACCCACCTCGCGCCCCACCCAGGTGTAACCCGGCAGCTCCCCGCCCACAAACATGCCTCAGGGGCCGAGCGCAGTGAGACAGGATGAAGACGGAGGTGCCCCAGAGCAAGAACTGGGAAAGGAGAAACAAGCCACCCCCACCTTGCCCCCTAGCTGGCGCCCGAGCTTTCCCACAGTCCCCTCCCCCACCCATCTTCCTCCTCTGCCAGACTCACCCCCTCCAGGCTCCCCAGCTCCCCCAGCTGCTCGCTCTGAATGGCTTCTTCAGACCCTCCAGCTGGCCCTGCTCCCACTCCTACCCCGACTAGGCAGCCCCTGCCTTTGCTGACTGACTCCCAGCTTCTGGCTGCTCCTTGCCGGCTCCCTTGCTCCTCCCAGACTCCTAGAGGAAACCAGTTGTTCAGGGGCCAAGAGCTCCGGGGCTGGGAAATAGCAGGGAAATAACTCGTGGTGTCGCCCGGCGGCCGGCCAAAGTTGTGGGGTTGAAGGGGGTGTGGAGAAAGGAGGAGGAGGGAGACTTGAGCCTGCATTACAGGGAAGCTGAACTGTGAGGCAGACACTTAGGGCTCCAGTCCCCAGGAGCTGGAGGAAGGGAAGGATGGGTCAGTCGTAGAGACCAAGGTCGAGACTGGCGTGTGGGGGTGGGATGAATGAGAGCCAGCTGGACCGCCAGGCTTAGATTAGGTTCCCACCACTCCAGTGGCTCTCAGTACAGCTTTGTTGACAAAATGAAAACGCTGAAGGTCAGGTGACAGTGAACTTAAATACTCAAATGGAAAGGGGGGAGGCAGAAGACAGGGAATCAGGGTCAGAGACTTGGGTAGGAAGTCGGCTAGGCCGTCCAATGTCCCCGTATGGAGCCTGGCCACCGCCTAAGGCTGTCTGGGCAGGTAAGAGCACAGAGGGACAGGGAAGATGTGGTAGTCCCATCAGGGCTGGAGCTGGTCCTCCTCCTCCCTGGGAAGCACCAGAGAGGATGCGCAGAGTCCCATGTCTGTCCCTCTTCCCTCTGTTTTCTGCCTGCGCAGCACCCATGTAGGTAGAGGAGGATGGGCAGATGGAGGGCGGGGCTGGCTTCAGGTCAGGGCTGGGAACAAGCTTCCAGGCTAGCTGCCTCAGGCAGCCTGTTGCAGTTGAAGGGCCAGGGGGTGCCCAGTAGCGCCAGGCTCGACTGGCACTGTTGCTCTGCCTCCTGGCAGACAGAGCGGCAAGGGGGTAGAATAGTGCCCAGTGGGGTGCAGTAGGGTACAAGCAGCCCGCAAAGGAACCTCCGGAAATTCTGGTAGCAGGGTAGCCTTGTCAGACTCTGTGGGAGGAAGAGACAGCCCTCAGGTGTCTGGTCCCCGCGCACCCACCCCTTCCTGTGGCCTCCCTCCTCTCTGTCCCCGCACCTTGTAGCCTCTGAGGATGTCTACCACCTCTGCCTGGGTGGCCGGGCCCATCCAGATGTTAGGGAAGGCTGTGTTACTGTAGCTTAACCCAAAGCACATCTCCACCTGGACAGGTTCACAGGCCAGCTCTGAAAGGGGGTGGGGTGGGAGGGAGGCTGTGTCACTGTACGGGACAAGACACTATCTGGCTCTGGGTCACTGTTTCCACATGGGTCCTATGGACTTCCATCCTGAGTATCCTAAGAGGCTGCCACAGAAGGGTTTCATGCACCCCAAGGAGCCTGCGTCTGTCACCCTGTGCATCAGGTAAGGCCCCTCTGGGGACCACTTCTCTCATGTGATCTGTGAAGTGGGCTGTGGAGAAGGACTCTGACAATGTAGATTAAGTCTCAATCCCTACCACTGACTGCCACATTCCCATGTCCCTTTCAGATGACACTAGTGTACAATGTCGCCACCAGCAGAGAGTCTCGCCAAGACTCTGTGAAGTGGTCCCAGGATGAGAAGAGAGAGGCCCAGCCATGAATTTATTCAGGAGGAAGGAAAGGGAGGTGAGAAAAGTGTGGTAGAGGAAGCAGCCTGTTCTGGCCAGCACAACTTGCTCAGGGTAAGGCTCCTTACCTGGTTGTGGGAACAAGTGGCTGCTGCAATTGTCATTGCTGTCATTTGCACAGCCTCTCCACAAGTCACACATCCATTGCAGGTCCCCACACCCTCCATTCTGGCAGAACTCTCTGGGCCCACAAAGGTCTGTAGATACAGGAGCATGACAATGCCCTAGGACATGCATGTACCCACTGCCCTTGAGGGTTCCCCTTAATGTTCCTCGGAGGAGCCTCTGTTGCTCACCCCTACCTGTCCAGGGGCACCTACTCTCTGTAGTGTTGATGGCCTGGTAGGTGGCATAGAAGCCCCCACTGCTGATACCAAGATCCGTCTTGAAGATTACAGCCAGCTGGTGCTGCGAGGAGCTGAGGTGGGGTGGTGGCTCTGCTCCACAGAACCTGCCCAGTGCAGAAAAATATCCTGGGCACAGGCCACTGGCCAGCCCTGGAGGCTCTGAGCTAGGTTCTTGGCCATGTCAGGGGTTCCGGGGAACAAGATTGCTAATTCTTGGGGCTTAGGGGGAAGGAGGCACATGCTATTTGTTACAAAAAGTAGGAGATGACTTCTTAAACTTGAGGCACTCTGAGATGAGGAGAGTCAGGGAAGAGAGGGGAAGGCAAAGGTCATTACAGGTGGGAAGAATAGGGCTAAAGCAACAGCAGAAGTGAAGGCCCACCATGGGGAGGGAGAGCACATGCTGATTCAGGATGCCAGTGAAGGGAGCTCTGATTTATAGAGCAGCTGAAGACAGTGAAGCTGGAGATTCACTTGAACCTAGCATGGGGACCCTGGCCTGCTGGCTGGGGGATGGGTTGCCCACCACTCTTGTCCTGATTAATACCTGCCCAGGAGGCTGAAGGCCCCTGAACCGCCAACTTCATACACCTCCACGTAGTCAAACTTGCACTCAGCCTGTGCCTCCAGGCTGAAGTTGTGGAACTGTAGTCCTATGCCGTATCCCACGGGCACCGAGATGTGCCATGTGCAAAGCTGGGGGAGGATATCCATGAGAGAACTCACAGGGACCTTCACCTCCTCCAGCCTGGACACACAGGGGTCTTCTTTGCCCAGAGCAGACCAGGCAGGGTGTGAGTGGCTGTTTCCTACCTCACCTTCCATCATTGGTGCCTCTTAAAATAGGAAGGGTCAATCAGGCATAGTGGCTTACCCCTGTAATCCCAGTGCTTGGAAGCAGAGTCAAGGTGAGCTCAAGCTCTATGTCAAGTTTCATAGCAGCCTCCTGAGCTACATACAGAGAGTGTCTCTAGAGGCCAAGGTTCAGGGATGGATGTAAAGAGCTTGTCTGGCATGCACAAGACCCTGGGGTTGACCCTCAGCATGGAGAAACAGAAAAACAAAACAAAAAAATCCCAGCAGGTGTGGGGTAGGGGAGGAAGGGGTAGTGCACACCTGTAGTTCCAGGCAGAAGCAGGTGGATCTATGTGAGCTCCAGGCCAGCCACGGCTACATAGTGAGATCACCCTGTCTCAAAACAAAACCCCAGGCCTGGCATGGTGGCACATACCTATAGTCCAAGCACCCAGGAAGCTGGGGCAGGAGGATTCTCACCAGTCACAAGATCAGCATGGGCTGCAGAGTGAGGCCTTGTCTCTTTATAAATAAGTGCCTTTTCAAATTGTTTGGTCTCAGAAACATGTGTTTACCCAGCACACCTGAAATACCTGGTATACAGTTGGTGCTTACCAAGGTCTTTTTCTGGCCTGCATAAACTGTTTTTACCAAATACATTGCCTGGCATACTGTTCCCAGGTGCTCTTGGTGTCTCCTGGGTCCCACACCAGTTCCCAAGGCCACTGCACTTACCTGATGATTAGGATACTGCTGTGGGTAGTTGGGAGAAGAGAACACCCCGTGGGGCCCAGTCAGGTTCCCTCCACATCCTGTAGAGAAGCCAAACGGCACATGGGTGGCCAGGCAAGAACATTTTGGGTCAGAGCAGGGGATCGCAGCCTGAACCTGGGACAGAAGCCTGAAGATGTGCCTGTCCTGTCTGTCGCTGGGCCCGTACCCACGGTCTCAGCACTGCAGTTGGTCTCATCGCTGCCGTCGGCACAGTTGGTAATACCATCACATACTAAGTCATGCTTCAGGCAGAGGAGCAGGTCACAGCGGAACTCATTGTGGGCACAGCTCCCTGGAGAAGGGCACAAAGCATCTGGAGTCAGAACCCCCCTGGCATTTCCATCCCCTTTTGCCAGTTCCAGGAGTGGCTGAAGGGGAAGTAGCTGGGGACATGGGGCGAAGTCACTTACAATGTCCAGGGGCCACAGCTTGGTACCAGGCCTGGAAACCAGACCCTTCCACATCATTGTCAGAGACGAAGGACACACGAAGGCGGCTGGTGTTGGTGTTCAGTGTGGCAGGAGGCGTTTTGCCACACACCCTGTGGAAAGCCAGGTAGGGGTGATGGAATCTCTGAACTCAGGTAAGAAACAGATCAGAGAGGCAAGCAACTTTTCCTAGGCCACACAACAGGGTACTGGCAAGGGAGGCACCAGAGGTCAATTCTGTTAATTTTCTTCTAGTCCACATTTTTGCTTCAGCTTCTAGTTTCTCTACCCTTTAGACAAGTGGGATCCCCTTTAGGCAGAGGGACCCACCTGAGGAGAGGGCCAGCAGGCTCTGGGATAATTTCCAAGCGATCGAAAAGACAGGAGAATACGCTTTCTATGCTGAGGGCTTGAATTTTGAGCTGTATCGTCTGGCCTGTGGCTACCTGGATATGCCAGACACAGTGGCTGTGGGGTGGGTAAAGGTCTGGGTAGTTGGGGCTGCTGAAGAAACCTCTTGGACCAGGAAGGAGGCCTCCACAGGCTGCAGGAGATGGAGGCAAGAGCTCAGAGGTCACTAGGAGAGAGGCCTTTCCCCCACATGCAAGGTTCCTTTTCCAAGCTTTTCCTCCCCACTGCCATCTTAGGCTTTCTCCAGAGAGTGCCCTTAGGACTCACTGGTCTGGCGTGTAGGGTTCAAGGCTGCCTCCTGCTGCCCTGTGGTTGCTGGGGAGGTGGTGAGGATGGTAGTGTTGATGTTAGGGGTGGCGCTGGGAATGCTGCCCATGGGGGCGAGACCCCGGTTGGGCAGTGGGCTCTCGGTAGTCCTGGGGAGGGTTGTAGCCTGCAACTCTGAGGGCAGGAGGATAGAACAGTGTACATTTAGAGGAGCAGGTCCCAGGGGTTTGGCTGAATAACTCAGGCTCTGCATGGAAAGCCCTCCCAAGCCCTTACGAGCCAGGATGACAGCCACCAGCAGCCCCAGCAGCAGGAGCAGCAGGCCGCTGAGCAGCAGGATGCAGAGCCAGGAGAAGTGGCAGTCTGGTTGAAGCCCCCGGAGATGCTGTCCTGCAAGGACACAGTGGACGTCTGAGTGGCAACCCTGCCTGGGGCATCCCTCCCGCCTTAGTTCCTGGGCTCCCTCTATGGCCAAGCAACCCCTGATGGTTAGTTACCATGCCAGGGAGTTTGGTGGCTGCTGCTGGCATCTTTCTGTAAGGCTGGTGGAGGGCAAGAAGGCCCTGCTTCAGGGTCGAAAACGGGATTGCAGAACTCTGTCTGGAATGGAAGGCGGAGGCTTATGAGCTGGGACAGGCAGCTTCACTGGGGACATGGGATTTTGGAAGGTGAGTTCCATGTGGGTCTTACCTTGCTCAACTCAGTTGCTTCCGGACAGAGGACGACATCGGAATAGTCCTTCATGGCTTAAGATTCTGCATGGCTATCTGGAGATCCTGTGACAGCTCAAGACCCCTGAGAGTCCTCTTCCTGGTCACAAGTCACTTATCAAAAAAGTGACCTTTGCTCTCAGAGGGACAAGGCTGTCAGGAGAGACCAGTTCTCTGGTTGCCTTTGGCAGAATGGTTGGGGCTCCAGGCTACTCTGTCTCCACATGGGGGAGGGAACTGAGGCGAGAAGGAATTTATAAAAGGCACGGAATGGTCCTTAATCCAACTCAGCTGAGGATGCTGAGGTCAAGACCCTGGCACTGAGCAGCAGTCCTTAAAGGCACAGGCAGTGGCTGTGGACACCAGCAGAGAGAGTGGGGTGCTCTGTGGACTATGGTTAGGGGAGTTGCCATGCCCCTCCTCCTCACCCAAGGTATGGAAGGAGCTCCTGGGCAACTGCGGGTGGAGATCATGGCTGCAGGGCAGGCCTTGGCTGGCACCTCAGGTGAAGAGAGACAGGCAGGGTAGCAAGCACACTAGGCAGGGCTGTCTTCTAAGGGTCACAGGGTTAGCAGCCCACCACTTCTCCTCATCTGAGTGGCAAATATTAGCTAAACCTGAACTCTCGGAAGAAGCTGCTCCTTCACCCCTGGCTTTTTGTTTGTTTGTGAGATAGTCTCATATTGTCCAGGATAGCTTTGAACTTTTTATATAGGCAAGAATGGCTGTGAACATTTTTGTGTACACACACACACACGCACATACACAATTATATATCAACGTCTCTCACTTGAACCCAGAGATTGCTTGATTCTGTTTGTCCAGCAAACTTGTCCAGCCTACTCCAGGGATCACAGATGGGGCCGCCACACCTGACTGGCACTCACAGCATTTCCGTGAGTGCTGAACATCTGAGCAGTAAGTGTTTTACCCATTAAGCCATTTCCTCAGTAGGACCTGGAGCTCCTGAGCCTGTCTATTCCCCCTGGTGCAGGGGCTGAACCCTTTGTGCATGTTATGTCAGTACTCTACGGACTGAACAGCTTCAACTCTATTTTGTTGTTGTTGTATTATTGTTGCTGTTTTGTTTTGAGACAGGGT
The DNA here is from genome assembly GCF_907164565.1 of Psammomys obesus. NCBI lineage: Eukaryota > Metazoa > Chordata > Mammalia > Rodentia > Muridae > Psammomys > Psammomys obesus. Next base: position 6,066,958 of record NW_026596039.1, on the reverse strand, counting down.
CTCTCTCTCTCTGTTGAAGCTAGCCTCAACCTTGAAGCCATCCTCTTGCCTCATTCTCCCTGCTGTTGATAGTGAGTTTTCACATCTGCCTGGGAGAGGCCCCCGTTATATCCATCATCTATGTTACAAGAACGAGGGAAAAAGCACAGGAGGCATGGCGTGAGATTGAGGGGTTGGCCCCACCGTCCGGGTCCTCAAGCCTGCAGGAGGAAGGACAGGTGGGAGAGGGTGCCTGACCTAGTGGGCAGGTTGGATGTGGAGTCTGGCTGTTGGTCCTGGTTGCTGTTGTGGAGTAAAAAGGTGTGTCCCATCCCAGCCTGGCACAGCTGTTCCAGGGAGAAAGGCAAGGGACTGCCAGTCTGTCTTGTTTCATCACAGTGACAGGAAGGGCTGAGAGACTGGAGATAACTTCATATCCCTAGCAATGTATAATGTCTGTGATGCTTCAGGCCCCGGGGAAGAGGCCTTACATATATATTTTTTCTTCTTCTCCTTTTGTGCATAACTCAGTGAGATAGCATAACCATTTTACAAAAGACGGTATTAAGGTTCTGAGATGTTAAGTAACTTCCCCAAGGTCAGACAGCTGAAAAATAAAGAGATGCATTAAAACAGAGCATGTGTTTTGTTTGGGATACAACCTATGAGGGGGTAAAGCCAAATTAGGAGACCAGACAGATCCTAGGAGGGGCAGACAGATCCATGATCCTAAGATCCTGTGATCCTGAGTCTCTGTACTCAGGAAAGAAGCCTTTGTCCAAGTTCTCCCTCTGCCCTCTCTGAGGCCTGCCTTCTTCTTCTTGGACTCTTTTCATGGAGCCCAGCAGCGCTGGTCTTTAGGGAAGGCCATCTTTGGTAGCTGTAGGGACAAGTGTCTTGAAGAGATTATGAGAGGCATTCTTTGGCCGCAAGTCTTTGCCTATTCTCTCGTTGGACCACACTGAGTAGTATCCCTAGCTATGGAAAGAGTTTGGAATAGCTGAGCATGGTAAAGCACACTTTTAATCCCAGCACTTGGGAAGCAGAGGCAGGCAGATCTCTGTGAGTTTGGGGCCAGGCCTAGTCTACAGAGTGAACTCCAGGACAGCCAAGGCTACACAGAGAAACCCTCAAAATAGGGGAGAAGGGAGAGAGAGAGAGAGAGAGATTGAGAGAGAATGGACTAGAACCCACAGACTGGCTGCACTGGTCCGCGATGAATGTGCGCATGGTGCGTTTGGGGGGCTGAACCCCTGGATGTGACTATTCACTGGAGGCTGCAGGTATCAGGCTTGGCTGGGTGATGAAGTGTAATGGAAGTTTTGATTTCTTTAAAAACTCACTTATGTAAATATGTTTTTGTTTGTCCACAGCTGATAATTGCCTCCTGCAGGGTAGGGTCTTTGCCAGCTAGGAACAGCCTGACTCTTGCAGCATGAAGAGGGGCGTGGTCTAGGACCCTGAGGGATAGAGAGAAAGTGTGGCATGTGGTGTGTGGCAGTTTGGAGATCCTGGAGAAGGATATCATGGCTGCTAAGACAGATGGAGAGAAATGCAGTGGCTTGGAGGAGGCTGCTTGCTGTGTTTGCTGTTGATGGAGATTGGTGTAGGCTCTCAGAACCCATCGACCCTGACCAGCCAGGAGAAGTAAAGGGATCTGCGCCTCCTCTCCCCACTAACCTTCTTTCTTATCTAGGGTTGAGGGGTTGGAAAAGAGAGGCTTTAAGGAACCCCAAAATGAGTGCAACAATGAGGTGGGATGATGGAGCTGGTCACTGTCACCTTAGTAGCACATGACTTAGCAAGAGCAGTTTCAAAGTGGGGCTCAGAGACTCCTCTTCTCCACTCCCAACTCAGACCGGATAGGATTTATTACAGCTGTGACTTAGTGAGGGGGGGGAGGATATAGGACAGCACCATGGAAGCCCTCTGTGTATAGGGCTCATCACTGGTCCAGGGGACCATGACTAGCCCCACAGCCATCAGCAGCCATGTCTCAGCTACCATGTCTTCCAGTTCACCCATGTTAGGCTTAGTGAAGCTGCCCTTGGAGATATGAGTCTTCTGGCAGGCAAGGGACTTGAACTTGGCTCTGTGGATGGGTCAGATGACCTGGCCACAGCCTGGGGCGCTTCCAAAAGGCACCCATATACCTATCTGAAGCCAAGGCTAGGGACAACATTGACACCAGAGGAATGAAGACCACTCGAAAAGCATCTGTAAGGTCCTGAGGGTAACCCGTGTAATCTACGAAGGAGGTGGCTATCCCAGAAGCCATTGCATCTTCTTTCTTTTTAACTTTTTGTTTGTTTGAGACATGGTCTTTTATTTAGGTATATGTGTATGTGACTGCACCACGTACGTGCAGATGCCTATGGAGACCAGAAGAGTGTCTCTCCCTGGATTCCAGGGATTGAATTTAAGTTGCCAGGCTCCGTGGCAAGGGCCCTTACTTGCTGAACTATCATGCCAACACAGTTCTAATAAAAGACTGCATTCTTCTCTAATAGTGCATAATTAGGTAGTAATATTATCCAGTAAAAGACGTGTGTGTCTCTTCACATGAGTACACATGCAGGTGTGAGTGAGGAAGTCACAGGTCGGCTTTCAAGAGCCAGCTCTGTTCTTCCACTGTGGGGGCTGAACTCTGGCCCACGGGATTTTGCAGTGCATGCCGTTAAGTGTCCACTGAGCACCTCTCTGGCCGCAAGCTGCTGCTTGTCAGATAGTTGGCCACAGCAATGAGAACCTGCTGTGTGCCACACTTTCTAACCGGCCTCATGATGAGTTGGTGTTATCACAATCGGCTTAGAGACAGGAAACTGGGTTTCGAGAGGTTAAGTCATCTTGAGCTGCAATTGCTGGCCACCTCCTCCTGCCCTTTGCAACCCACACAGGTGGTTGTTTGTGTCCACGAGAGTTGAAGGGTAGGGACCCTTGGAAGTGTCCAGCTCAGCTAGACAGGGCTCAGCTAGATCATGCTGGCTTGGCTGCCGGGCCTGTGTGCACGTTACATGGCTGTTCCGTTCAGTTCCTGATAGAGTAGGAAAATTCTGCCAAGAGTCGGGCCAAATGCTGTCATCAATTAAACCAAAAGGCCAAAAGGCTTCAGATGGTACAAGAACTAGGTGGGATCCATGCTGGCACATCGAGGTGGTGTAGCAGTTGATGGATCTTGAGTCCTCAGTACCCTTACTGTCAACGACAGGACGGATGAGGTGGCCTCTAAGGTCCCAACTCTAAACATTCAAAAAAAAAAAAAAAAAAAAAAAAAAAAAAAAAAAAAGAATTGGGCTAAGCATTGGTCAATCAAAAGTTAATTCTGAGGCTGGAGAACTGGCTAGTACTGTACCAAATCCCCAATATAAGATCTGTCCCTGCATTTGTTATTGCTTCGGTAAGAGCACATGCTACAAAACCCATGGCTTGAATTTGATTCCTGAAACTGACATGGTGGAAGAAGGGAGCTCTCAAAAAAGTTCCATGCACACAATACAGTGTACACACACTGTCCTCCTAGAATAAGTAGATGTAAACAAACAAACCCCAAACCCCTAAGCTGGGCCAGGAAACCATGTGTGTATGAGTCCCAATTCAAATGTGTACTTGGAAGAAAAAAATGACTTAGGATGAAAATACCTGAGCAGAGACCTTCAGTTGGATGAGGCCTGGAGGCCTGCAGAGGAGAGGCACCTTTTCAAGGTCACAGCAGCAAAGGCAGCACCTCCTCTCAGGGAGCGCCTGCGGGAACACCAGCTAAGGACGGGTGAAATAATCCAAGTTGCTAGGAGGCGAAGCAGATCACAAAGAAATGCAGTGATAGACCTGCTTGTGTTTGGGGTTTGCAGCAGTACTGGGGACTGTTGCCATGGGAATGAGATGGCTAAACAGAAAGGAAAGCTGCCAGCAAGGGCAAGGGCTTGACTGAGTCCCTGGTTTGTTGCTATCTGTCCTCTGGAGAACAAAATGCACGGGGTGGCTTCTATCACCACTGAAAAACCAGGCACCATCAACCTGACTGCAAGCCCATTTCTCTTTAGAAGCGAATCCTATTCACCTGTGGCTTTGAGAGAGCTCATCCTGGGCCGGCCCTGCCATTCCTGGAGTGGACAGGGGAGTCCAAGTCCCTCAGAGAGAAGTCACAGGGTTTGTTTACATCTTCCTTCTTATGCTGCTCATGTGGTTTGCTGGGGAGAGCCCCAGCCTAGCACACCAGAGGCCCTGGGTTCAATTTCCAGTACCAACTAAAATAGGATGGTGAGGGCACACAGCCCTGCAGGAATCCCTAGCCCCTGCAGGAGGAGAAGCTGGAGGTATGCGCTTAGCTCATCCTAGGCCTTAGCCAGCTCGAGGACACATGGGCTATGAGATCTTGTGTCAGAATAAGAAAGCTTATCTTTCTTTCCCACCCTCATAAGCTTCCCAGGTTAGAAAGTTGTCTTCCTTCATGAGGTGGACGGCACAGTAACACACAGGCCCCATGTGACAGCAGGTACTTGTGCCACAAGGACGGCTAGATAAGACTGTCCTTTTGGTGCCCAGAGCAGTGAAAGGCAGCTAGGAAGAATCCTGACGGTCTGGTCTACACAGATCAGTTCTTTCACAGAAACATAAGCCAGGTGTGGTGGCTCATCCTGTAACCTCTATACTTTGTAAGGCTACAGCAGGAGGATTTCTGTGAGTTTAAGGCCAGCCTGGGCTACAGCGATTGCATTTTAAAAAGGGAGTTAGATATTCAGGTGGCTTAGCAAGTAAACGCACTTGTCCCAAAGCCTGATGGCCTGCTTGATCCCTGGGACCTTCAAGGTGGCAGGAGAAAACTGGCTCTCGCATGTTGCCCTCTGACCTTCACAGGGACGCACATGCACCTCTTCCCCCAATAAATGTAAAGAGTTACCGCCAGGCATGTGTCCCCGGATGTTTAGACCTTGCCCTTGTAGGGTCATGTCCTTGGAAGAGGCTGCTGAGGTCTTTGGAAGTGTGCTATGCCTCATCTCTAAGCATTTTGGCCCAAAGAATAAAACACAAGGACAAACTCAATCTGAGAATCCAGATGTGGAATATGGCATCTGAAATACTACTTAAATTTAAAAAGAAGTGAAAAGTTTTAACAAGTGGGTAAGTTTCTAGACTGCAGCACTTCAGGCTGAGGCTGAGATCTGCGCTGCCCTCTCCAAGCTGGGAGCACTTCCAGATTTAAGCCCCTCCCAAATCAAGACTGTCACGCCAGCAGCTTCTTTCTCAAAGCTATTTATTCAGTACAAGGCTCCGCTGTACATCAGACTCTCTACTCTTGCTTACACAGTAAACAAGTGGACACCAGCCCTTGGGCTCAGGTTCACAGGTCTTCCCTAGAGAAGGGTATCAGGCCAGGTAAACTCAGGTTGTCTTTCTCAGGTGCCTCGTCCTGGGAACACTCAAGCTCTCCAGGTTTTGAGGGCATAAGCCTGGCCCACCTGTGGGATGTGCAAAATGCACAGTGCAAAATGCCTTAGTGATGAACAGCTTGGCTCTTGGGACAACATGGAGTTTTGTCTAATGTCAGGGCGAAATCAAGCCTGAGGCAATCATACAAGACATTCCCATACATCCAGGCTCAGGCTTCCAGGGTAGGACCAAAGACTGATACCAAGAGGGGGTAAGGGGTGGCATGGGTGTCCCTGAGAAGCTCAGTCCAGAGGGCCTTTGTCTAAAGACTCTGAGGGGACAGGTGGCAGGAAGCTTGGGGATAAGGGCAAGAGAAGAATAAATTAAAGGGAGCTACCGGGACAAAGGGCCTGTGCTGTCCTTCAAACAGCTGAGGAGTAGACTCGGGTGGGTAATAGGGCAGCAGGAAGAACTTGTTACACTATCTTAAGAAATATCCTTTACCCATCCCCCTCTTCACCACTGCAATGTACAACAAACCAGGGGCTAAGGGCAGGACTCCATTTCCCCACCTGGCTTTCAACATGGCACGGGGATAAAGGGCAGCAGCTGAGGGATTTCTCAGGAAGGGGAAGTTACCCCCTGGTCCCCAAATGCTATAAGGCACAATTCTTGGAGGCAACTAGATTCCATCCAAAATATAAAAAAAAATAAAAAAAAAAGGGGAAAGAAAAAAAACAAAAAAAAAAAAAAAGGAACCCTTTCAGAACAGAAAACTTTAGATCCCAGGTCTAATGTGACTACGTGAGGGCCTGGCCAACACCCACCTAGCACCACAGGGGGCTAGCATTAGAAAAGTTGTATTTGGAGAAGTAAAAGAGAGAGAGAACAAAAACCCCAACAACAAAAACAAAAACAGAGGGCCAGCCCAATGTCCCAGCTGTGAAGAGGTGTGAAGGACGGCATCTCCAGTCAGAATACATTCGTTACAGTTAATTTAAACAAACAAAACAAAAACAAAAAAACAAAAAAACCCTTGGGTGTTTGAAAACCCAAACCAGCTTTTTTCAAAGATGTCCCCCTCATCTGTACCCTTGGACTTAGCAGCGTTAAGAGGGCTCTTGGCTCATGGTGTTTCCTCTCTGGACTGGTGAGCAGGTCCAGGGTTGGGGTGGGGTTAAGGGGGACTCTGAGCAGGCTCCTCCCTAGCTCCATCCAGCAGCGATGCTACCAGCAGGCTCCAGATGGCGCTGTCCTCCCAGAAGGCGTGGAGCTGGCCGGGGCAGCAGGTGGACTGACGATCTTCTCCCCATAGTTGTTATTACACACAGGAAAAAACAAAAAACAAAAAAACAAAAAACAAACAAACAACAACAAAAAACCACAGGCTTAAAAATGCAAACAAGAGAAGCCGAGGAGCCGAGGAACACTGCTGACTCTGTCTCTACATCAGTCCGTCGCTCCCGACAGGCCGTGGCTCAGGGGCTCCTGCCTCCTTGCTCCAGACCCTGACCAGGCTGTTATCAACTTCTGCTCGGCAGCTTTATTTTACTTTTATTTTTCTCTTACTTGTCAGGACTTTGTTGTTGGTTTTTTTGTGGTGTTTTTTTTTTTTTTTTCTGAATTTTTTAAAAACTTAGGACGTGGGGCCACCACAGGGAAGAGGGAAGGGCTGTAGCTCCTCAATGCTACATACGGGAGGGTGGACTGGCTAGTTCATAGAAGAGCAAATAGGCGTCGCTGGTGCGCACTTGGCTGGACGGCATGGGTGTGACACTGTGGAAAGATCAGGGAAAAGTCAGAGCCTGTCAAGGAAGGTGGGGGGAAGAGGGGCAGGGGGAATGGGCACGGGGCACAGGGCGGGACAGGACAACACAGAGCCCAGTAGCTGAGGCTGAGGAAGTATCTAACTTCTATGTCAAGTTAACCTCTGCCCCTGTCCTTGAGGTGTTTTATTATTTTTAAATAGGAGAACTTGAACACACACATGCAGGTGTCCAAGGTGGCCAATGGCAATGAACTCCTGTTCTCCAAAATAGTGGTAAGAGCTCTTAACCACCAAGCCGTTTCTTCAGTGCTACCCTTTTTTTGAGACAGGGTTTCATATAACTCAAACTTGCTAAGTAGCTGAGGATGACCTTGAACTCCTGACCCTCCTGCCATCACCTCTCAGGTGTTTAGTTACAGTTGTGTGCTACCGTACCCATTCTTGACAGCCAAAGACAGGGCAGCGCAGAATTGTATATGATGTAGCTTTGGGCCCCAGCTTTCTGTCCATTCACGATGGAAGCTCTGTGAGGTGTTTGCTATCCAGGGGCCCCGCCTGGATCGCATCTCACCTGGAGTCATTAAAAGTGTGCCATTCGCCTGTTACCGGACTTCGGCAGTAGGCTGTATAATGGCCTCCCATGGTGGTTCCGGAGTGATTGGACACAGCATAAAGGTTGTAAACAGCATGGTCTGAGGAGGGAACACAGGTGTCAAACCCTGGAGGTGTTCCTGTCCCCACGCTCCTTCCCTTCCTCCCTTTTATTCCCTAACCTTTTTTTTTTCCCCTCAAAAAATCCATTCTACTTAAAAAACAAAACTTTAAAATTTAATTTACTCATTTTGTGTGTGTGTGTGTGTGTGTGTGTGTGTGTGTGTGTGTGTGTAGGACAGAGGGACAACATAAAGGAGTTAATTCTCACTTTTGTGTGGGTTTGGGGGACCAACCTCAGGCCATCATCACCTTTACCTGCTGCTCTACCTCACTACTTCCCGCTTTTTTCCTAATTGGCTAGTTTCCTGCCACTTTGCCTCTCACTTTCACTATTCCCTCCTGTTGAAGGGTACTCACTGGTGTTTTCTGAAGCAAATTCTCTCAAGTCCAGGTCTCTTAGTGGGAAATTCACAAATGTTGTGAGCTTGCTGGTTCGTATCCTGGATTCTGAGAACCGCTTCAGGTCTGTGATTGCCGGAAGTCAAGGACAGAAAGCAGGAAGGGAGTCCTTGGGAGACGCAGGTCTTCTCAGGAAGCAAGAATGTCTATTCTGCTTTTTCCCTACTCTCCTTCCTTCCCCTTTTGGTTCCCCCCAAAAAAGTCAGGTCCCCACCCTGGGGGTTAAGGATACGGAGCACCAAGATCTTTGGGAACCTCTGGACAGAGAACTTCTTTATACATCGTTTTCTGGCTCGGCAGCGGCAGCATGTCTGAAAGACAAAGTCAAAGGGGCTAGAAAGAACTCTGGGCCTGAGGCAGTGAGACAGCCACACATCATGAAGGTGGCTCTTCAGTCACTGAGGAGTGACTTACTGGCTTCTCATCCCCATCCAACACGTCCTCTTTGGTGAAGAGCCTCATACAGTCCATTAACGTCACCTCAGGATAACCTCTCTGCAGAGAAAAAAGGTCCAGGTCTCGGTCACAACCTTGCAAAGCCCCAAGAGGGAAGCTGACCCCGGGGTTACAGCAGGGCGTACCTTTGCAATGGGCAGTGAGAGGTCCCAGAAGGGATCGAAGACTGTGGAGCAGTAGCCACAGTCGGTGCATGTTAGGGAGCTCTTTAGCTGCCCTACAAAGAGATCTGGGGAGAGAAAGCCAGGGCGTGAGGAATGCACTGAATGCTTGTCTTCCTTTTCCCACCCACTCTTCCCTTAGCTTTGTGGGCCACAGGCAGAGGCAGGGTTCCCTGGAAAAATGACCCCTGGTGTTCTTAAGCAAAAGCAGGTAACAGCCGAAGCAGGCATTTTCTTGTCTATTTACTTACCCCCAATCCGACTGTCTTCCCTCTCAAGATACTTCCTCCACATTTGTCGCCCTTTTTCATCGTCACTGGGGACCACAGACAGGAAGACAGCTGGGTCAGAGCTCAACCCTGGTAGGCTTAAAGGGCTGTCAAGGAGGGTCTTCATGTATTTATATGTATGACTTTCTGTGGTGCCGGGCATGGAATCCCTGGCCTCGCTCCTGTTCTTCACACAATCCTCCACTGAGCTGTACCTCCCAAGCCATGGTTTTCTTGAGACAGGATTAGCCCAGCCTGGTCTCAAATCCATAATCTTTCCTACCTCAGCCTTTTGAATTCTAGGACTACAGGTGTGTGCCACAATGCCTGACTTCAACCTTTTAATCTTCAAAAGCAATCTAGAGGGTGTAAAGTGGAGACAGAATGCTTGCTCATCACTTATGAGGCCCTGGTATGATCCCCGGTGACACAGACACATACTACCAAAATAAAAAGCCCACATTCAAAAACAACAACAAGCTGGTTTGGTGGCATATGCCTTTAATCCCAGCACTCAGGCAGGCAGAGGCAGGCAGATCTCTGCGAGTTCAAGGCCAGCCTGGTCTACAAAGTGAGTCTGGGACAGCCAAGGCTGCACAGAAAAAAACCTGTCTTGAAAAACCAACCAACCAACCAACCAACCAACCAACCAACCAACCAACCAAACAAACAAACTAAAGTAAATTGGATTTCCCCCAATTCATCACTCTCAAAGAAGCAAATGTCCCATTCACAAAGACCTCACTTTACAGCATTTTTCCTCCTCTTACTTACGGGAGATGATCAAGGTTCTCAGGGCTGGCCTTAGGCCTCACTGTCACCCGGTTCACCTCATTGTGGAGGCCATCCAGGAGGAAGCGAAGGAATTCCTGAGCATCCTGCTGACTGAACCCAAGGCAAGTGAGTGACTGGCACCTACCAAGACCCTGTTTGTGCTGCCACCCCCTTTGGGGAGGCCACGCATGCCAGCAGCCCTTACTTATAGCCAACGAAGCGTGGAGCATATCTCTGAATCTGGGTCTTGAACTCAGATGGGCTCACCACATCATTGGGGGATGATGTCCAAATGGTCTGGATTAGTTTTGCAAACTCTGTTGGAAGAGTGATCAGCGAGATGGTGGGGCACGGGTGAGACATTTATTTTTCTTTCTTTTTTTTTTTTTTTCAAGATAGGGTTCCTTTGTGTAGCCTTGGCTGTCCTGGAACTGGCTTTGTAGACCAAGTTGGCCTAGAACTCAGAGATCCACCTGCCTCTGCCTCCCTGAATTCTGGAATTAAAGGCGTGCGCCAGCACTGACCAGATGAGATATTCTTTTTTAAAAAGTGATTTTATTTTAAAGTGTGTATGTGTGTAGGTTCTATGTGCATGCTTGTAAGTTGCCAAGGAGGCCAGAGAGAGTGCTAGATCCCCTGAAGTTACAGGTTACTGTAAGCTGTCTGACGTGGGTTCTGGGAACCAAACTCTGGTCCTCTGAAAGAGCAGTAAGCACTTTTTTTTATAGTGCACACCTGTGATCCCAAGTTAAGGTAGGAGGATCAGGTGCTCAAAGCCAGCTTGGGCTACATGAAACTCTGTCTCAACAAACAAACAAACAAACAAACAAACAAACAAACAAACAAACACAAAACCCAGGACAACCAACCAAGCAGCCCAAGGATCAACCAACCGACCAACAAGATGGCACACTGAAACTGGCGTCAGGCACGACACTGTACACCTGTAATCCCAACACCTGGGAAGCTGCAACAGGAGAGTTATGAGCACGGCTCCAATCAGGGTTACACAGCAAGGCCGTGTCTCAAACAGCAGAGTCTGAAAGTCCAGTCCCAACCAAGAACAGGCAAAGAAAGAAAACCAAAGGGTTGGGGGTGTGTCCACAACACAGTGGTCAGTCCAGCCTGGTGGAGCAGAAGAGCTGGGAAGGGGAGCAGGACCACGCCCACACGGAGCTGCTCACCTTCCATGAGGGCTGTGTGCGCGCTGCTGGTGTGGCCGAGGTCCCGCATGTACAGCCTCTGGAGGCAGTAATCTCTCAACTCTCGGGTGTTGCTCAGGCACTGAAGAATTGAGTTCATGAAGCACTAAAAGATCATCTGGCAATTAGTGGGCGTGCACAGTTCTAGGGTTTTTATAAGCCATGTATTCTCAGCTAATGGCACTATTAGCATGTGGTAGCAGCTTAAAGACATGAGGCAGAGTGGGAGGCCTTCAGGTATGGGGGCTTGCCCTGAAGAGGCCTGCAATTCCCCAATCTCTTCTTTTCTCTCTCTTGCACCCTGCCCACAAGTTGAATGGCTTTGCTACACATGTCTGCCTTGTCACAAGCCCAAACCAACAGAGCCAATAAGCAAGCCATGAACTAAAACCTCCCAAACTGAGCCCAATAAACTTACCGTCTTTTTAAGTTGCTTTCTCTCATGCATTTATCATAGGGAAAGCTGACTAACACTGTGGCGGAGTAAAGACCCTAACCCTGCACCTCTCTATCACTTACAACTAAAGGTTCTGTTTCATCTACCCAAAACTGAACTCTGTCAGCTCCAGGTTCCTGTTTTCTGAGTGAAGGCAGGGAGGTATGAGGCAAGTCCCCACTATGGGAAAAGGCCATATAATTGGTTATTTCCTATTGAGGTGTACAAAAGGGTGGGGCACATTGGTCAGGAGTGGGTGGAAATGATGGGAACCAGGAGGAAGGTCCAGGAGAGCAGCAAGCTGGCAGTGACAAGGGCAACTTCCTTTTAGCACTGCTTCCTGCTGGGGGCGGGTGAGACAGAGCCCAGCAATTCACTGAAACACCAGCCAGGAAGGGCCCGTGCCCTTCCCAATTGCCTATATGGGATAGGAAGTTAGCTAAAGCCTGGAGGAGACTCTATGGGATTATCCCAGTCAGGAGAGTGTGGGAGAGCCTCAGAAGGAAAAGAGTGAGTTGGGAGGAACTTACTGTATTCCCAAGGTTTCGAAGACCGGCCAGACCCTGGGCACTCTTTGAATTCTGTAAGCAGAGAACATATGACGTATGAGGATGAGGCACAGAGCCTGGGACTGTGCTAGCTCTCATTCAACACGCTTCCTCTCACTGCTGGAGTGTTCTATTTTCAGCTATGCTCTATGAGTCTTGAAGAAAAGAGGATGGAGAAATGCCTATTTTCAACACACAAACTATTCTTCAGGGCTTTTTAAATGTATTTCCCCATCTTTTGTTATTTTGAGACAGGGGCTCAATAGATAGCCTAGTGAACTTGTGGCAATCCTCCTGTCTCAGCCTCCTGAGTGCTGGGATTGCAGGTATGAGTTTGGGATTACACTTGACTTCTCTATATTCTTTCTCTGCTACAGTGGCAACCAAGGATTAGAACTCAGGGCTGGGGATTCATAAATCTGGAAATACAGTCAATTCCTTGTTGAAAGAAAACGAAAGTCCAGGTCAGGCATGGTGACGAACGCCTGCAATCCCAGCACTTGGGAAGTGGAGGCAGGAGAATTAAGAATTCAAGGCCCGTGGATTCCAGTACATACATAGTTGAACCCAAAGGCTAGCCTGAGCTATATGAAACGACAAAAAAAGGTTTCATATCTCAAGTCCAGGTACTATTTCAAAGGGCCTGTATTTGTACTAGATGTTCAATATATAAAGAAGCTGTCATAACTGGCGCTGTGAGGGGTTGAGAAGGTTCAATGACGAACCACTCTGCGCTTCAATTTTCAGCTGGGAAAAACTAAAGCTGCCTGCCATTCTGAATTGCCAGAGACAGGTGGAATTCTTTCCAGCTGAACTCAGCTTCTAAGGGCTGAGCCAAGGTGGGAGGATCCTCTCTGCCGGCCTCAGGTTTCAACACCGGGACTGGCCACTGGCACCAAGCTGAGGAAGCACCTGGCTAAAGGTGCCACTCTTGTCTCTACTGTGGAGGCTGGTGAGGGGGTTGGAGAGAGAACAGGTGTGAGATTGCAGGCTCTGAGTATTATTTGTCAAGGTCTCTTAGCTAATCCTGGGCACACCTCTTGGTTATCAGGAAACCTTCAGGCTCAAAGGGTTAAAGCAACAGTGGATGAGTTTGTGGATTCGTCTGCATCCCCCTCTCTTAGGAAGGGGCCTGGGAGCAGGCAACTCTGGAGCAACACTGGCTGGAGCATGCGTGGGGCCAGCTCAACCCTGATCAGAACAGGAGCCTGAAATAACTCAGCTAAAATTACGCATGCCATGTGCTGACAGCCTATGAGGCCGTCAGCGGCTCAAAGCCCAGGAGACTGTCAGCTTGAAGGGGGGTGGGGAGGAGGCAGGTCGAGGGAGGGCTTTTCTCAAGAAGTGTCAGGCCCATCCCACCGGTAAGAGGACCTCCCCCGGTCAGTTTTCAGCTCCAAGTCCAGCAGGTAGAGGAGAAAGCATACCGAGAAGAGGAATGTGGCTTAAGCCTTCAGCTGGAAGAAAAGCTTGCTGGCAGTAAGTCGGGTCCCCCATGACCCTGGCCTGCAGTGCGAACCATATGTGGCCCCAAAGAAAATGTGAATCCCACTACTGGGTGTCATAGTTCAGCGGTAGAGGGCCTGACCAGTATTTGTTAAAGATGTTGGGTTCAGCCCCTGGTCGTGGCAAAATGTGCATTCTGCCTTCCTGACAACCGTGGTGGGCCCTGTAAGCGGGCTCCCCTAGAGACAGTCCCTGGGGACAAAGATGTTATTGGGGCTTTGGATGGAGTGGTAAAAGACTCCCTCTTCCCCAGAGCCCAGCAAGAAAGCAGGGCAGCAATCTTCATGCTGCCCACTTGGAGGCACCCACTGAGGTGTGCCCACACACGATGCCCACTCACACCTGGTTTCGGTAGCTCTTCACTAGTCCTTACCCCCTGTGCCTGGGACGACATCGGTCTAAACAGGCTGGAGAGACAGAAAGCATCCTACCACCGGTGACCATGTCCACATCCACCAAGGCGGGCTCTCAGCTGAAGCACTTATCTCCCAGTACTAGTGAGGGCGGGGAAAGGGAGGCTGGAGTCACCAGTCCACAGAGGGACTCCTGTTTCTAGTCTGACTGGGCAGCTGGAAGGTGGGACGCGCATTCTGGCCCCAATGCTCCTATTGGCTTGAGGGTAGGGAGAAGGGAGAGGCTCCCCTAAATCACCATTAGAGCCCTCTCATTTGTGTGTGTGTAGGGAGACATGTTTTCACTTAAAATTTCCTAAACTCCAAAAACACTTGGCAATTTCTTTTTTCCTTTCTTAGACACGGGGTCTCACTATATAGCCTGAAATTCTGGTTAGCCTGAAATTCACTATGTGGGCCGGATGCCTCTACCTCCCAAGGGATGAGATTATAGGCATTCACCACCATGCCTGACCCCACTGGCCAGGTTTTTAGTGCTCTGTGCAGAAGGCGGGGGTTGCGGGGCTTGGGGGTGGGAGTGGATGGGAGAGCAGGGCTGCTCTAGGCCAGGCCAGATATTCTTCAGCCATGAATAGGAAATCAGGAGCTCCAGGGAAAGTCAGCACTTTCCATTCCAGAGAGGAACAAAATGTCCCAGGAGTGACCTTTCTCACAGGGCAAACAATCCTACCTCGAGGCTGGCAGGGAAAGAGAGGCTAGGACCAAAAAGGTGGGACAGAAACCAGGTACAGCCAGCCTCTCACAATGACAGCACAAGGAACCCATCCTGGCTGTTTGCCTGGGACCCGTGCGCAGAGTTGAGAAAGTTTGGACCCGGCGCCTCCTTACACTCAGCCATCAGCAAACCTAGCTTTGACTCAGTGGCAAGTACTGTTCTAGAGAGAGATGCCACCTCCATAGTAAACAGCACTCCTCTGCTAGGGCAGGAGCGGGGGTTCAAACAGCCTGTCACTGGGTAATGAGGGTTGGCATCTGGGGATGGGCCTGTAAGTAAGGTGGGCTGAGATTGTGACTTCACACTGGAGACCCCAGCTGAGGGACATTCTTGCTTTATCTGCATGGTGAGGGTCAGCCATGTGTCCTGGCTGCAAGCAGGGAGCCCGGTGTAGCCCTGGCACGGGGCAGGGCACGCACTGCCAACACGAGAGCTGGTGCCTGTTACATAAGACCTGTCAAGCTCAGGCCCCTTCTCTTTCCCAAATGGACAGTGCCCAGCCTTAGTCCCAGAACTACTCTGGGAGCTGCTTTAATCAAGGAATCCGCTACCCACTGCAGACAATTGAAAAAGGCCAGGAAGAGAAGGGATCATTCTCTCACCTGTCTGCAACCTCTGCCCTTCACAGGGTCAAAGCACCTTGGCAACTGACCCCCTAGAAGAAAGCCCATTTGGGAACAGAGAAGGGGAGGCACCCCCTTTGATCCACCTTCCTTGTTGGAGTTTGGTCTTGGAGGAGTCTACCCCAAGTCAAGCATGCTGCCTGCTCCCTCTAGTCACACACCAGCCCTAGTCAAGGTTACTCTCGACTGCACCTGGTATAGGTGACTGGAATTAAGCGGCCAGGGGCCACCAGGTGCCCGGGTCATCCAGGGAGGAGGGTCAGTGGGCCTCAGGGGCTTGGATATCAACAGGGGAGGGGCTCTAGGGGAAGCTTAGGGAAGGGGGCATCCCTTGCCAGGAGACCCTTGGAAAAGAGGGACGAGAGCTGGGAAGGAACATCCCGGGGCTCAGAGATTCGTGGTGGGCTGGGGTTGATCCCCGGAGCAAGCAGGACCCCAGACCTTCAGCGTGGGAGGTACCAGAAAAGGGCCCGCGTACCTTGGCTTTGTTGAGCAGAAGCCCCACGAAGGTAGAGAGCAGCAGGGACGGGGACAGAGGGGAGCGAGGCCGCAGCTCCTTGGCGAGGGCGGGAAAGGGGGCGGCGGGGGGCTCTTCGGGCAGGGTCACGGTGTAGGAGGTACGCATGCTGCGGAGCGGGCGGTGGGCTATGCCCCAAACCCGGAGCGGCTGGCCAAGGGGTTACGGGGCGTCCCCGCGCCGTGCCACAACCCGGACACCGAAGCCGGCGGAGATCCCACAAGATCCCGTCGGCGACGCGGGGCAATAACCGCTACTGCGCGGCCCAGCGCGCTCTCCTCCGCCTCAACCTCCCCACCGCGCGCAGCCAACCGACCGGGCCCGGCGCTCGCGCTCCGGCAGACTGGCTGACCCGCGGAGCTTCCAGCCCTGCGACGTCAGCGCCGGGGCGGGGCCGGGCCCGGGACCACGCCCCACCCCGCCTCCGCCCCGCCCCGTCCCAGTAGCCGGCACGCGGACGCCGGCGAGGTCGCAGGGCCCGCCCAGAGCCTCGACACCCCTCTCCGGCCCCCTCCGCCCCTCCCGCCACAGAGAGGCGGGAACCCTACAGTGGCAAAGCGAGGGCGCGCTGTCCCTGGCTGGCCTAGGTGTTGGGACTCCACAAACAAATCTTTGGGGTCTTTGGGAGACGGCCCCTTAGGATCAAGTGTCCGTCCACCTGGAGCGCCTCCGTCCGGAAAGAAGACAATTGGGAGCTTGAGGGTTGCGGACCCTTTTGAAATCCCAGGGACAGCTCACTGTTTTTCAGGGCAGAATGCACTGGCGCACACACTTTTCGTCAGCCATGCAGGGAACCTAGGTCTTCGCGACGTCCAGCATTCTCGCGATCTGCAGGGGTTTGAGGAACCCTGCCTAGGAAAGCTTTCCCACCGCCTCAGGGGCTGAAGCTCCACTCCTCTAGCCCTAGCTTATCCCATTATCGAGAGAGGCGGCGCCCATTTTTATCAGGTACAATAGGTCACTGGCCCTTCTAGCTCCAGGAAAAGAACATTTTCTGGACCCTCCTAACAAATTACCCAATTCCATCTCTCCAGAATCTCAAATTTAACTTTTTGTAAGAGGATGGGAGGAATGGCGCTCGTCTTGTGTGTTGGGGATGGTCTTGTGGGGGGGTGGTTTTGTCGGAGGGGGGGTGGTCTTGTGGAGGGGTGGTCTCTGGCTCCCATGTGGACAATGCTTAAAGGCAAAGGGTCTAGGGAGAGGGGTTTGTTTCTGATGCTCTGTCCCCTCACCTAAACAGGGAAGCGCAGGAATCTGCCGGGAGAAAGTATCTCGTTGGGAGCTTGCAGGCTATTTTTAGCCAGTATTTTTAGCGTTTAAAAATACTCAGAGAGGCAGCAGTGTGCGCTGTTACTCATCTGTGGGCTGCTTCTGTTCCTCCTGGCATGCTCATCCCCACATGCGCACGCGTACCGCGCACACGACCACAGCAGCGTGGGGATTGCGTTCGAGATGCATGTGTGGGCTGTACCTTAGGCTACCCACAAAATAGGAATTTGGTGCAAATAGGTGGGGAGCACGGACATTCTCTCGCGGTCATGTCCTCAACAGTGATGGCGGGAGGAGGAGGGAACAGGAGCCACTGGGCATTGAGGGCAGTCACGGCTGGAGGCATGATCTTCAGACTTTGACCCAACCTGGACCCTGGACGCACACTACAACAGCCTTTTTTTGTTTTTTTTTTTTTTTTTTTTCTTCAAGCTTCCGTCTTTGCAGCTACACCCTTTTCCAGGGGGCAGGTCCCACACTGTGCGCATCAAGGCTCACATTTGCTCACAGCTGTGAGATAACTAGAGCATCTTGCACGTGGTCCAGGAGGCTGTAAAGCTGTCTGTCCGTAGCCTCTTTCCATTATCACCACCCTCGTGTTTCTCTGATCCCTGCCACCAATTACCTTGCTCCTGTTCTGCTCTTAACAGGACCAGAGATGGACAGACGGACCAGTGGGCAAACGCACTTCCTTCCAAGATTGACTACCTGAGTTTGATCGCCAGGACTACTGACATGGTAAAACAGGAAACCCTGTTCACACAAGTTGTCCTCTGACCCCTACACAAAGTAAATAAATACAATAATTTTATTTTAAGACAGGGTCTAATTATGTAGCCCTGAGTGGCCAGGGGCTTGCTATGTAGCCTCATCCCCCTGTCTCTGCCCCCTGAGTGCAGGGATTTAAAGGCAAGCATCACCACGCTTGGGTTATTTCTTTTTCTCTTTTCTTTCTTTTTTTAAGAAACAGAAGAAGGCAGGTGGTGGTGATGGCATGCCGGCACACACCTTTAATCCTAGCACCCGGGAGGCAAAGGCAGGTGGATCTCTGAAATTGAAGACACCCTGGTCTAAAGAGAATTTCAGGACATCCAGAGCTACTCAGAGAAATTCTGTCTTGATAAACCAAAAACCCAACCAACCAACCAACAACAGCACAACAACAACAACAAAAGTAAAGAAAAAGAAAAGGCCAGAACTAGCTGAGCATGGTGCTCCCATAATCCTAGCACTCAGAAGGCTGAGGCAGGAGCATTCCCAGCTTGAGACCAGCTTGGGCTGCACATAGCAAGACCTTGTCTTAACATTTCTCCAGCAGTGTAGCCACCGATGGTGCTCATTCCTGTAAATAACCTCTTATTTATGTTCCTGTAAGCAGCTCCAAGGAAACTCATCGGGTCACCATAACTGGGGCAGAGTAGAAAGAAGAAGAGCGTCAGCAGAAGTGGGGTGATGAGAGGGTGATGGGGGAGTGAGCGGGATTATCAAAACACATTAGATGCATGTATGAGAACATCGTAATGAATCCATTATTATAATTATATATGTAGACAGAAAACATAAAAAAAAACCCAATTGGGCTGGAGAGATGGCTCAGAGATTAAGACCACTGGCTGCTCTTCCAGAGATCCTGAGTTCAATTCCCAGCAACCACATGGCGGTTCCCAACCATCTATAATGAGATCTGGTGTCCTCTTCTGGCATGCAGGTGTACATGCAGATAGAACATTGTATACATAATAAATAAATCTTTAAAACAAAACAGAACAAAACACTTGAGGGCTGGTAGGATGGCTCATCTGGTATAGGTGATGACTACCAAGCCTATCAGCCCGAGTCTGAACTCTAGGTTCCATGCAGTGGAAGGAAAGAAACGGATTTGGCAAGTTATGCTCTGCCTTCCACCCTCGTACTGAGGCAAGGGTATGCCCACACACAATAAACGAATGGAATAAAAACACTCCCGCTGGGATGCAGTGCGGTTGCTAGAGTGTTTGCCTAGCATGCACAAAGCCCTAGATCCAATCCTCAGCACTGCAAAAACTTACATATATGTAATCCCACAAGATGAGAAGTTCAAGGGCATCCTTACCTATATGGCTATCTACTAGGCTATGTTAATTTCCATAATCACAGCAGGAAGTGTTAACTTCTCAATTATAGGTGAAGGACCTACGGCCCAGAGGGGTCAGTGTTCTGCTGGGACTGCAAAGCTAATCAATATGTAGGGCCTGAACCTAGACTTGTCTTACAACCAAACTCACACTTTTAACAAATACTAAGAAATTCTAGGATGTTCCTTCTTTTCTCTGCCTACTTGGAAATTCTACTCAAAACCTGGTGTGGTGGTTAGCACTTGCAAGGCAGCAGCAGGAAGATTATAAATTTGAAGCCAGGATGTGTTACAGAATAAGACCTTGTCTTACAAAACATGCAGGCCAGTTCCCCGAGCAGATGGAAGCCTCTGGGCTTGATCCCTTGGACCCTAAAAATGCTTGGGTTTGGGGGAGACACAACTCCAGTGGTAGTATTACACCTTGAACTTGAACCCCGGAACTACCACAAGCAAAACAGCAACCTTGAGCCTTCTATGAAGCCTTCCCTAATTAATTCCACTCAGTCCTAAATACCCATTACTTCATTCCCTCAGTTTGCATGCTGTTAGTTTATCTGAATATATGTTTAACCTTGTTTTATAACTGTAAAATTTGCAAATGGTCTCGGATGCTGTGTGGCTTGTCTTGGTTGCTCCAGCACTCTGGAACCTCCTCTAGGGCAGGGTTTGAGGTTCCTTAATGAGGTCTTTCTTAATAAAGAGGGCCAGACCAAGCTCTGCTGGGAATCCTGCAAGCTGCAGCTATCCTCCAGGGGAAGGGGTGTGTCCGGTTTTACATGCCAAGCAAGTGTGCTGTGGGGAGGGTGCTGTCCAAGAGTGCTCACCCAGTGTAGCCTGGCTTCTGTGCCAGTGACTTAGACTTAATTGCATGTGCACTCCCACCTTGGCATTGTGCCAGCATGCTCTCCCTCTCTTCTGGGATGCAGGAGGTTGCCGGGGAGGTGTGGGTGTTTCTGGTAGCAGGGAGGGACAGATGGGGAGAGCTGTTGCATGGGAGTATTTTGAGAAATCTAGGGTGAGGGAAACAGATTCACACAGCGTCCAGTTTTGTCCGGCAGGTCTGACTGCTGCCAAATGCAGCCAACAGAGATCTATGGCTTCTTTTCTCAGCTAGCCAAATTCCTGTGAGACCCTTTCTCTTCAGGGCCATTTCCTGAAGTGAGCTGGATAAAAAGGAGCTAGTAATAGCCCTGTGGGGTCTGAATCTTGCTGAGGCTCCGTGGCTCCTGAGTCTGAAATCTCCAGAGCCATGTGGGCTAGGCTGAGTCCTGCAGCCCAAGGCCACCCTTTTTCTGAGGCTGCCTGTGCCCTAGGAGAGGGCATTTTCTTTACCTCCCTCGGGGTTAGCTCTGCAAGGGCAGGGGCTGAAACCGTCCTGCTGCTCTGAGATCCCAGTGGGCAGCTTTGTGCTCAGGCTCAGGAAGATGTTTCGAGGCCAGTGGCCTGCATACTAGTCAGTGTGTTGTTGTCACAGAAACAGATTGCTGGCATGACTGACGGAAAAGGCAGAGACTCTGAGTTTTGGGGAGGGTGTTGTGGGCTTCTAGCCCACAGTGTACTTTGGGGAGGAGGGTTAGTTTACAGTTTACTCTTCCCATCAGCTGTAGGAAACCCCACTTCCTTGTAGGAATTAAACCCCCACAGGTCAAATGTTCTTTGCTCCTTCAGGTCCCAGGAAATCTGGCCTGAACCAGCTAGAAGCCCATACACACTTCCTTCTCTTGCTTATAGCTCTGTCTCGGGTGGTAGTTTTATGTATCCATTGAGGTAAGGGGGGACAAGGGACCACGTGTGCAGCTCTGAGCTCTGAATATGTTTGTTTCTGATATGGTCAGTGGAGCGGGTCCCCCAGGGGCAGGGAACATTTTGCTAGGCTCGGATTAACTTGTGTTGCTTTGCCCCACCCCAGCACTGTATTAACTTACGGTGACGTCCTGGAGTATGTATGTGGGGATGTGTGTGTAGGGGTAGTTGATGGGGAGACAGGATGGATGAAGGGTTCCGAACATCAAATGAGAAATGCTTCATGGGATGAGCACTACACTGATTCTAACAGTCACACCCAGACCCGCTGCCCTTCCTCCTCAGTAGCTAGGACTTGTCCTGGCCATGAGGACTCTCACTTAAAGTCTCCTCTGAGTAACCTTAGCACAGACTGAAGCCCACGGGAAGTTTGGCTGGGGTGGGGTGGGCAAGGTTCTCAGGTGGCCTAGCTGGACAAACGAGACAGCAGAGGTACAGACCAGTGCAGCTGAGTTAACAGGGTGGGAAGGCAGGGGTCAGGAAAGGAAGGTCCACTTTCTGTCAGGCAGTCACTGCCACCCTCCACTTGTTCTCACCTCGGGGCACCATTCAAGTCCAGAGTCCCACCCGAGAGGTGGATCACATGACCCTGCTTTATGTAATCTCCCTGTCACTGAACAGCTGGAACCCAAGGCTTCAGAAGATGAGTCAGCAACCCCAATGGCAAACAGGACCCAGAGCCTGGGATTCCATCACTTCTAGAAACAGTTTCCCTGAGCAGAGGGGAAGGATACATAAGATTGTGTATGCCAGAGAACAGCCTGGGCCAGACCTGGGCCTCAGTCCCTGCCTCTGTGTGGAGGAGGCAGGTATCTAGCCTGCTGACTGTGCTTGGAAGGGCCCTGGGCCAATCCCTGGCTTTCCTTAGGGAGAGGAGGTAAGGCCTGGGAGGGGTGAACACAAGGCCTGAGGCCAGCAGGCAGCTTGCCAGGGCTGGCCAGGGAGCAGCTGGGGGGTGGATCATAGGAGGATTAGGAGGGATTGTAGGGTTAAAGCACAAGCCTGGCAGTGCTCAGTGGGAACAGCTTGTCCTTCCATAGGCCCTGGGGAACAGAGGAGGTGGGGCGGAGGGGGAATCGACTAGGTTGGCACCCTCTGGCTTCTAGGCTTTCTGCAGGGCTGAGCCACCTGGGCTGGCTTGCACTCCTCGCTGGGATAGTGAAACACCTTGATGGCTCCTGGCTCATCCTCCTGCATTTTTGGTGAAAGCGGAGCCTCGGGGGAGACCCTCAGAGTCCCAGGGCTAAGCTGTACCCTCAGCCACCGGCATGTTGGTGGTGCCTACGTTCCTCCCCCCGCCAGTCCTTCACTTATGCTTAGTGGAGCTTGTGAAGGTCCAAGTTCAGGTCGGCCGTTACTGTTTTACTGGCTTGAGATGCCTCCGCATTCATTGTTTGCTTTGAGCCTGTGGCAGCCCTGTGAAGTGGGCAGGGCAGGTGCCATTGCTCACTTTTATAGAGGAGGAAATACATCTGAGCTGATAGCTATCCAAGGTTAAAAGGTCAGACCGTGCCTCTCAGAGGTCATGGACATCCTGCCTCAGCCTCAGATGACCTCTTTTCCTACGGCTAACGACACAAACACTCAGGCCTGCCTCCTACTGTAAATCACGCTAGAGTGGATTTCCCGAAGTGAACTGAAGGCAGGCTGAACACTTCTTGTCTCCTAAAGCACCTGGTCAGGTGCAAAGACCACTGACCTTTACTGAGACCCTACTATGTGTCAGGCTCTTTCACGGTAATTTATGAAGTAGAAACTATGAGCGCTTTCATTATACAGAAGAGCAAACAAGTTTAGAGGTTAAGGAAACTGCCTGAGAAAACCAGGTGTGAGGTGCAGAGAACTCAGTGCTAGGTGCAGAGGACAGCGCTAGAAAGCAGAAAACTGTGAAAAGAAGCCACACTTTGTTCTAGAAAGAAGCCGTCCCTGGAGAACAGAGATTACTGAAGTGCTTGTGATGGGGCAGATTTCAAGGCACCAAAACAGTCACTCTCACTTCCTTAGGATACAATCAGCCCCTAGGACTGAGCACAGGAGGGCTGAGGTTGTGTAGAGGTCTTAGGCTGGGGAGACCTCTCCCTGGTGGGTGGTATTGTACCTAGTGGGACTCAGGATGAAATGCTAGCTCAGACTTAGGGCATTCTTGACCACCTGACAGTGATATGCCTTGCTTCTAGGTGGGAGGGATGGTGGTGCCAGTGATTGAGTTTGCTCACGGCATGTGCTGCCCTTTAAGGTCCTTTCTGAAAACAATTCTCTCTGGCCCTGGAGTAAGGTAGGGCCAGGTGTCCCCAGGAGAAGCGGTGGGAAAGGGGAAGCAGAATCCAGGATGAGTCGTGTGTAGGCTGTGGGCAAGATGACAGATTGCCATTGGATCCAGGGCAGGGCAGTAGATGATGGGGGTCTGTAGTGTAGCCTTTGGCCAAGAAGGCTTCAGCCTCGGCGTGTTTAGACAATCCAAAGAACGTGTGATGGGCAGATTTTAAGGTACTGTCCCGAGAGTGTTTGCTCCCGAGGGCCTGGTGAACTCACTGTTAAGCCCACAGGTGATTCTGATGCCGGCTGCCTACAGACCCCACAAAAAAGCATGCATATACGAGAAGTGCCTTTCTTCTGAACAAAGGAGTCAGCAGAGGCTCAGACCACCGAGAGGAGCATTTTCATTGCCCCTCACCCCTAATTCAGAGGAGGAGAGAGAGACATGTTCTGAGTGGACCCTACCCCATCTCATGCCTGTAGCCAACCCTGACTGCTAGGGTCTGAATGTCCTGGGAGACATAGCTTTTGCATCTCATGCTACTTCCCAGGTGCCCCGGCGAGGTCAAAACACTAAGTAATACTATCAAAGTTGTTCCAAAGTCTTTCGTCAGGATACGCCTTAGTCTATTACCCAACTGTGGCTCCTGGTCCTGAACAAGCCCTCTAAAGCACTATTTCCTGCTACGGCATAGCGCTCCTTTACAAAGGGCATATGAGGAGGGGTACATAAGGAAGCAGAGAACACAGCAGCCAGTCCTCTTGCCAATATGCTTGCCCACCTATGTGTTCTTCGGCCCATTTATCCACTCACCCATCCATCCACTCACCCATCCATCCACCCACCCACCCCTCTCCTCCCCCGGCACCCCCTCCAATCCATCCATCCATCCATCCATCCATCCATCCATCCATCCATCCATCCATCCATCCATCCATCCATCCATGCAATCAGCAGGTCAGCTGAGCTCAGAGTTGCCAGAGGCACTGGGGCAGGGAGGTAGAGATTGGATCATTTTAAAGCTCTGAGAGCGCGCCACCTAATGGACGCACCAATAACTACAGGAAAGGCAGATTGTAGTCCCTGCCGCTGGGAGGTGTGTTCAGGGACTGGATGTAAGGAAGACCATGCCAATCCTTGGTCTATCTCCAGCAAAGCCTCTCCCCTCATTCCAGTCCAGGCAGGCTGGAGCACTGCGGTATTAGATCATCTATCCCTAGACAAAATACGCTATTTTCTGCAAAGATACAAATCCTACTATCCAGATGCCCTGGGTTCTGAGCCTGCCAGCATCAGGGGAAGGGTCCTCCTACGCCTGCTATCTCATGCCAGGACAGGAGGAGAAACATCCAGAGCAGGGATGGAGTGGGAGGATGGCTCTCTTTGCACAGGGAGCATGGTGGTCATTACCACTCTGGCGTCCGGCCCTGAAAGAAGCAGAGCCTAAAAGGGGACCCTAACACTTTGGTTGGGAAAGCACAGGGTTAGAAGAACATTGCAAAGATAAGGGTGTCTGGACATTCTAGAGCATCTTTGGACCATTCCCCTAAGTGTGCAGGTCTTTGGGGAATGGGTCAGCCCTTACCCTCAGCTCTGGGCCCTGGGGCCACCAGCCACGGGACAAGCCCCACTGCTTGTGTTCATTAGTGCTGCCATCAACCATCAGTTAGGTTCCTAGCCTGGCTCTTTCTAATGTGGGCTGTCTCCCCAGCCCATCACCAAATCCCCAAGAGTAAACTCACCATGGTATCTCGCCCTGGAGAACTGGAGCGGCTGGGCCCAGAGGCCTGGCCCTTGCTCTTCTCCCACAGTGTGTAGCGGCCACTTGGTCGGTAGGTAGGACTGAGGACTTCAGGGACTCGGGAGGGAGGGGCTTGCATGAGCACCTGTGGGGCACTGCCCTTGCGACCATAGTTCTCCAGGTAGTCTGTCAGGTACTCAGAGCGGCTGGCTGCTTGGTAGAGGCCCTGCAGGGCACAGAGCTCCTTCCGTGTGCGGGCCAGCATGGGGCTGCGGCCCAGGTTCCCGGGATCTATCCGGTAGCCTTCTGAGGTCCGGTAGCCGTCTGAGGTCCTGTAGCTATCTGACGTCCGGAGGCTGGAGAAATCCCGGGCCAGATCTGATTGGCTGTTCGATTTCTTCTGGTTCAGGGTTGACCCCTGGTCTCGGGCATTCATGGTCAGGTAGCTGAGGGAGTTGCTGGTCACTCCATAAGGGAATCCACTGCCTCCGTTGAGTCCACTGCCTGAAGGCCTTTCATTACCACGGGTCTGGCTCTCAGACCGCTTACTACCCCCAATGATGTCAGGTCTCAGCATGGGGCGGCCCCTGTCATAGTCCAGGATGGAGGAGGGGCCATAGGTGCGGGGCCTTGGGAGGAAGTTGGTGGGGGAGACAGGCTTGAAACCAAGTTTTTCCTTCTCCAGGAAGGAGGCAGCCAGGTTGGCCCCATAGGAGGAGGGGGTGTAGGTGCCATAGCCTGATTTGGCATAAGGGGCATCTGTGTAGCGGGACGATTCTGTATAGCGCTTCAGGGTGGAGGAGAGCTGGGACATCCTTCAGGGTGGCACTCAGTGGGTACTGGGAGCCTCATGGGCTGAAAGACAAAGAGAGCAGTTGTCAAAGGGCCCTGCGAGGTACCAGGCCCGCTCTGCAGTTGTCAAAGCGTCCTGTGAGGTACCAGGCCCGCTCTGGGCTGGCTCTTTATGGCAGGTGACCCAGGGCCTTAGAGCCCAACAGGGGCCACTTAGGGCCTGTTTACCAGAGGCAGGCTAGCTTCAACACACACTCAAACAGGTAAGTACATGGCTTGTGTGTACCCCTCCCCCTGCCCCTGCCACACACACACAGGAAGAATCAGCAAGAGGCCCAGCCCCTCCAGTTCTCCAGCCACCTGTGTCAGAGACTCCAGCTGAATACCATGTGGGTCTTCTTGTAAGTCTTAGCAGAAGCTTCAGAGCTGGCGGGGGCCCACCACCCTCAGTGTCACAGACTGGGGACAATTTTGAGCATTTTGAGTCCTAACTGCTTCTCTACCTTTGGCAAGCAGTACTACTTCAGGTATCAGATTCCTTCCCCTGGAAATGTCATGAAGACCGTGAGGAAAACGGGGCCTCAGGAGGGGAAGTTGAGCTAGGGAGGTGTTGAGGGAGTGTCCGGCAGAAGGGCTGGACTCTGGTCTGCAGACCTACCTTTGTGTTCTTCCTTGGACGCAGGCACCTGCTGCTTGCTCACACAGCAAGGGGGATGCTGATGAGGTAGAACCTATCTATCCCCTTTCCTGAGTTTGGCCTTGTCATCTAAGTGGACCTATGGCCTCCTGGGAGGTTTCCGTACCAAAGTAGGTGCTAAACTGATCCTGGCGTTACTTGACTTGTGGCACCCCATAGAGTCAAGGTCATGTACTGCAGACATTCCCAGACTTTCAAGATTTTTGCAGATTAATCATTGAAGGTGGAGGCTGAATAGCCCTAGAGGCATGCAATTGTTTTTAACCTTTCTATTGAACAGATAGGAGCAGTGATGCTTCTTTACCCAAATTCACATGCTATCTAGAGTCAGGGTTGGAACTCAGGTCGTGGCCCAGCACCCTTTCCCCTCAGCCTTGCTTTTACCATTCCTCATCAGGGTTAGGATGTTCTGGAGACTCCTAGAATTGCCCCCACCGTGGGGAAGATGATTTGGAGAAAGAAGCAAGGGGGGGGGGGTTAGGCTTTCTTCCGGGACTCTTAGGTGGGGGGAGGGGGTTAGGGTGGTGAGGAGGAGAGAGACCTAGCCAGGACTCTCAGAGTGGCATATGATTCTTAAAATCCCTCTCGTGTGTGTGTGTGTGTGTGTGTGTGTGTGTGTGTGTGTGTGTGTGTGTTCGTTCATGACATCTATGAAAGTCAGAGGACAACTTGTGGGAATCAGCTCTCTCTTTTCACCATGCAAATTTGGGGGTTTGAATGTGGGTCGTCCCAAGGGTTGGTTTTGACTCCTGCTGCGACAGGCTGAGCAAAATTATATTAGTTACTTAACCTCTTTCAGCCCCCTCCCCCATTTCCTCACATACTAATTATCAGGGTTCCTATCTCTCAGGGTTGTTGTGGAGAATAAGTGAGATAATAACACGTGAAAGCGCTTAACAATGACTGGCTATTATCTCCTCTCCTAGCTAGCCCAGCCAGGCAGCCCGGCTCCTCCCTTTGTAGTCTATAATAATGGCAGGGCTGCCCATCTCCTGGCCGGGCTGGCTTAACCTCAGCCTGGGCGCCAGGCTTCCCCTTGCCATCCCCTGGTGAGTTAAGTGGCCAGTGAGTAGACATCTAGCCATTCAGCAGACACTGTCTTAAGCAGCCCACAGCTTGCCTAGGCCAGCAGCCCAGCTCACTAGGGCAGAGAGGAGTTCATGCCAAGCCCCAAATGCTGAGAGCTTGGCATGAAGGTTGCAGAAACTCAAGCCACTCAAGGCTTGGGAAAGAAGCAGAGATAGAAGGCGAGTGGGTGGCCACAGGACAGCGTTCCTTAACTGTGCCAGAGACCTCCAGTAATTTTCAGTCCTGGCTGGCAACCAAAAAGGCTGTCCATTTTCTTGCCTGGCCCAGGGGACCCCAATACTCTGTGTATATACTTCCTTGTCTATTATGTGTCCTTGTCTGCTGCAACTTCAACTCAGCTCTGGGAAATAGTAAGTGGGAGAGGATCTGAAGTAGCAACAGAGGGAAATCACTGTGGGGAAACAAACAGAGGCCTAGGAGTGGGGGCAGGGGCCCTGCCCTGCTCTGTTTCACTTTGGAGAACTCCATCAATAATTCAAAGTCAAAGAGACTCCAGATCTCCAGAGCTGGGCTAAGGGACACCCGGTAGCCAATCAGATGGGCCCCTACCCTCAGGGTATGAGCTCATGGCTCCTCCCCACGGCTCTCCCTCCCTTCTCCCAGACTGAGGCTCTTGGTGAATCGGTATTCTGTGGGCACTGCCTCAAGCCTGTGACCTCTCTTAGCCCGGAGGATGACGCACAAGTGCCCAGGCCAAACAAGATACAGCAACAGGGACAGACAGCGTCGGTGCTGTTAAATCCTGGGCTGGGAGTCCCATCTTGTAGCTCATAGAACCCTGGGGAGGGGTCCCCAATCCCAGCTCTCTTGTCTGCTCCAATCTGGCAGCCTCTCTGCTCCCCTCAGTACCACCAGCTACTCCATCCCAGCCCCTGGAAACTGGCAGCACTTATGTCTGCCTCACAGATCCCAGGGCTAGGAGAAGGTTCCTTTTTGGAGCTGAAACCTGGCACATATCTCTCCCCTCCACTAAACCCTACCCTTCCTGGAGAAAAGTCCCAGCACCTTGTAGGTGAGGAGACAGTTTAAGATGTTCTCTCTTGGTGTTACCTGGTCCTGCTGTCCCTGGAGGCTACTGAATGCACCACGGTCAGGCGAGAGCCTCGGTTGGGGAATCTGGCTGTGGCCTTGCTTCCCAAGACAGGGACAGGAAGGGCAGCACTCACATGGCTTCGAGTCTCCCTGTTGCCACAGGAACGACTGGGACTGAATGGCTCTTTCATGGGGCAGTGGGAGGCCGGCCTATTGGCTGGGATCCCCCATACTCCTCCCTGTCCAGTGTGGGGCCCCTGCTGCCTGGCTCCTTTCATTGTTTATCCAGAACTGGCAAGTTCAGGCATGTGGCTCCTGGCTGGGCCTCTCCAGGGTGCCTGCCACCTTGGACAACCGGCGCTGGTAGTCCCTACCCATGCTCCTTCCTCATGCCATTTTTACGGAGATGTTTTTGATACCTCCCTTCCTCTCTGAGACTTTCCATCATTTTTGCAAAGTTTACCCCTGAATGTGGCATGCTGGCAGTTTCCCACACTCCCATAGACCAGACACCAGACTCACCAAGGACCTTAAATGCAGCTTCTGTCTTTAACTGCCAGGCAGCCTCATACCATGTACATCTGACCCTCCCTAGCTTTTCTGGCTCAAACATAGAGCCCTGAAAGTCTCAGAGCAGATACAAGCTTGAACTTTTTCAGATACGTAAACTCAGGCTTACAAACACAATTGCCAAGGTTATATTGTTTGCATTAAATTAAAACGAAAAGGACATCCATATTTCTAAATGCACAAGAAAGTTAAATAGTGGTTTTATTTATTTATTTATTTATTTATTTATTTATTTATTTATTTATTTATTTATTGACAAGTCTTACTTTATAGCCTAGGCTGGCCCCAAACTTTCTATCTTGCCTCATGCCCCAAGTGCTGGGATTATAAGTATGAGCCACCACACCCACCTAATAGTGAAACTTTCAAATGAAGTTCTTTCTGGTCTTAACGGGTCTTAACCTTTAAAACCACACTGACTTGGGCTAAGTGCCTCATTCCTCCCAGCAGCTTTAAGCAGTGGATGCTATTGACAGGTCTACCTGCAGATTAAGGGAGAAATTCCTTCTTCGAGTAATGTGGATCACCTCCCTAAGGCAGGCTGCTGTAGGGTTGGAGCTGGGTGGGGCCTGTGCTCTGTCCACTACAGTCACGCTCAAGTCCCTGGAGCAGGATGGTAGGCCTGTGGAGTCGAGTGAGGACCCCTCCAGGACGCAGATGTCCAGGAATCCAGCCAGGAGAGATGACTCCTTGCAGGAGAAGCCCCTGGATTTTCCACTGTAGCTGAATGAAAGTGAAGCCTGGTGCAACCTGAGCTGCAGCACAATACTGATCAGCCGCGAGATGGAGAGAGAGGCCTCTATTTCATCTGCTGTGCCAAGCTCCATGTGTTCCCTGGTACTGGCATCTGCCCTGGCACAGGCTCCTGGGCTTCAACTTGATTTCGGATATGTCCCTGAGCCTCCTTCTCCAGGCTGCTGCTTAGCCCACTCCCCATGGTATCCACACTAGGCGAGTCAGGGGTTGAAACGAGCCCTGTTCCCCGTGGCAGCCTACCTCCTGGCATCAAGTCACTGTCATCAGCCACTGTCATTTCCTGTAGCTCACGTGAAGGGCTCCCCAACCAGCCCAGCTAGGGGAGGGGCTTAAGCCTCAAGAATCCCAGGCACTCCTGGCCCTGGAGGCAGAGGAAGGGTGATGCCTCACATCTCAGCAGATTCCAGATGTGCTCACCTTTCTGAGCAAAGGCATATCCACATCTGTAGCTTTGCCTGGACTTTCCTTCCACACCCCACTAGACACACTTCATGGACACACCCCAAAGAGCACTAAGTCCCTTTTTCCTCCTGTCCAGATGTTCAGGGCGGGTCAGCGGGGAGTCCCAGTTGGTCTCACAAGGTGCTTGGGAACCTCCACAATGGTGACCTCAGAGCTTCCCAAAGCTGCTTGCTAACCTCATCAGAATGTGCTGACCTGAGGAGTAAGAGAGGTGAGAGAGGGCCCTGTCATACCTATGACCCTTCCTCTTGGCTTCCTGGATCCTCGCTACACTCTCTGACCATAAGTGTCCACCCTGGCAGATGTAGGAAAAATGGCCAGAGGATGGGGATGGCGTACATTTTATGTGTTATACTATCGGCTCCTCTTAGGCCCCTCGAGGCCCCAGCCTGACCCCCTTGACCTGTTGTCAGCACCGCTCTCTGAGGCTGGTTCACGGAAACCCACCCACTCTTTCACAGAATCCCCTCACCTTTGGGGGAATTGAACAAAGGATTTGTACCAGTCTCTATTTCTCTTGCTCTTAGGAAGCACCCAAAACTTGGGGAGGGGGGGGGACATGAGGAGGTAAGGTGAAGAGATCAGAGAGTAAAGAGATTAAGACAAGCTCCTGACTTGTGGAGAAGAAGTGGGTGGGCCCAAGAGGTATCAGTATAGGGTGTTGTTTTTTTTTTTTTTTTTTTTTTTTGATTTGGGGTTGGGAAGGATGGATAGCTTTAAGAAAAGGCAAAGAAACAGGCTTTCTGGAAACAGAGATACCTTTCAATTCTCTTTCCCACCTGCTATACTCAAGTACCCTCCTAGTGCCCCCTGCTCTGGAGGGAGTCCTGTCTCTCTCCCTCTCTAAGGCTTCGGCTGTCCTCTGTCCCCATATCTTGATGAGCACTTGGGCTTGGTTACATCACTCACCCGGCCCAGTGGGCGGCCTCTGGAATGCTCCTCCAAACTCACTCAGGGCTTACTTGGGTCACTCAACAGTCCCTGAAGCTCAGATACCAAAGAGAGAGCTACTGACCTGTGTACGGAGGGTACTGAAAGGGACCTGGGGGCTTCTTTCCCAGCAGGGAAGGGACCGCAGTGTAGAGTCCAGAAGCTGGAGTCTGACTGGGGCTGGGTAATCCGGAGCTCAGGTTACGCTAGCTAGATATATATAGTATCTTATCTGACCTCGCAGAGATGGCAACTCACTTGCATTCCAAGCCCCAGGAGAATTAAAGGGGCAGTGACAAGCCCACCTTCCACCTGATGCCCAGCGGCCGGGGGTAGCCGAGAACTAGCCAGGATCCTGGAGGGGGTATATGGAAATAAAACAACGGGAATGATCAAGGGGGAATAGCATAGAGGGCTGGGGCTGAATTTGAGTCTCAAACATGGAGAAGGTGGATTCTGTAGAGCTGTCAGTCACAGAGTGAGCGTACAGGAAGAGGCCAAACTGCTAGCTAGTCCAACTGCTGGAATTTTGAGATAGGGAAGAGCTACCCCCCAGGACAGAGAGAGCCCTCAGCACTCAGGTTTAGTTCAATCTTTTTTTTTTTCTTTCTTTTTTATGGTGGCCTTCTAGGTGTAGGCCTGAATTCCTATTCTTCCCCTTATTGGATCCAAGATAGCTTTTGAGGGTGCTTAAGTATCTTAGCTATGTAGTTTGTAAAACATATTACAAACTCAGCATGGTGGCACCCGTCTTTAATCCCAGCACTTGGGAGAAAGAGGCAGGTGGATCTCTGAATTCAGGGTCAGCCTGGTCTATGAAGCAGACAGCCAGGGCTACACAGAGAAACTGAAACTCTGTCTTGAAAAATTAAAACCAACCAACCAGCCAACCAACCAACCAACCAACCAAACAAACAAAAACATGAGCAATAATAACAGTTGTGATTATGGTATGCCTCACAGTGATGAGGATAAAATAATAGTTTTAAGTTTCCTCGCACGTGGCAAGAATTCAATAAATGACAATCCTACTGACTGTTTTCACTTTTCTAATCATTGCTGTCAGTAGCAGCGGGCAACCTTTTCCTAGAAGGTGACCCTCCCTAGAAGAAAAGGCCTCAGGCTGCCCCTCCAGGGATTGCTGATGCCAGAGACTAGCCGTGTGGTTTTCTGAAACTGGTCCACATCCCCAAAATGGAAAGGGTAGACAAATCTTGCCACCTTCCCAAGCCGACAGGGCAAACCTTCTTGGGCTCCTTTCCCCTTTGCTCAGAAAAAAATAGCAAGTTGCGGCTTCTCAGTGCTGCCAGGAGTAGTGCTTGGCACCCGAGGGGCCGTTCCAGTGTACCTGTTGGAGGGCTCAGGGTTCCCGGGCAGCAAAGTCAGGCTGGACAGGGTCATTAGAGGAGGGCCTCTCTGGCCTTGGTGCACCTGTCTGCTCCCAAGATGAGTCTTCGTCTCTCCCTGGAGACTGGAAGGCCCCAGGGCTAGTGCCTCCACCCTGTCTCAGCACGGGGTACTGACTCAGACTGGGTCCTATGATGCACTTTAGAGGACGCCCTCATTCCAATCCTCATTCCAGAGTGGCATGCATCTACAGAATCAAAGAGTAGGGGATACCCCCACCCCAGCCCATCCGCCAGTTTCCATGCCTGTTGTTTTGTGTGTGTGTGTGTGTGTGTGTGTGTGTGTGTGTGTGTGTGTGTACCTGTGTTTGGGGAGACAGGAAGTCCCTTCAGAGATCTTCAACTCAACCTCATTCTCAGAGGCTCTGGGGTCAAGAGCTAGGAGTTCTGGCTCCTCAGAAGAGCTAGGATCGGTTGTCCAGGACGCCCCTTGAAACTGCATGTCAGGGAACACAGCAAGGCTGCTTTTGCTTTGGGATTGGTGAGAATTTCAAAGTTGCCTCTTTCTGATTTGGGATTGGTGGAAAATTTTTTTCCCTTCCGTTTAACTGAAGGCTTCCCCCTAAGCCCTCTTCGCCCCCACCCCCCGCTTTGGAAAACTGATCAGAGACACCCCCAGGAGGTGTAACAGCAGGGAAGGAGGTAGTTGCACGCACACGTGGGGAGAGGGGTGTCAGGGTCCAGGCGTCATTCTCAGGCCACACACCACGCGGGGAGCGGAGAGTGTACCCGCGGTTACAGTGTTTCCTCAGAACACATTGATCAGCGCACAGATGGCTCTTCCTGGCACCCTGAACTGTCAGCTGGCAGCCCCTCTCACACACTGGCACCACAACTGGAGTTCCCCCCCACAGCTGGCCTTCGCCCTACATTTCTCATGTCCAGACTGCCCAGGCTGTCCTTGACACCCTACTTTCCGAGCCTCCAAGGCTGGCACCGACCCTGGCTTTTCCCTTCCCCGATCTGCGACAGGTGGCACGTACCTGCCTCTTCTCGGAGGATGGACGAGTCGAACCGGGCACGAGCATGGAGCTGCGGATGAGTCCTGGCTGGTACTGGCGCGGCGCAGCGAGCAGTGGCTGACGCAGAGGGCTCCCTGGCCTCGCTCGGTGCCTGCCCGCCTCTCCCCCACCTCCGCCGGGGGCCCAGAAAGGACCTCTCCGGGAAATCGGCGCCACCCAGCGGGCAGCCGCCTCATCGCGCCCGGGCCGATAAGGCCACACCCCGCGTTTGCGTCACTGGGATACGTCACCGCTATTGGCTTGTTCCTATTGTTGCGTCAGTAGAGCCCCGCCCGGCGTGGGTCTCCCAGGCAACCGGTATATACAGAGAACCACGTGGAGCAAAAGCACGCCCGTCTGGAGCCGGAAGGCGCAAGGAAAGAAGTGGACTGGAATGTGACAGATCCGGGCCGCTGGAAGGACTGAGACAGAGGGTCACGTCACGGGAAAAGGCGGCACGGCAGCGTTCAGATTTTAGGGAAGGCTTAATGTTCCTCCACGCTTTCCTACCGGGCTGGGAATGCTGTGTTCCACAGCCTCTTCTCCTTCTGCCTCCCTTTTAATTTTGTTTTAAAACTGCATTTATTTAAACGAAGAACCAAGTACATCTCATGATAATAACAGAGCCCCATCAATCAATGGGGTAAAGAAAATGACAGCCACTATTATAGCCATCTGTTGCATGATGTAGCTGAAGGCTAGAGAGACCAGGTTCAGTGTCATGAGGTACTAAACGTCAAAGACCTATTACATTTCTACCAACACAGTTCATTTAGGTGACTGCTGGGATTTACCAAGAAAGGACAGAATTATTGTTTTTAAAGATTTATTTATTTATTATGTAGACGATGTTCTGTCTGCATGTACACCTTCACACCAGAAGAGGGCACCAGATCTCATTACAGATGGTTGTGAGTCACCATGTGGTTGCTGGGAAATGAACTCAGGACCTCTGGAAGAGCAGCCAGTGC
Organism: Psammomys obesus; assembly: GCF_907164565.1. Lineage (NCBI taxonomy): Eukaryota > Metazoa > Chordata > Mammalia > Rodentia > Muridae > Psammomys > Psammomys obesus. Next base: position 6,032,219 of record NW_026596039.1, on the reverse strand, counting down.
TCTTAACCTCTGAGCCAGCTTTCTAGACTGCAAACTTGACTTCTAAGAGTTATTTATTTAGTTTGAAAACACCCTTTACAGAAATCAGAGTCACTCTTTTTTTTTTTTTTTTTTTCCAGACAAGGTTTTTCTATGTAGCCCTGCCTGTCCCGGAACTTGCTCTGTAGACCAGCTATCCTGGAACTCACAGAGACCTGCCTACCTCTGCACCAACTCACATGGTCTGACCTGTAACGTGCGTGAAACCACAAACATATAAGCAAACAAACAAAAACCCATAAAAACAAAATAATGAAATGCTAACCCCGTTGGGCTTCCTCTTAAAAGAAAAGGCTGAGGCAAATCTCGAGTTATTTTTTCCCTTTTTTGATTCTTATACGTCCCCTTCTTCCACACTGATGAGGAAAACTACCTAACCAAGTAGGGTGTTGCCAAGGTAAGTCCCAAGACTCCAGCTTTGCCTGAATCACTAATTCTTCCAGGCACCCTTAGATGTTCCTCTTACACTTCCCAGAGGATTCAGACACAGCCAGGAAGCGGGATACTTAAATTTTCACCCTCCCTCACTCCATCTCTTCATTTAACTAGAAGGTATGGAATGTATCTGACACTATTCTGGATATCGGAGATAAAGAGGGTGCAATCCCTCTTTAAGGGGCTCGAACAGAAGGAAAAGAAAAAGCACTCAATACGGCGTGTGAGGTGGCGCTACAGCGATGGATGCCCATTAGACAGCTGGGGGTGGTGAAGGCTGTGTGGGTTGTGGTCACCTCCCACACACACACACATTGAGATGACCCAAATGAGAAAGTAACACTGCTGATCTGCAAGTGCTAAGAAGTGAAGGAATTTAGGGAAGGGATGTTCTAGGCAGAAGGGACTGGAAGCACAAAGGTCCTCAGGTGGGAGCCATATGCTACTTTTGAGGAAACTTAGGTGGGTGTGGCTGGAGTAATGTCTTGACACAGCTTGCTAACTTAGATCATAACCATCACGGTTTTCTGAATTGCCTAGCTGATTTTTTTTTTCCCCTACGTGCTCTCTCAGTGTGCTGGCTAATTTTGTCAACTTGACAGAAGCTAGAGTTATCTGAAACCAGGGGGGTCTCAATTGAAAAAAACAAAAGCCCCATAAAACCCAGCTATAGGACACTTTCTCAATTAGTGATTGATGAAGGAGGGCTCAGCCCATTGTGGGTGGGGCTACCCCTGACCTGGTGGTCCTGTGTTCTATAAGAAAGCATGCTGAGAGATCCCATGATGAGCAAGCCAGTAAGCAGCATCCTCCATGGCCTCTGCCTCAGCTCCTGCCCTGTTTGAGTTCCTGTCCTGACTTCCTTCAATGATGACTATGATGTGGAAGTGCAAACCAGATAAACCTCTTCCTCCCCAAGTTGTTTTGGTGTGATGGTGTTTCATCATAGCAATACTAACCCTAATGAGGACACCTAGAAAACCATAAAAGGGTAAAACCATTAGAGTCATAGATGGGGCTTTATAATCAGACCCTGCCCCCAGCCATGGACGCACCTCACTATGGTATTACCATTAGGTAAGTCATGAACAGTCTAGCCCATGTCCTAACCCATTAGTATGCCCCTCTTTTTGGCTCAAATTGGGGGGATCCACCCGATCTTGCTGCTGCCCAGGAGCACAAATTTTGTTTCAATTCCTCCGGTTTTGTGAGGCTAGCATGGACCATTCTAATCTAGATGACCTCGTCTTAATTTGGTTGCAATTGTGAAGAGCATATTTGTAAAGAAGTCCACACTGACAGGAAGTTGGGAGCAGGACCTGGGTGCATCTTTTCAGGGAACACAACCTACTCCAGGCAGGCTAAGTCCTTCTGCCTTCCCTTCACTAATCCCCCTACACACCTGCTCTGTGGAGCCGTTTTTGTTGTTCTCAGATGTTGGCTCCAGGACACTGGGTATCTTATCCACAGCTAGCTCCTGGCCGCTGTTTACCCCTCTCCATCATTCTTGCTGGTATCAGCCTCCCTGTCATCCTGTAGGCCTCTTGACCCCCTGCTGTCTCATCATGCGTCATCTGCCCACCCACAGGCTTCTTTATATCTGTGCCCAGTTTAGTCTCTGACATCTTGTTATACTCTTCTTGCCAACTTCCTTGATTTCTTCTGCCCTCTCCCCTGTCACTCCTGCCTGGAAGTACCTGACCCTCGATGAGCTGTCTTGCCCACCTCCTCAATACTGCTTCAGAAGAATAAAAAGAGATGGGAAAAGATGAACTGATTAGGTCCACTCCAAGTTCATGACCACACAGCTTGGTCCTATTCAGCATTTCCACCGTCTTTCTGTGCTCTGGTTCCTTTCCTATTGAATTAATTTTCTACTGTCACATCATGCACACCCAGGCATATAGTGGCTTAAAACAACACCATTCATTGTTGCCATCCAAAGGTCACAAGTCTCAATGGATAGGCTTTATTTTCACAAGGTCAGGGTTTCATAAGGCCCAAATCAAGAACAGTGCTGGGATGGAATCCTGCCAGTATGCTCAGGGACAGAACCTACCTTCATGCTTGGCCAGGTTGTTGGTGGAATTCAGTTCTCAGGATGCTGGTTTGAGGCCCTTAGTTTCTTTTTGGGTCTGCCCCTCTGTTCCTAGAGACTGACCCATTTTCCTCTTGCTGGGACCAGATGTAGCCATGGCAACACTTTGCTCCTTCCATTTCTAGTTTCCCTGTAGACCACTGGCCAGAGAATTTTCTCTGCCTTTTCAGCCCAGGTTGAGATGATTGAGGCTCATTCATGAGTTTCAGGAATTGGGGGAGGGGGGTGCCATCAGGAAGCTACTGTCACAATTCTGCCACTGTTCCCACTTTTTGAGATGGTGGCTTTGTCATCCATTCCCTTTGTTTCTTCTCAACACATTGTGGCAGCATTGAGCTTCAAGAGGTTAAGGTAACAAGTTAAAAAAAAAAAGAGTTAATGCTAGGTCTCTCTAACTTCTGGGAGCAAGCATTTAGGCTTCTTTTTCTTTCCTTTTTGAGACAAGGCTTCCTGTATGCCAGGTTGACTTTAATCTCGCTATGTAGTTGAGGATCACCTTCAGCTGCTGACCCTTTTGTCTCCGAGTCACAGCAGATAGACTGCAGATGAGGCACCACCTTACCCATTTACGTGTGTTGGTGACTGAACCCAGGGCTTTGAGCTCATCAAGACAGCATGCTACCAACTAAGCGGTGTCCCCAGCCCGTCATGTAAGCTCTCTGCCACACTGCTGATTTTTTCAAACTTCCCTATTTTCTTGTCCCCTCTCAAAGCTTCCACTTGCCGGCTTGACCACACCTTGTATTTAAGAAGCAGAGGCCTCTTGCATGAAAAGCCCTGTGGTAGTCCTTTTACTGTTGCTATAACTGAAGCCCAGAGGCTGGGTAATTTATAAAAAAAATTTACTTGGCTCAAGGTTTTTAGGCCTGAGTGGTTCAAGAGTATGCCATTGGCATTTGCTTAGCATTTGCTCAGCATCTGGTGAGGAGAGTTTTTTAAGGATCTCACTATGTAGCTCTGGCTCCCCTAGGACTCACTATGTAGGCTAGGCTGGCCTCAAACTCATAGAGATCTGCCTGCCTCTGCCTTCTGACTGGTGGGATTAAAAGCATGAGCCACTATGCCTGTCTGGTACTTTCTTGTTGTATCATAATGGGGCAGAAGGCTCTGAAAGCAGGACAGAGCAAATGTGCCAGCCTGAGTCTCTCTTCTCTGATCTTAATTTTCTTTTTATGATGTTGGGGATGGCATTCATGTCCTGATGCATGTTAGGACATGCATTCTTCATACAGTACCACCAGCCCTTCTCTTCTTATAAAGACATTAAAGCCAGCACGGGAACCATATCCTCACAGCCTTCTTAACCTTAATTAAGTCACGGAGGCCCTGTCTTGGTTTTATTATCGTTTAGTGACAAAGTACCTTGGCAAAAGCAGCTCACGGGAGAAAAGATTTATTTGAGCTCACAATTGCAGATTATAGCCCATCACGTAGGGAGCTCAAGGCAGCAAGAACTTGAAGCAGCTGGTCACCTCCACAGTTAACAGTAGAGGAAGAGTGAATGCATGCATGCTTAGTGCTCTGCTGGCTTTCTGCTTTTATCCAGGACCCCAAGCCTAGGGAATGATTTTGCCCATAGTGGGTCTGTCTTCCCACCTCAATTAATTTAATCAAGATAATCCAGCATGGACTTGCTTACAGACCAAGCTAATCCAGACAGTCCCTCACTGAGATTCCTTTCTTAGGTGATTCTAGATTATGTCAAGCTGATAATTAGTCATTACAGGCTTTACCTCCAAATACCATTATTTTATGAATTTGAAGATTCATAAAATTTAGGGGACATATTCAAATCATTATGCTATGGCAGGTATATTGAACGTTCAAATTCACAACCTATGCTTATGTACCATCTTTTTTTTTTTTTTTTTTTTTTTTTTTTTTTGTGGGTTTGACTGGGTTTCCTGTAGCCCAGGCTGCTGCCAAACTAGCTATGGTCTTGAACTCTTGGTCTTCCTGCCTCCACATCCCAAGTTTTGGGATTGCATGTAGACCACACCCACTCCATATCTTCCTTGTCTTTATTTGTAGATCTCGGACTCTCTCTTTTTGCCATCCCAAAGACTGCATTTTCATCATTTTCTCTTCTTCAGTTGTTCCCTGTCTTCAGGATCTTCAGTAACCAGAACATTATTATATAGTCATGATGTAGTATTACCTTTATAAAAAGTCTTCTTCTTCTTCTTCTTCTTCTTCTTCTTCTTCTTCTTCTTCTTCCTCTTCTTTCTTTTTGAGATAGGGTTTCTCTGTATAGCCCTGGCTGTCCTGGGATTCACTCTGTAGACCAGGTTGGATTCAAACTCACAGAGATCCACCTGCCTCTGCCTCCTGAGTAATTGCCTATTTGTAAAGACTAGATTTGTTTTACTTCATGTATAATAATTTTGGCTTCATGTGCATATGTGGACAATATGTGTACTTGGTGTCTGCAGAGGTCAGAAGAGGGCATCGGACCCTTAGAACTGGAGTTACATTTGATTATGAAGCACCATGTGGATTCCTCTACAATAGCAACAAGCGCTCTTAGCCACTTAGCCATCTCTCCAGCCTCGTCGTTGCCTGTGTTTAAAACACACCAGACCTCCAGACTCCACCTCTAACTCCAGGCACAGTAGCACTCCCTGACAAACAAGTAGACAGTCTTCAATTCACTTTTGCTCACCACTACAGGGTGGCTGCTGCTACCACAGCTCCCACGGTGGCTCTTGCCAAATCTCAAGGTTGTGGGAAGCTGGGCCCTCAGGCATCTCGTGGCTCCTGAGAGCCGAATGTCCAGGTGGCTCCCTGGAATGGCTGGCAAGTGATGGTGGCTGCTGGCTGGAGCTGGTGCTGATGACTGAAATTCCTACACATCTGTGTGACTGAGCTTCTCTGAGTGGGAGGTGGCTTCCAAGTGGGAGTGTCCCTGGAGCTAGCTTTCCAGGAGAACCAGCTGGAAGCTGCAGGCACCTCATGATCCAGCTTTGAAAGGCACACGGCCTGACTCCAGAGGCTGGAGGTGAGACAGCAGGCCATGCTAGATGCAACTGAAGGGTTACACACAGGCCAACGTGATTTAGGAGCTGTCTTCGGAGAATTGCTACTCTGTTCACTAACAACCTGATCCTCATATTACTTTATTGTTGTTATTGTTATTATTAATAATGCTTTTGAGTTAAGGTCTCATATGTAGCCTAGGCTGACCTGAAACAGAGATCCACCTGTCTCTGTCTTCTTAGGATTGTAGTTAAAGGCATGCACTACTATGCCTGGCCTTTTCTTTCCTTCTTTCCTTCTTTCCTTCTTTCCTTCTTTCCTTCCTTCCTTCCTTCCTTCCTTCCTTCCTTCCTTCCTTCCTTCTTTCCTCCTTTCCTTCTTTTCTCCTGCCCTCTCTCCTTCCCTCCCTCCCTCCATCCATCCATCCTTTCTTTTATTGATAGGATATTACTATGTACTCCAGGCTGTCCTTGAATTTGCAATCCTCCTGTCTCAGTCTCCCAAATGTGCCACCAAGCCTGGTCACAAGTCATTCACATTCTGTCCCTGTCTTTGGCATCTCTCTTTTCTTTTCTCCATCCCACTTTGAGGTTCAGGATGATCTTGAACTCACAGTAGTCTCCCTGTCCTAGCCTGAAGTGCTGGATTACAGGCACGAGCCAACACTCTTGACTCTTACTTTGTTCTTAATAGCAGTTAGCCTAGTTGATCCTTTTAAAAAAACGGGGTTATATGTTTCCCAAATAGGCCTCATACTTGCTATGTAGTTGAATATGACTTTAAACTGGTTCATCTGCCTCCACCTCCCCAGTGCTGGGAGTATAGGCATGCACCACCGTGTCTGGTCAATTTTTGTGGTGCTGGGGATAAAACCCCAGGGCCCAGGGCTTTGTGTGTGCTAGGTAAGCACTCTTATCAGCTGAATCACACCCCTATCCAGCTGTCCTCTCCGAACTTCCATGTGAATGTCCAGTGACATAACAAATAGCCTACATCTGGTTCTCAACATCAACAGTTTCTTGGCATTGTCTATCTTAACAAGTGTGATGTCGTTGTTTGAGACTGGGATTCCCTCTCACTTCCTCTTAGCCCCTCCCCAACACAAAAATGGACACTGGTAAGCAAACCCTCAAATGGAACTGGCAGAACATCAATAGAAGTCTTTAAGCATGTTAATATTTTTTTTTATAGAGACAAAAGTTATTATTAGGTTTATAATATAAAAGCAGCCCATTACGCCATCCTATATTCTCATTCCCCTAAGCGGTCACTCTTAACTATTCAGTTCTCCTATTTGTTTGTTTTATATATATAAATCTTTATGCATATATGTATATACTCCTTATATCAACATAGTAAGTCAGATTCTAGATAACAACAATGGGGTCACACATGAGGAACCTACTGGTTACTTGGTTCTTGAGGCTGGAGCCTTGACAGTCTAGCTAGAATAGCTGGACAATGCTAGAATAGCTGTTTCTCACTGCAGGGGAGTATCAATCAGTAGTTACTCGGTCCACAAGGTAGTGTGCCTCAGTGGTCCCAATTTGGTACTAGCTCTTGTGGGTGTGTGCACATACACACATGGAAGCCAGAAGAGAATGTTTTGTGTATTTCTCTATTGATCTCCACCTTTAGTATGTATGTATGCATGCATATATATGCTTTATATATATAAATATATATAAACAAAAATTATATTTATATATAATTTTTGTTTATATATTTATATAAAATTACATAAATATAAAATTATATATATATATATATATAATTTTTGTTTAACCAAACCTGATTCTAGCCATTTCGGCTAGGCTGGCTGGCTAGATCTTGGGACTTTCCTGTCTCTGCTCCCCAACACTGGGGTTACAGGCATGGGAGCCATGCTTGGCTTTTACATGAGTGCTGGGAAGGCTTGGGTTTTACATGAGTGCTGGGAATCTGAACTCAAGTCCTCTTTCTTTTGCCACAAGCACTCTAACCTACTGAGATACCTCCCTTCTTTTTTTCTTTTTCTTCCTCTCCTCATCCTCCTCATTATTATTGTTATTCTCGAGACAGGGTTTCTCTGTGTAGCCCTGACTACCCCAGAACTCACTCTGTAGACCAGACTGGCCTCAAACTCACAGAGATCTGCTTGCTTCTGCCTCCTGAGTGCTGGGATTAAAGGTGTGCCCATTGCACCTGGCACTTGTTCATGTTCTCATCTTTTCCAAAGAGCTTTGTTGTGGCTTCTGGTTAAGACCATACTTAATGTTATCTCAGTCCGTTCTCTCTGCCATGACAAATACCATGGACAGTATGGCCTTCAAGCAAGTGACAGAAATGTACTTTTCACACACTCCAGCCACTGTGCTAGGGAGCGTGTGTGTATGTGAGTTCTTTTAGTAAATCTCTGTAGCAATTTAAAAAACGAATATAGTGGAAAAGAGAAGATTACTCCAACCTGAAAAAGGTGAAATTATAAAAACAGTACAAGAGGGCTCAGTGGTTAAGAGCACTTGCTCTTCTTCCGGAGGACCTGGGTTCAATTGCTGGCACCAGATGGCAACTCCCAAGCATCTGTAACTCCAGTTCCAGGGGATCCAATGCCTGCAAGCTGTCTGTACCCTCGAGGTGGGCAGTTAGAGGTCTTATATACCTGTGACTTGGTTTCCCTCAGGGTAGCAGCCTGTATAACCAGAACAATAGCAAAGTTGGGACATTAGCCTTGGCAAAGTTTGCAGGCTTTATTCAGATTTCATCCGTCTTCTATTTTAACTCTTCCTCTCCAAGTCACTACTTCTCTTTATTTTCACCTCTACAACTTCTGTCCAAGGCATCATCCTCTCTTTGGACTACTGCAATATCTTCTAATCCTCCCTCCCCAAATCAGTGTCCCACACCATAGCCCAGGCTAGGTTGGCTATGTAGCCTATCCTGGTCCAGAAATCATGGCACTCTTCTTGCTTCAGCCCCCCAAGGACTGTGATTGCAAATGTAAGCTTCTACCCCTGGCTTTCGCCTTTTTGTTTCAATTACTATTCTCTGGTCTGTCTCCACTGAGCAACAGGAGAGAGCTAAGCACAGCTTAGATCAGATCCTGGTGCATGTAGCCTGTGGCCTATGAATACCATGATAGTTATGATTATAGCCCAACACTAAATCGTAAACTTTGGGGGCATGGTGTTGTACTTCTTTAATCCCAGAATGTGGGAGGCTGAAACAGGCAGATCTCTGTGAGCTCAAGGTCAGCCTAGCCTACATACAGAGGTTCTAGCTAGCCAGAACTCCCTCTAACTAACAAAGCCCTTCCTGAGTGTTGAGCCATACTTGACTTCCGTAGGTCACTGCTATTGGTGGTCTTAAGCTAATTCCTCTGACCTCGAGTCTTCCATTTGCCAGCAAAGAGATGCTTTCTGTCCAACGGCTGGGAAAGAGTCTGGGCTACATAGTCTCCCAAGACCAAGAGCACTGGGCCTGGGTGAGGAAAGCTGTCCCACCATTGCCTAGAGTCCTCTTGGACTGAGCAGGAGTGAGCTGGTGACTCTCTAGTCCATGCTGGTCCTCAGAAAGATCTTAGTCTAGTGTTCTGCCATGGGTGCACATGGGGGGGGGTGTACCTGGCCCCCAACACAAAAGCTACAAGCTCAGGCAGCAGTTGGGTTTTGTGCAAGGAGGCAGGAAGATGCGTGTCTCAGGTCCCTGAAGCTGTGTTGTTTTCCCCTCTTTGCCAGTGAAACTCCCCACATCTCACCATAACCCCTTTGGCCTTCCCAAGGGAAGGACATCTGTACATCAGGGAGACGGCTACAGTGATGGCTGGTACAGTCTGTGTCAGTGGTTAACCCCATTTGGACATAGGGTACAGAGAAGGGCATCAAAAAACATTTAAAATAAACATTTTGAAAAACAATTTGGTGTGTGTATGTGTGTGTGCATTCACACACAAATACAAGTGTGCCATGGAATAAGTGTGGAGCTCAGGATGGCTTTCAGTGCTTGGCTCTCTCTTTCTACCAATGTGTGTTCCGGGGACTGGACTCAAACCATCAGCCTTGGTGACAAGTGGTTTCACCTACTGAGCCATCTCACCAGCCCCAAGACAGGGACATTTGATGCTCTTGGGCAAGAATTCTAGGCCACTTAAGTTTGGGAACTAAGTGGCCAAAGGTAGAGAGAGGTTACAGGCGAGAAAGTGGGTGGGAAGCCCGGGCCATATGGGCAGGAACCTCAGACCTTTCTAAGTGTCCCAGATACTACAGACTTCCCACAGTCTTTACAAGATTTGCTGACTTGGCCAGAGGGACTGACAAGTATCACGGCCAGCTGTGAAAACCTTTAGCATTCCTGTCTTCATTATGATTGCTTAGGGTTGGTTTAGGTTGCAAGGCCTGCCTGATAGCTTTTTTTTCTTATCTTCTTCTGCCCTCCTGGCCCACGGTCCTCTGGTTTCTTAGGTGTATCCACTCCAGGCCTCAGAGTTGGCAACTCTGAGGTAACTTCAGAAAGCAATCCCACCTCCCTAACAGCTGAATGTGGCCACAGAGCTCTCTAGGAGAGTGCCAAGTGTGACAAAGGTGAAATGAGGAATTCCACCCAGGTGCCAGGGTCTCACACTGACTTCTCGCTTGGTGTTTCCTATCTGGCCTCCCAATTCCTTCCAGAAGAAAAAAAACATGTTAACTCCACCCCTCACTTCTCTAAGGGTGAGGCCTTCCAAACTTGCCTGGTGTTTGTTTGAATCATTCCTTCCCTGCAAAGGTTTTCCTAGACTTCTCTGGTGTGATACGTTGTAAGGAAACGTATCACACTAAGGAAATGCTGAGCAGAGAGCCTGGGTCTTGAGAGTGTCCCTTCCCCAGACAGCTGCACCTGCAAAAGGACTGTCAGCCGCATGGTGTGTGATGGGTGACTTCTTCTGCCTTCTTCAGGCCTGGTCAGAAGGGCGGCCAATGCAAGGGCAGGAAGATTGGGGAGCGAGTGGTACTAACTTAGATAGGGATGTTTAAAAAAAATGTTCAGAGAATTATTGTATCCATGCTAAATACCAAAAGATTCAGCCTCCTCCCCCACATTGCCTGTCAAAGTGGGGTTGTGCTGTCTCAGTAGTTCATTGCAAATGGAACCCGAACAGTTACCACTCTGCAGTTCTCAGAGGGGTGTGTGTGTGTGTGTGTGTGTGTGTGTGTGTGTGTGTGTGTGTGGTGTCACAAACCCAGGAAGAAGGCCTGTTGTGCCTGCTCACGTTTTACTCACTACTTTTTGAGGAGGAATCCAGGGATGGGACCCTATGTTTTCACTCTGGAGGGGAAGCTTATGTAGCTCTTTCTCAGGTGGTTGTTTTTGTATTGAAGGCCTGATGCTTGTGTCCCCCCCCCCGCCCCCATTGTCCCTGCTCCAGGGCCCCAGGGCTCCAGAGCATGCCCTCTCAGCACCCAGGACTTCAGGGTGCATTTCTGTAGAACTAAGGCTGAGAAAAAAAGAGGCGGGGTGCATACTTCAGCACAAAATCCCTGGCACTTCTCGAGCTACATGGCCAGGCTCGCGTGTTGGCGGTGGGTGAACGCTGTTGCCGCATGAGTCAGCAGAGAGAACACACATCAATCTGGGCAAAGATGTCACGTTAGAGTCACTCTCAAGAGAAACCCAGCTATATGGGGCTGCAGAAAGTGGGAGACAGAAGGCAAGAGATAGGAAGGGCCGGGGTACCCCAGAGTCCTGCTGGACCTACTGCACACAGACACACCTTGCCAAACCATCCAGTTTGGGGACCTTGGAAGACTGTAGCAGAGACAGACACGGGGACAGACTCCAGAGACTTGGTTTTATTGTGCAGTTTTCTTTTTCCTCAGTGAGATGCTTTAAGCTGTGGTGGCATTACACACGGTGACAGGACGGGCAGAGCTGCCAGCGGGAAAGAGGGTGTTTGGAAAAGCTGTCTTCCCAAAAGTGTGCACACTGCTTCTCACGCCACCACCTGCCTCTGACACTAGGAATTCCTGAACAAGGCAGGTTGCAAGACTCTGGTTGTTTGGGGGATCTGGGACAGCAAGAGGAGCTGGCACAGAGGGGCAAGGGGAAGAAGAACAAAGAATCTTCCTTAGCAAGTTGAGTCCAGCTGGGTGGCCCTAGGGCTCCCTTCCTTCACTGACTTAGATCCTGTAGTCAGAATTCTGCCTCCTTGGGAGCAGAGAAAGGGCTTCTTTCTCTGCCACCCTTTTCATTACAGGCAGTGGCACTGGAGACCGCAGGCTCTTGTTTTAGAGGAGGGATGATGGCCCCCTACCTCCTATCCTTTCCCCCAATATTTCCTGGCTCAATATTCCCTCCATCTTTCCTGAGTGTACCTTGGCTCAAGAGCCCCAGGGGATTTCTTCAGCGATAGGAAGGGGCTTGTATGTGGTGGCTGAGAATGATCTTGTAGAAGCTACGTTCTCATCCTCATTAGATGGGCCACAAAGGCACAGCAGCACCCTGATATCTTCAGGCATCCCCTCCCTGCCCACTGGGCGCATCAGGCACAAACACACTCCATCACCCTCATCCATACCTCTTTCAGGCATCTGGCTTGGTTGGCAAGGAGGAACTCCCCCCTCAGAGACTGATATCCTGCCACCCTGCAGCCCATCATATGCCCTTATGCTCCGTCAGGTCCCCAGTCCTGGCCTCCCTTGTCCCAAACTCTCAGAGGAAGGAAAGGATAAGCTCTAAATAAACAGACAGAAGCAACCCTGGAATAAAGAGTACAAAATGACAGCCAGTGGTGTGGAGAGAGCGGAGTGGCAGAGGTGGGTGGCAATGGCATGCAGCACTGGGGTTCCTTATGAGGGACAGGGTCCCCGTTTCTCCCCATTTTTGAGATATTTGAGGGACTAGGGGAGGGAGTCAGCTGACACAGAGAAACAGGACCTCTTTACTGGGCCTGGAGGTTTCCTGTTTCTTCATGGGCCCAGCCAGTCACAGAGAAATGAAATCCATGGCTTGGAGGAGGGAGAGCGAAAGCAGGAGCAGCAGCAGCCATGAGGTGTTCTGAACCAGCAGGCTTATGCCACCACACTTCACCAGCTTGTCTGTGGAGAGAGAAGGGGCGGTCAGGACCCAGGTGGGCGGAGGCAACACCAGGTGTTAGTCCTTTAACAAGCCAGCGCCTTGATGTCTTAACAGAACCACTATACTGCCTGTCCCACTTTCAGTTTCTTCAGCTCTTTCTACTTCAAGGCTCTGCCGATCTGGCCCCTGATCTTCCCCCTACTCACAACACAGATGGCAGTGGTTCCCCAGGGGACCAGGTAGAAGTTAGGGGAACATAAGAAGGCTCTAGGGCTCCTCTCCCCTCTGACCTGGCTGCCCACGGTTTTTGTAAGCAGATTGGCTAACCCCAGCCTGGCTAACCTGGCCATTTCATCTTTCTGGGGACCAGTCTCACCTCTGAGCACAGAGATGTTTTGAAAGGAGACCGTGGGAGGCTGGGTAGAGGCTCGCAGCTCACACGTGTAGATGCCCTCGTCCTTGTTGGTAAAGTTGGCCAAGGTGAGGACCTTGATGTTGGGCTTGCTGGAGAGGCTCACCCGAGAGCGGTACGTGTGCTCAGGTACCCCGAGGGTGCCCGAGAGCACGTACTTCTTTTTCTCTCGGGTCAGGCTGAACTCGTGCTGGATGGGCAAGTTGGTGTTATTCTCGTGACGGCAGTCCAGGCGAAGGTTCTGGTCCACCAGGCAGGCTGTCAGGCCGGTCACCTTCTGCCCTCGGGACATCTGCAAGACTGGCACAGCAGTGCCTTCTCTGAATTGGGGGAGATAAAGAGCGGGGGCCTCCCACCTGCAGGAAGAGTGGACTTGGCCTGGCTGGGGAGGATGTGTGGTTTGCACTCACCCCTCGGGTATTGGTGGAATGTCCCACCCCCCACCCCCAGACTCCAACTTCCATCTCTAATCTGCTGGAGCTCTGGACCCCATCAATGTTTTTCAATACAGGACGTCAAGAGGAGGGTTTTTGTTTTGTTTTGTGAGTCAGGGTTTCTCTGTCTGAGGAACACCTCTGGCTGTCCTAGAACTTGCTGTGTATACCAGGCTAGCCTCTGACTCAGAGACCTACTTGCCTCTGCCTCCTGAGTGCTAGGATGAAAGGCATGCATCACCACCGCCCAGCAATAAGAGTTCTTAGTCCCGTATGGAATTTCCAATATGACAAAGATCACCACCAGCAGCAGGTGATCGGTAAGACTGAGTCCTCTGCTACCTGTGCCTCTGAGACTATGGCAAAGAGGCTACTTCCCTGAGTGGAAGGAAGCCAGATGCCCTGGAATGTCAGCCCTGACCCTTGCCCAGTACCTGAAAGCAGGAGAGCGATGCCGATGGCTGGGTTCATGGTGCCGAGAGTTCTGTCCTGGATTCTGGGGTGGGAAAAGCCGGGTGTCAGCCAAGAGATGGGACAAATGGGTTCACGCTTAATGTCAGGGCTTGAGGTCCATGGAGAAGATGATGGACACCTAAGCCGCTCTTTTCACCCCCTTCTCTTTGAAGGTGACACTGCCTAGGGCCCTTTGCCACTCAGGGAAAGCAAAGGAGGAAAGAGCTCACTTCCTGTGATGGTGTGTGTCTGCATTGTCCCTGCATACTTCCCTGTTGGGTGACCTCATCCCTTCTCTGGGATGTAAGACCTACAGGGAAAGGATTGCCTACATTTAATATTTTGATTTGCAGGGTGGTGGTGGCACTGAGCTACAGAGTTAGTGCCAAGACAACCGGGGCTACACAGAGAGAACTTGTCTTGAAAAACAAATACAAGCCGGGCGTGGTGGCACGCCTTTAATGTCAGCACATGGGAGGCAGAGGCAGACGTATTTCTGTGAGGAGGTCAGCCTGGTCTACAAAGACAGGCTAGGACAGCCAAGGCTACACAGAGAAACCTTGTCTAAAAACAAAACCGAAACAAAACAAATAATAAATAAATAGACATTTTTTTTTTTAATTTGGTAAGCTACACATAACTTTTCTTGTCTTAGTCAGTCTGCCTGTGTGCTTCAGGAGCATTTAGGGTTGGTCATGTTGCTGTGCAGCCAGTCTCCAGAACTCAGTCTTTCCAAATGAAAACTTTCATACCCACTAAACAAACAAACAAACAAACAAACAAACCCTCCCTCAGACACTAGATCTTGTTCAGAAGATGATCCTTAATGTTGATGATGATCCAGGTCAGACTTAGCATAGAGTAGATACTCACATACTTGCTTATGTATTGATAGGGTCTCACTATGTAGCTTGGGCAGGCCTCAAACTCACCAAACTGCCCCAGCCTCCTGAGTCCTGGGGTTATAGGTATACACCTCCACCTGTCCTGTTATTATTTTATTGAGATAGTATCTCCCAATGTAGCTCAGGATGCCCTCGAACTCTGTCCTGCCTCAGCTCCCTGGGAGGTGGACAAAGATATTTTATTGAATAAATAGGATTGTGATTGGTTTTTTTTTTTTTTTTTTTTAAACAACAACCAATAAGCATCTGACACTATACACTATGTCCCGCAGTAAGTGGCTCAGAAAGCTTAATGGCCAGGGATGAATTCAGGCACGTATGTGTCTCATCGAGGCGCCACACAGGCCTGTATAGGACACAGGATGTGAATGAGAAGCCACTGCGCACTCATGGCATGTAAGGTAGAGATGTTTGCAAATGGCCAGCTCTTGAGGGGTCCTGAGGCTGCAGTTTCCTGCCTTCCCTGCAGCACCCCAGCTCAACACGCTGGCAGGTAGTCTCCCCTGCCCTTGCTCGAGAGGCCTTTGTGCGGGGAGTGCCCCCCTCTCCTTCTCGCAATCCAAGGTCTGTGGGGGAAAGAGACCAGGGTCCACAGGGTGGGCTGTGACAGTGAATGCCATCTCAGCCTGGGGAGAAGTTGCGGCCTGGAGGCCGGATCCCAAGGCACTGTGGTGGAGAAAGGGGACTATTTATTTTAGAGACAGGGTCTCCTTAAGAAGCCTTGGTGGACTTGGAACTCGCATTGTAGCCCAAGTTAATCTCGAACTCGGAGATCCTTCTGCTTCCACTTGGCATAGGGCTTGGGTCTGAGAACGCTGGGTTATGGAGCGCGGGATTGGGATCGGGGCGGTGGGGGGAGGGCGATGGGGGAGGGATAGGGTACCCTAGGGGAAAGAAATGGGGCTGGGGCTGGAGAAGCCTGACAGAACTAGATGGAAGGGCGGAGGGGCCTGGCAGAGCAGCTGCCCAGAATTTCGAAGCCTACACTCAGCCAAACTGGGCGCCCTCTCCCCGAGGCCGGGCCGGCCTGACCCCACCCTGAAGCCATTTCCGTATTTCAATCCTCCTCTACCAAAGGAGGCCCCCCTTCCCCCCTCTCGCATCCTATCTAGCTCTCCCCACCCCCGCGTCTGCCACTCAGCACTGCGGTTTCCTTACCTGCGGTGCCCCGCACCCAGCCAGCCGCGAGGCGAGGTCAGCCGGCGGAGACTCCCTCCAGTTTGCCACCCACCTCCTCAGTCTACGCGCGCCACCCCCCTACTCTAGCGATCTGAGTTTGGGTGTGGGGCCTGGCTACGGTGGAACCGGGAGGAGCTGGTCCAGAGCAGCAGTGAGGTCGAGCGGTTTCAACCCTGGAAGTCTGGTCTGGAGGGGGGGGGGGAGGGACCACTCCCTTCCCTGCCCCGGGCCTGCAAGTCCCGGCCCCCACCTCTGTCATGCAGGTTACAGGTTAAACTTCCACGCTTCTTATAGGGACGCGTGCAGCAAGCATCTGGAATTTCTTCTCTTCAGGAAAACGAGGCTAATATTAGCAGGCCAGGGGTGTACACTCATCCCGAGAGCCTCTGCCTACTCCTCAAAGGTTTAAACAGCCTTTGTTCACCCTCCCCCAATTAAACGAGCTGCTCCAAGAAGCCTGCCTCCCCGCAAGTCTGGTTCTCCCCTCCATCACCCCCGGCGTCCCATCTCTCCTTTCCTCTCAGGCCACCGATCTGACCGCAGGTGATCATGCCATCAAGGGGTGGGTGTGGGGGGGGACGGAGCGAGAGATACACTTCGGGGGCCCTGGGTGGAAGGCAGAACCAAAGACTGTCCTCCGTGTCCTTCCTCGGTCTCGGAAGGCGTCCGCCAGCAGGCAAAAGCTAGCAACCCTGCACAGCTCCACTCCCGCCCCGGCCTGGGATGCAGGTCCCTCCCGCAGTTCCCTTGCGCTCACAGAGAAGCGCTCGGGTATCCTTTTCCAAAGCTGCAGCTGGGGAAGGCTTGAACCCTCGCCCTGCGGCTGTCCCTGCGGGTGTGGGTTCCTCCCAGCTCCTGCTCTCACCTGGACTCGCGTTGCTGCAGCCTCCTTCGGATGCACCACCGCCTCCAGTTGCTGCACCCAGCGCGAAGCCCGCAGTTTTCACCAGGGGTGGGGGAGAGAGGGGGAAGCAGGGAGGGCCTCGGGGTTCAGCCAATCAGAGGCTGAGGAAAAAAAAGGATGGGGGGGGGGGGGGGGGGGGGCGGGCGAAGACTGGTAGGAGGTGTCGGGTTTGGGTGTCCGAAGGTGGCTTGCTGCTACTGAAGAGGCGCCCTCGGCCCTAACGGTTGGGCAGACCTGCCCGGGGTAAAGAAGGTTTGCGATCTTGGGGATCAGGGTGGGGCATCCTCCTTCTCACAGTCGGAAACGCTTGCACTCCTTTTAAGGCTGTAACCCTTTCTTTGCTAGAAGCCGTGCATGGCGGGGGGGGGGGGGGGGGCTCCAGCTTCCCCATTTTTCTCCTTCTAGGATGGAGCCCTGTTCTTGAGCCTCCAGTGTCAGGTTTTGGCTTTGGAGCCTGGTCTTTCAGCAAAGAAAGTTGGTTAGTCATTTTCCATGCTAGAGCAGTCCTTTGGAAGCAAAGCAAGGGATGCACTTCCCTGGCTCCTCTCTGCTTTCCAGGCCTGCCCACCTCCAAGTACTCAGAACACTTAGCTTGCAGGGAACTGTGCTTTCTGCTCCCGATCTTTCTGTCTCTCTCTTCGAGACTGAGATGGGGTTTCTCTGTGTAACCTCTGTAGACAGGCTGGCCTTGAACTCACAGAGATCCACTTGCCGCTGCTGAGATTAAAAACATGGGCCACCACAACCTGGCAAACTTGCACTTCCTGGCCCAGCCACCTAGAATGGTCTCATGGTCCCAATTGGTCTTCAGACAAGGCAAGGGGCTCATTATGTCCACGGTCACATTATATTCCTCACTCCCATGCCGACAGACTCCTCCTATCCACTCCTGTTACTTCATGGCTGGTAAGTAGCCAGGCCGACCAGTTGTAGGACTCTGGAGCTCAAGCCCACAGTGCTGAGCCACCCTTCAGCGAGTGGAAGAGGAAAGAGAGAACTCTCAGAATGGGGCTGTCTGACTAACTGGAAAGGCTGAGACCCAGTTTCTGATCCTCAGGGGTGCCCCTTCCATACCATCAACTTGACATCAACCAAGAGGCTCTTTCTAAAACCAAGTGTTAATGGTTTATTTGTTTATATATTATTCTTTTTCATGAAACTTGAAATTTGTGTGTGTTCCGGTTGAGTGTACATATCTGGAGTCCAGAAGACAGGCTTCCACAGTTGGTTGCCTCCTACTCTGCAGTCCATGGGGAATGAACTCAGGCTGTCAGGCTTGTCGGCAAGCATCTTCACCCACCAAGCCATCCTGTTGGTCCCTATATTTGTTTTTTAAAAGGCTAGTTTGATTCCTGGTCTTGTGACCTGGCTCTGCCTCTCAGCCATCTGCCTGCTCACTCTCCTATTTCTTCATAGAAGTTGGCTCTGGCACTGTCACTGCAGTTTTCAATATAGTAATGGCACTGTTGGAAGCCGTCCCTGGATTTCCAGATGCAATTTCAGTTCTCTCCCTTGGAGGACTGGGTCCTTCCCTGTGCCTGAGATGATGAGGCATTCTAACAGGAGTGGGGGGCGATTTCTCTGGTAGGCCACTGAACTCTTGGAGTCTGTATGTAAAGCTCCCCAGGGCTTGAGGGCTAAGGAACAGGGACCCTGAAGACCGCCCCTTCATGGAATGGACCCACCCAGCTTTTAGGAGAATTTCTGAGTATCCTGGTACCCTGGTCTCAGCTACTCACCCCCATTTGCCATTCTTTTTCATTCATTTAGCTTCCTTCCCTTTTCATTCCACACATGCTGTGTTCTCCTGTCCCTGGATTCCTGTGTGTTCCTTCTGGCTTAGTGGCTTTTGAGTAAGGTTCAGGGATCTTTCCTATCAGAGTTACAATTGCTTTAGTTTGGGGACTGTCTTCTCCCAGAGCTTGGGGCTGGAGCTTTATTTTGAGGGCAGGACACGGGATATTCAGAGGGCTGTTGGCTGCAGGTGTCATGACTCAGGCTGGCTGAGGCCCTGGATGCTACTCTGCAGGCCCACCCAAGGCTTAGCTGTACTATTTTGCGAAGGTTTCCAGGCGCTGGCCTACTTTCTGGGTCCCTAGGCACTCTGCTTTCAGGAAGGGGAGGGGAGCATGGCCTGTTGAGAGCTTGCAACTCTATGTCTGCTGGAGCAACCTCTCCAGTTGGATGGAATCAAAGGTTCAAAGAAGACAGTCCAGGATCTCAGAAGGGATAATGGATGGGGAAGCAGAAAAGACCGAAAAACTCTCATTACTACTAAACAAGTCAGAAGCTGGAAGGTGGAAAGGAATTGAGTCAAGGTAAGATGGCTTCTTGTTGGCCATCTGGACCCCTCTCCTTTCTTTGTCTCCTGCAGTTACAGCTTGAGACACATGGGTAACAAACTCCTCAAGATCAAAACAATAACAAAATACTTTTCTTTAGAACAGCCGATGGGCAGTCACCCTTTATAGTCATATAAATGTAATCATGTAGGATGATTTTTCTCTTAGGGTTTTATTGCTGTGATGAGACACCATGACCAAAACAACTCTTATAAAGGAAAATCTTTAATTGGGGATGGCTTATAGTTCAGAGGTTTAGTCCATTATCATCATGGCGGGAAACATGGTGGCACAAAGGCAGACATGGTACTGGAGAGGTAGCTGAGAGTTCTACATCTGGATCCATTGGCAACAGGAAGAGAGAGTGAGCTACTGGGCCTGCCTTGAGCTTCTGAAACCTCAAATCCCACCCTCAAGTGACATACTTCTAACAAGGCCACACCTACTTCAGCAAGGTCATACCTCCAATAATGCCACTCTTTATGAGCCTATGGGGCCATTTTCATTCAGAGCCCCACATTTTATATATGTTATCAGAGTGTTGGCAGAGTCATCCAGCCTCTTTCTTCCTCCTGAAGAGGTCAGCGCAGGAGATATGCACTGCGTCTTCAAAGATGCTCATGGGTGGTAGATTGTCCCATTAGTAGCCTCCAATGTGTCAAGCCTCCATCTATGCCATTTCTGGGTGTGGCCCTGTGACAAGCTTTGTCCAATTGGCTATTAGTGTGTGTGTGTGGGTATGAAGCAAACAGATATCTACTGCTTTTGTGTTGGCAGTTGCTTTCTTGGAAATTTGTTCTTGTGTGAACTAAACATATGGAGAGCTGACCATGAATCACTCTTAGGATTGTATAGCTCAGACAGCTTCTAGGTGACATGCTTTTTGTGTATGTATGACCACAGATGAATACATAATTGCAAGTGATTCAGTATACGGAGGCTGGGGGTATAGCCCAGAAGGTGGAATGTTTGCCCAGCATGGAGTTAGTACCCACCCTCCCAAAACGAGGTACGGTGCTAGATGTCTGCAATCCAAGAACCCAGGAATTGGAGGCAGGAGGACCAAGAGTTCAAGGCCATGTTTGCCTATATAGAGAGCTTGAGCTGGCCTGGAATACATGAGATCTTGCCTAAAAAAAAAAAAAAAAAAAAGGAATAAATAAATGAATAAATAATATCTCTCAAAATAACAAACTACCCCAGATTGGCCCATGCTGATTCTAAAATCTAAATTCGAATTCTTGTCTATTTATTCATTAAGAAATGAAGTCTGGAGCTGGGCGAGGTGATACATGCCTGTAATCCCAGCACTCAGGGAGGCAGAGGCTCGTGAATCTCTGTGAGTTCAAGGCTAACCTGCTCTACAAAGCAAGTCCAGGACAGCCAAGACTACACAGAGAAACTCTGTATGTCTTGAAAAAAAACAAAAACAATAAAACAAAGGAAGGAAGGAAGGAAGGAAGGAAGGAAGAAAGAAAGAAAGAAAGAAAGAAAGAAAGAAAGAAAGAAAGAAAGAAAAAAGAAAAAAGAAAAGTAGTAATGAAGTCTGGGGGTGGGGGTAGAGAGATGGTTTAGCAGTTAAGACCACTTGCTGCTCTTCCAGAGAACTCAGGGTTCAATTTTCAGCACGCTCATGGCAGCTCACACCTGTCTGTAACTCCAGTTTCAAGGCTTCTGACACCCTCACACAGACATACATGCAGGCACTAATGAACATAAAATAAATTATATATTAAAAAAAAAAAAGAAATGAATTCTGGACATAGCGAGGCCCTGTTTACAGAGAGAGGGAGAGAAAGAGAGATGGGTAGGAGGGAGGACATCTCTCTGCCCTAAGCTTTCTCTATAGCCGAGGATGACTTTGAAATTCTGACTATCTTGTCTGTGCCTCCCGAGTGCTGAGCATGCAGTGTGCAGCATCACGGCCCTGTGTCCTCCTGGGCTCTTCATGGGCTTCTGATGACCTCAACCAACAGGTTCTGCAGCAGTGATGCTAGGAGATTTCTACACATGAATATTAGGAAGCCATGTGTGTGAGGGTTTCACTGCTATGAAGAGACACCATGACCAACTTTTAACCGGGACAATTAATTCAAAAGA
This sequence comes from Psammomys obesus, assembly GCF_907164565.1. Lineage (NCBI taxonomy): Eukaryota > Metazoa > Chordata > Mammalia > Rodentia > Muridae > Psammomys > Psammomys obesus. The sequence goes on along the minus strand of NW_026596039.1, from coordinate 6,010,910 downwards.
GACAACATAACCAACATATAAAGGGCAACATTTAGTTGGGGGCTGGCTGACAGCTTCAGAGGTTTAGTTCATTATTGTCCTAGTGGGAAGCATGGCAACATCCAGGCAGACCTGGTGCTGGAGAAGGAGCTGAGACGTCTACATCTTGATCCAGAGGCCGCCAGGAAGAGACTGGTTTCCACAGGCATTCAGGAGGAGGCTCTCACTCTACAGAGGCAGAACATGAGCATAGGAAACCTCAAAGCCCACCCCCGTGCTGACACTCTCTCTCCAACAAGGCCACATCTGATTGTGTCATTCCCTGTGGACCCAGCATTCAAACTCGAGTCTACTGGTGTGTGTGTGTGTGTGTGTGTGTGTGTGTGTGTGTGCGCGCGCGCGCGCACTCTCGCATGCACATGCAAACAAACTCAAGCCATCACGCCATGTCTGCTTTCCCTGGTTTGCTGTAACATTTCTCCTGGTGCCCAAATGGAAAAGGTCTGCCTGTTCTGTTGCTACCCTGAAGGGTCCTAAGCTTCCTTACTAAGGAAATTGCATGGTGCCTGTGCTATGTAGCAGTTGCAGAGTTGGTAAGAGCACTGGGCGTGATGACTTGGAGGACGGGAGATATTCCTGCTGTGATTCAGATATGTGTGTGTCCCTCAGACACTCATGCTAGAAGCTCGGTCCCCAGTATAACTGTATGAATCTGGGGGTTCCTTTAAGTGGTGGAGCCTGGTGGAAGGAAGTTAGGCCACAGGGGCTCTACCTTCTCGAGTGGGTCAAGGAGGGACTGGACTGGCCTCTTCTCACTCTCGCCTCCACTCTGTGTGACCTCTCTTCTTTGTGAGCCTTCCACAATCTCCACAGAAGCAGCAGGAAGGAAGGCTCTTACCAGATGTTGACCACATGGGTCAACAATCTTGGTTTTTATATCCCAAATCTATGAGATAAACATATCTCTTTTCTTCTAATTCTTCCTTTTTTGCTGAACCAAAACCCAAACCAAACCAAACCAACCAACCAACCAAACAAACAAACACCTGGCATAACCAAACCAAAACAAAAACCCTTGTATTTAAGTATGTGGTGGTTTGAATAGGAAAGGCTCCCGTAGAGAAGTATTAGGAGGTGTGGCCTTGTTGGATTACATGTGGCCTTGTTGGAGGAAGTGTGCCACTAAGGGTGAGCTTTGAGGTTTTGAAAGCCCAAGCGAGGCCTGGTGGTTCTCTCTTCCTGCTGCCTGTGTATCCAGATGTACAACTTTCAGCTACTTCTCCAGCACTATCTCTGCCTTTGTGCTTCCACACTTCCTGCCGTGACGATAATGGACTAAATCTCAGAAACTGCAAGCCAGCCCCAATTAAACGATTTCTGTTGTAAGAGTTGCTTTGGTCATGACATTCCTTCACAGAAATAGAATACAGACTAAGACAAAAAAAAAAAAATTATGTTTATCTATTTATTTATTTTGGAAGTAATTTTTTTGTTTATTTTATTTTATTTTATTTTATTACCTACACTTTATTCACTTTGTATCCCCCCATAAGCCCCGCCCTCCTCCCCTCCCAGTCCCACCCTCCCTCCCCCTTCTTCACACATGCCCCTCCCAAAGTCCACTGATAGGGGAGGTCCTCCTCTCCTTCCTACTGATCTTAGTCTATCAGATCACATCAGGAGTGGCTGCATTGCCATCTTCTGTGGCCTGGTAAGGCTGCTCCCCCCTCAGGGGGAGGTGATCAAAGAGCAGGCCAATCAGATTGTGTCAGAGGCAGTCCCTTCATCTATTTCTTTTTTATCTTTTGTTGTGTATGTCCTTTTGCATGCCATGGCCCATGTGTGGAAGTCAGAGGACAATTACAGGAGTGGATTCTCTCCTTCTACCATGTGGGACCCAGGGATTGAACTCAAGTCACCAAGCTTTGTGGCAAGCATCTTGACCCAATGACCCACTTCACTAGCACCCCCAACTCTCTTTTATAAACTATGAACTGGCAGTCCTGGCTAGTTTTAAGTCAACTTGACATGGGCTATAAAGTCATCAGAGAAGAGGGAACCTCAATTGAGAAAATGCCTCTATAAGATCAGGTTGTAGGTAAACCCACATTTTCTTAATTAGTGATTAACAAGGAAGGGCCCAGCCCACTGTGGGTGGGGCCACCTCTAGGTTGGTGGTCCTGGGTGCTATAAGAAAACAGGCTGAGCAAACTATGCAGAGCAAGCCAGTAAGCAACATCCCTCCATGGCCTCTGCATCAGCTCCTCCTCCAGGTTCCTACTCTTGAGTTCCGGCCCTCGGTACTTTTGAAGATGGACAGTTATATGGATCTGTGATCGAAGAAACAAAAACAAAAACCTTTCCTCCCCAGACTGCTTTTGGTTAAGGTGTTTCATGACGAAGAGACACTATGACCATGGCAAGTCTTATAAAGGAAAACATGCAATTGGGGCTGGCTTACAGTGTCGGAGATTTAGTCTGTTATCATCATGACAGGGAGCATGACAGCATGAAGCAGGCATGGTGCTGGAGAAGGAGCTGAGAGCTGTACATCTGGATCCACAGGCAGCAGGAAGAGAGCAGGCCTGGCTTGCGCTTCTGAAACCTCAAAGCTCACCCCGAGTGACACAATTTCTCTAACAAGGCCACACCTCCTAGTAGTGTCACTCCCTATGGGCCTATAGGGACATTTTCTTTCAAACCACCACACTGGCCTTGAACTCACTTTGTAGTGCAAGCTTCCTTGCACCCTCAATCATCATCTCCTCCTCCTCCACCTCTTTCTTCTTCTCCCTCTTCTTCCTCTTTCTCATTTTCCTCTTCTTCCTCCTCTTCCTCTTCTCCTTTTCCTCCCCCCCTTCTCTATCTCTTTCCTCCTCTCTTTCCTTCAAGACAGGGTTTTGCTGTGTAACCTTGAGTGAACTGGAACTCACTGTGTGGACTAAGCTGGTCTCAAACTCAAAGATCCATCTGCCTCTGCCTCCCAAGTCCTAGGATTAAAGACATAAGCCATCACACCCAGCAAGATAGTACTTAATGAAGCTGTGATCTAGAAAGGGTGCAGAAAATGTCATTTCATTGCTCCTAGCTAGTTTGACCATTGTAAGGGAGGGAGGCACTAGTTAAGTAGGTCCTGCCCAGTTTGTGCTTTGGAAAATAAAACCCACCCTCATTCTCAGTCTGTCTGTGATGAAATGGATTCTTAAAGTAAGAGAATGGCCTAAAAAAAAGATTAAATCAAGAGTGTGATTGTAGGGCCTTTGTTAAGACCCAGGAAGTATTAAGTGGTGTTTAGCAGAACCTTTGAGCTCAACAGAAGGGCTTCTGAGAATATTAAAAAAGTAGAGTGTTTTTGAAATTAATAAAGTACATGACATTTAGTGTATACATAGAGTCAAGTTATAGTCACAGAAAACCTGTAAGGTTTTAAAGAAGATTATATTGAACAAAGCTGCAAAGGACTGGAAATATTTATATTGCCAAAGGACTGGAAATAGTTCAGGGTGAAAGTGGATTCCAACTTTCCTTGCTTCTTAGGAAGCAGGTCTAAGAACACGTGGGCTTTTTCTCAGGGACAGAAGGGAAGGGTCTGGGAGATTGCTTAGTTTGAGTAAAGAGAGGACCTGGTTTTGATTGACAGCATCCATTTAAAAAGCTGGATGTGGCAGCATGTGCCTATTATCTCAACACCGAAGAGAGTGGGTGGTAGTGGGTGATGGGAACAGAGACAGGTGGGTCTTGGGAGCTCGGTCTAGCCTAACTGGAGCTCAGGGTTCAGTGAGAGACTCAAGGCATAAGGTGGAGGTGGCTGCTTAGCAGTTAAGAGCTCTTGGCTACTCTTAAAAGAGACTAGAGTTCGTTCCCAGCACCCATGTCAGGCTGCTTACAATCACCCATAATTCCAGAAGAGCTGATGCCCGGGCACACACATGCACACAAGTAAATTGGAAGTCTTTGGAAACAGTAAGGTCAAGAGTAATTGAGGAAGACATCTGGGCTTAAACTTCGGCCTCTACATGTGAATGAATGTCCAGGGAGTGTATCTGTACACACTCACATATACCACACAAGAAGAGGGGAAGAAGAGGAGTAGGAGAAAGGGATGCTTAGATGCTAGGACGGAGGAGAGCCCAGAGGGTCTGACTAAGAGCCAAGAAACATGGGGATTTCCTTAGCTGTAATAATGCCTCTAGACTATGGTTCTGATTCCATGTTCCTGGCTCAAGTTCAGAACTTCCTTGGCCAACTCTGTGCTTATTTCTCCCCCTTTACTGGGGGCATCTATTAAGCAGATCCCATCCTTGGTTTATATGTGTGTGTGGAGGGGTAGATTACTTGAGTTTTTACTTTACCAGCCTCTGAATCAAGAGGAGCTATACCTGAGGAGTGGACCAAGAAACCCCAGCCTACCAGAGGTTAAATACATATTAGAGGCTATACCGGGGACTTGATAGCACTGGCGGACCATATTATAGGTGTTTTTGAAGGGGCAGGTCAACTGTATTCGTGAGGGCCTGTGACACTTTAGTAGAGGGCAGACTGTGGTTGATCCCAATATTGATGGCTCTCCAGATTCATGCCCCTTCCACACTGACTGTGGGTTTGACCATAGATGTTTTGGCTGGTGGTTTCCCTTGAACACAATGCATAAGTATCACCTGGTTGCCATGTGCGGAAGACCTACATGCTGCCTTCTGACAGGCCTTCGTGATGATGGCTAGGCATGAAACGAACCCCTCCACAATCATCCAGCCGGCACCTGTCAGCTGGTGATGAGCTCAGCCAACTCGATGAGGGCAGAGGTGAGCATGGCAACTGGTCCAGGGCCACTCTGCTGACCCACAGAACTGCTGCCTTTGGTTGCTAGTTGGAGCAGCTCCTACTCTGTAACAAAAAAGCAGAAGAGGAGAGGGAAGAGGGCTTTAAGACAGAGGTGGCAGCATGAGCAAAGGCCTAGGATCAAAGCAGAGCAAAGTGGGGGTGACGGCAAATGCTAATGGGGCATAGGAGAAATGAGGTCCTTGTCTGTTTTGACTTGGGTTGATAGGAAGGCTGTGACTCAGCCGGGTAGATGTTGGGTTTTTCTTCTTGAGACAGGGTCTCACTCTGCAGCACAGGCTAGCCTTGAATTCTTACTTCTTCTGCTTCCACCATTGTAGTGCTGGGGTTATAAGAATATTCTTTAGAAAGAGTCCCCTAGGGGAGCTTGAGGGGTGACTGAATGCCCACCGGGCCCTTTTCCTGCCCTGATGGCCTTTTACTCTTGTCTGTTCAGCATGGAGGTGGGAGGCAGGTAGATTCTGGGGATGGGAACATGTGATGGGCCCTGAGGTTAGGGTCCATGCTTGTCTTCTTTACTGCTATGTTTTTGGCTCTAGGTCCTGGCACAAGGACATACACGTGCACACACACACACACACACCATAGACTGGAACGCATTAGACAGCCCAGGTTGCCCCTAAACTCATAGAAATCTCCTGCTTCAGCTTTTCCATGGTTGGCATTATAAGCATGTGCGACTCTGCCTGGCTGTGGTGGTTTCAATGAGAATGGCTTCGATAGGCTCATGTATTTGAATGTTTGGTTGGAGAAGCTGTTTGGGAAGAAATTAGGAAGTAATGTTGTGAGGTGTGTAACTGGGGATGGGCTTTAAGGTGTAAAATGTCCACACCATTCCCAGTGCTCTCTCTCTCTCTCTCTCTCTCTCTCTCTCTTGCTTTCTCTTTATGCATGTGCTTTGTTTGTTTGTTTGATTATTGATCTCTCTATGCGGTACTTGCTGTCCTGGAACTCCAGGCTGGCCTTGAACTCACAGAGATCCGCCTGTCCCTGGAAGTGCTGGCACTAAAGGCAAATGCCACTTCGCCCTGCTTTTTGCTTATGGATGAAGAAGTGAGTTCTCAGCTACTGCTCCAGCACCATGCCTGCCTGCCTGCTGCCATGCTCCCTGCCATGGTGGTTGTTGACTCGCCCTCTGGAACTGGAAGTGCCGAATAAACTCTTCTATATGTTGCCTTGGTCATGGTGTCAATAGAAAAGTATCTAAGACACCGACTTTCAAGAATATTGTTTTTGTGATTTTGGAAAGGACATCTAAAATTTTATTATTATTGTGTGGTGTGCATGACAGCAGGCACGCACCAGCTTGCAGGAGCTGATTCCCTCCTTCCACTATTGTGGGGCTTGAACTCAGCTTCCCAGGCTTATGTTTTACCTACTGAACTATCACCAGGCCCTGGTTCTCCGCTGCCTCCTATGTGCTCTAGCCTGGCTTGGAATTTACTGTGTAGATCAGGCTAGCCTTGAAATCCTGCCAATCCTGCAAGTGAGTACTGCCATGCCTGGGAAGATGTCTCTTTGAAGAAACATGGGAAGGAGATAAGAGCAATCTATCATTACAAGGATTACAGGAGGCCAAAAGGAGAGCATTTGGAAGAAGGCTTTGGAGAGAGCAGTGGCTTATGGACAGGCCTCAAGGGAGCCTCCAAAGCAAGAGAAGGATAACAGAAGTGTGTCTGGGGGAGCACACTGCATTCTGAAGTGAGCACTGATGGGGTGTGGAATGGGAGGAGGAGCAGGCCTAGAGGTGTGCTTGAAGGCGAAGCCAGTCCACAAAGACTGCATTTGTTAGGTCAGGGGTTTTAGACTTTCCAGTGAGCGATAAGGAACTATGGGAGACCCTAAATCAGGAAAGAAGTCTGATCAAGTATGGGGGATGGATTGGTGGGAAAGGACTGGAGGGTACACAGGAGTGACAGGGGGATCAGAGCAAAGGGCTGGAATCCAGATGAGGAGGGAGGGGCTGCCGTGGGCTGGTAATGGCAGCAGGTTCAGAGAAGCTGGTCAGAGGAAATACATCACCTAGGTCCTCCTGGGAGGTTTTTGGTGAGGACCCCGGGCACTCCCAGGTTTCTTGTAAGCTTCTCTGAAAGAAGAATACAGAGAAGACAACATTGGGGCCAAGGATATCAGTTCTGGATGGAGCTTAAGGTGCTTGGAGCAAGGAACAGGTGAGAATCCCTGCAAAGGGTCCAGCGGTTGTTACAAATAGGTGGCAATTGGCACCAGATGTGGCTCTGGAAACAGACAGAGCTTCAGGGTCCTACAGAGCACTGACGGGGGCAACAACAGCAGAAGAGTCTAAGGCCAGGACCACTGAACCCAGACAGAGTGACCTGAAAAATGACATGTCCTAGTGAGAAAGTGGTGAACGGCATGAGCTAAGGATTTCGAAAGAAGGAGATTGGAAAACATGGTGGGGGAGGTTCCAGAGGAGGGTGGAGCCTGAGGCTGTTGCTTCAAAATGGCTGCACTTTATTATAGTCAGGGTGTTGTTTATTATTTAGTATAGACTACCATAAGTAATATATCACAGCACTGTAATAGACGACAAGTGATTGTGCCTATTGCTTTGAAATACGATGGCGGGCTCATGCCAAGGTGTGCCCCTGAGAAATTTAGCCATGCAACAGATCTGGTATGAAGGAGGTTTACTGGGGGAAGGGAGAGGAGTGAGGACCTGGAGGAGGGATAGAGGCAGGTGAATGGATACATAGACAGGCAGACAGATGGGAGCAGAGCCACGAGGGCAGAGAGAGGGGTGGGGGAGCACTAAGGACAGAAACGGGGAGAGGGAACATCAAGAGCAGACACAGGGAGCTGGGGTGGCGGGCAGGTCTTTTTTCTGGCCTCTGGCCACACATACCTGGTGCACCTGGCTGCAGCAGGTGATGAAATAAACAATCGCTAGGTCTTGAGGGCAGGCCAGTGGGATCACCTGCATGCTAACATTCCTCCCTTTTTGTTTAATTTTAAAATGAGGAAGTAGAAAGGAGTGAGGGATGCTGGGGCAGGAGGGAGGGCTTTGTGTTCTTCCTGCTGACTGGGGTGGTGGGGGCAACATCATCTTTGGGGATCCTAAGAAAACTGGGATGATGGCCAAGTCCTGGGAGAACTGGCTTTTTCACTGCTGTCTAGGATCTGTGGGACCATCTGTGGCCAGGAGAGTGCAGGCCCATTGAGGTTGAGTCTGTGAGACGAGACCAGAGCACCTGGGGCCATCCTGGATGCAGATCTTGAGGCAACACCTGGACTTGGCAGGATGCTGGGACATGTGTATATGCTGGAACACACACACATACAACATATACATGTATATATATGTTAGGGACAGAAGATGACGTTAAATGCGTTATTCTTGATGTATATTTGAAACTTTTAGGCCCATGGTGTTGGTAGTTGCGGTTGGGGGAGTCCCAAAACCAGGAAGAAGGGGGAGAATTCCATTCTCTGAAATAGGCAATAATAGTGGGAAACTTAGACTGTTGAGTGACAGGGGTACTTCTCTGGAGTTCGTCTGACCTGTAACAGGTGGATCCAAGTGAATTTTCTGAAGCTTACAAGAATTGCTTTTTATTTTGTTTTGTTTTGTTTTGTTTTTCGAGACAGGGTTTCTCTGTGTAGCCTTGGTTGTCCTTGACTCATTTAGTAGACCATGCTGGCCTCAAACTCACAGAGATCCACCTGCCTCTGCCTCCTGACTGCTGGGATTACAGGCATGTGTCACTGTGCCCGATTACAAGAATATTAGGTTTTGAAAAAGGGATAAGTTTCAGACATGTTATCATTACCATTGTTTGTAATCTGTACTGAAATCTGCATTGTCAAAAAAGGCAGTAGAGACACACCTTTGTGTCATAGTAGAGGCCTGGGAAAGGATTTTGGGTTAAAAGCATGAACATTCTTTCAGGTGAGCTCAGGGAAGGCAGAAACCTTGTATGAAGCAGAAGGGAAAAAGCTCACTTGATCTTGGTTTTCAGTATGACTACAAACTGTGGAAGAGGGGCTTCTTCCGTCTGTCCAGAAGACTAGACATATATAGATTTAGCACAATGAGAAAAACTTTTAAGTCTACACGTAAGAGACAACAAAAGGAAATGTAAAATCTTGAGCATATGACTATGATAGCGAGTCGGACAGTGGAAGGCTTTGCCAGAGGTAGACTAATAGCTATAAAACTTATAAAACTTCACTGATGGATGTTAGAACTTCTGAACTCTGAAGTCTTAACACTACAGGGCAACAGTGAGGGGAAGAAATCAGAAGCAGTTTTTATTCACTTATATATATCGTAAATAATTTTCTTATCACCGTTTTAGCTTTCACTTGCATTTACCAACCTTAAAAAAAACCTTCTTAAACCCTAAAATACTTTCTCAGCTCCTTATAACTTAAGCTTCTGTATCTTCAGACCTTACGTAAACTTTATATCTTTTTCCTATCCAATTATTCATGAGACACAGGTGGAATTATTGGGAGCGGTTATTGTAAAGCAAGTTTCTTTGAATAAAAAAATAGTAAAAAAAAAAGTTACATGTAAAACCACTTTACCTGTTTATTTGCTTTTTTTTTTTTTAAAGAGACCTAGTAGTTTTAACTAACTAATGAACTGACTAATGAGCTAACAGTGGTGGATTACCTGGAGTAAGGAGCTAGTTGCCTGCTGTTCTCTAGCTGTCAAGCTACAGTTAGCTTAGCTGTCAATGTGATCAGAGACCTGAGAAGGATAAATTGTAATCTAAATGTCCTACATATCAGTTAAAATGACAGAGCTTAGTCCATCACCTAGAGAGTTGCCCAAGGGTCCTGTGGTTTCCATGGCAATGTGGGCAGAGGCCGTCTTTTCACCAGGACCAGAAGATTCAAGGGTTTTTCTGTGGAGGAAGAACACAGGAGAGACTGACCTCACCTTGTCTTAGGCAATGTGGGACAACCCTCCAGGTGTTCTGCTTGTCCACAGTTCAGGCCGGGCCCTAGCAGTGGGCTTGGCACTGGGGCAGTCTTGCCTAGTAGTTAGCATACCATAATCTATGTGGAGTCCTTTGTCCTTGTGCCCATATCATCTTGGAGACCTTGGGGGTGGGTCACTTAGGATTTGGGAGTCTCTGTCTGTCATAATAAATTTAAACATCTTAAATGCCATATTCAGTAGGTCTGTGACAGGTTTGAGGGCTAGTACCTTCCAACCGTATCTGAGCTAAACAATCTTTGAAGTCTTTAGTTATCTGCTCTAAACTATACCTTGTAAACATAAAATAGGAGGCTAAATAAACCTTAATGTTGTAATTAATTGCATTAATTCTTAACATGACTTCAAATATATTTCGGTACACATTAAAGCATTTGATCATTTATAAGGTGACTAACTACCAACTTGCATTTCTCAATTATTCCTAACAGTTTATGATGACATAGTAGCTTTCATAAGACTAGGACTTCATGTTTTATCCCTGTTAGGTTTAGATTTAAAATAATAATATAAAACTGTAGCCTTCTCAGAATCAAAACAAAACCTTCAATCCATAAACTTAGTCCATTAAGAGACTGGGAATATTTCTGATCTTTATGTGGTGTATCATTATAGAACATAACAATTTCCCGCATGATTTAGTTTATAAAAAAAAAAAAAAATCTATAGCCTACTAACATTAAGGCAGTGGTTTTCCTTAGTTTGTTTGTTTGTTTTTCCTGAGACTGGGCTGTTCTGTCCCTGGCTGTCCTGGAACTTGCTTTGTAGACTAGGCTAGCTTGCACCACCATACCCAGCTATTTTTAAACGTTTTAAAAATAGAGGAGTTGGCCTACGGGAGATCTCACTGGCCTGTCCTCAGGAACCTGACAGTTGCCTACATCTCACCTGCTGCAGCCAGGTGCACCAGGTGTGTGTGGCCAGAGGCCAGATAAAAGGACCTGCCCATCACCCCAGCTCTCTCTCTCTGCTCTTGATGTTCCCTCTCCCCCTTCTGTCTTTAGTGCTCCCCCACCCCTCTCTCTGCCCTCGTGGCTCTGCTCCCATCTGTCTGCCTGTCTATGTATCCATTCACCTGCCTCTATCCCTCCTCCAGGTCCTCACTCCTCTCCCTTCCCCCAGTAAACCTCCTTCATACCAGATCTGTTGCATGGCTTAATTTCTCAGGGGCACACCTTGGCATGGGCCTGCCATCGTACCTCCTTGCTGTATTATATTTCATAACACCTGTAATAAATTTGTTATTGTTAGGCTGGGCAGCTGGCTCAGTGGGTAGACATGCTTGCTGTTGAACCTGATGACCCAAGTTCGATCCTCAGGACCCACATAGTAGAAGGAGGGAGCGAACTCATATAAACTGTCCTATGACCTCCACATGTACAAGTAGGTATATATGTGAGCACACACATATATACAATAAATGAACAAGCAAGCAAGCAAACAAATAAATAAAATTGGTTTTCTTTAGGCATGGCAAGGCAAAGGGACCACAACCAGCCACCTTTGGAAACCTGCCAGACTGCTTTGTCTCCAAGCAGAGATGGCACATCATACTGTGGGGGACGTTGGGAAGAATTAGGTCTGAGGGGAAGGCTGTAGGCTGAAGCCTTACCATTCCAACATGGGAAGGAGTAAAGCTAGGTCATCAGCCTTAGGTTTGGTTGGTATGAGGAACCCTAGCGGCCTCTGCTCTGGAGTGTAGCACTCTTCCTAGCTGTCTGCTAAGGGGTCCTGGGGTGATTTGGTTTGGCTGAGCTCAGCTCCTCTCAGTCTGTACAAAGCCACCGAGGCCAGCAAGGGCCACGTGAGGGTGAAAAGGGCTGAGTGCTGACTCTCCAGCACCGGGAAAATGAATTAGCAGATTTTTGGCAGAGTCAGCTGAGCCAAGGAATGAACAAGATTCATCTTTGAGGAATGCAGGTGGCTACTTAAAATTTTGTAAAATTGCTTTTTTGGGATGAGTGGGGGTGGGGTAGGGATGGGGGGGTGTGGGGTGAGGATGGGGGCGTGGGAAAGGTTCTACAACTCCCAGAGGCCACCTCCACCTGAACTTCCCACAGACAGGCTCAATTGAAGGCACCGTGCTTGGTAAGCAGGCTCTTGCCTCTGGATTTATAGGTTCATGATGCCCCAACTCCTTCGGGAGAGGCTGGCCCTTACCCAGCACCCCTTCCAGCTGGCTTGTGCTGGTAGTGTGGCAAGATGCAAATGGACCCTGGGCTGCTTGGCCATATTAAGGGCACTTTACACTCAGACAGGCAACTGGAGGAAACCGGAAATGTTTTTTTCTATGGTGGAGATGTTTCTGTGCTCTTTGGCTGGAGAAAGGAAGGATAATATTGACAGGTATTTCTTCTGTCCAAAGTGCGTGTGCGCGCAAACACACACACACAAATGCAAAACAATTCTTAAAGAAATGGAAAAAAAAAGAAGAAGAGGAGGGGGAGAGAGAGTATATGAAGTTCCACTTTTCTTGGTGATAGCATAAAGAGCATCCTGAGAGGCTATGTGGTGATGGGGATGGTTTTGTGTGTGTGTGTGTGTGTGTGTGTGTGTGTGTGTGTGTGTGTGTGTGAGAGAGAGAGAGAGAGAGAGAGAGAGAGAGACACGGGTGGTCAGAGACACTTGTTTACTCTCAGCTCTGGATACTTTTTCTTTAGTTTTCCTGTTCTGTCTCTCCTTGCTCTCCTCTTCTTTCTTTAAAAATGGTTTTACACTTGTGTGTGTGTGTGTGTGTGTGTACATGTGTGTGTGCAGATCAGAGGACATCTTGTGGGAGTCAAGAATTTTTCCACCCTGAAGGTCTTGGGTTAGAACTCAGGTTATCAGGTTTGGCAGCAAGTGTCTTTACCTCAGGAGCTATCGGTATGGCCTCATATTTTCTCCCCTTTGTTTTGGGGGATGAACCCAAACTTGTATATTAGACAAGTACTGTTCCCTTAAGCTACACCTCCAGCCCTACAATACACTCTTTAGCTCACTTGGATCCTTTTAGCCTTCCAGGAGGCTTAAGAGGAAGGGCCAGACCTAGGGCATGTGACTCTGAGAAAGAAGTCTTTCTCAGCCTAAATCCTTTCTCATCTTTAGTCACTCACCTCAGTTTGGATCCCATTTGTAAAATGCTTTTTGGAATCTCTCCACCCTCTCTGATGCATCCTAAATTCTAGTCCTCATTCCTTTCCTCTTTCTTCTTTTTGCATGCTAGGCAAGCTGGCTACAGCGGAGGTACACTCTAGCTTGGACTGTTGCAGTAGTCTGCCATCTGTAGCTTTGGCCTCAGGAGTGTCACAAAAATAACTTTGTTTCAAACCACATTAAAAACGACTTCAAAAAATTAAAATTTTATACATATGGATGTTTGTCTGCATGTGTTTGTGTAGTATGAGTGTGCCTGGTGCCCTCAGAGCCAAGAAAGAAGAGTTAGAGGCAGTTGGGAGCTGTCAGGTGGGTGCTGGGAATTGTATCTGGGTCTTCTGGAAGAGCAGCCAGTGCTCAGCCATAGCACCAACTCTTCCAAACCACAGGTTTTCTCCCCTAATTGCAGCTGGGCGCAGTAGTGCACACCTTTAATCTCAGTTACTCGGGAAGAAGAGGCAAGGACTTGCTTGGTTCTAGCAGTGTGAGGTCAGCCACCTCAAAAGAGTTTTACGCACTTGTCTCTTGGTAGCCAAAGGCCCAGGACCCGTGTGATTACTAAAGTAGATGTTAAACTCCTTCAGATTAGGTGGGATAGTTATGGCATACTGCATAGGAGGCATAGTCTCCCACGTGCTTTACTTAGCATACTTAAAACAATGGAAATACCACTGTCAGAGTTTGGAGACATACTGTTTACAAAATGATAAGAGGAAAGTCTTCATGTTATTTAGTAAGGCTCATTTTCCTCACAAATGTTTCCATTCCAAACATAGTTGACTTCATGGAAACAGAGGGCTGACGGCTTTAGGAAAATCCCAACACAGTGGCATACTCCTGAAATGCCATCACTCAGGAGGCAGAGGCAAGTGGATTGCCAGTCTGAGGCCGGCCTGGGCTGTGTAGTAATATTCTACCAAAAAAGAAAAAGCCATAGATGTGTGCAGTTTCAAATATTAGGATGCCATGGAAGAGCACAGAGTAAAAATAGAACATTCTAGGCCCCATCCTTTCACCTTTTGCTGCAGTTGTTAGCAACGATGGACTCTTCTAGAAACAGCTTATGCCTGGAACAGTGTTAGCAATTCTGTTCTTTTGGAAAAATGCTGTCTTTTGTAAATTTCATTATGTATCTTGTCGTTTAATTGAATGGTATTTTATTGAACAACAATGATTTTTGGGTCATGCTGGGCAAAGACATATTAAGTTAGCTTTTTCTTTTATCAGTTGCATAGTATCTCCTCCTCCTTGCACTGTGATTTTTGAGAAGGGTCTTGCAGTGTAGTCCAGGATGCCCTTGCATTGGAGAGCCCCCCGCTTTGCTGGGACTACTGACTGGCCCATGTTACCAAGGCCTGCGAATCTTTTATTCATTCCTGTATATTTTTCACTATATATCTTTCCTCCCCAAGTTGCGTTTTGTCATGGTAATAGAAAACTAACTAAACCACTAATACTTAATTACTCCCCCTGCCCTCCCAGCCAGGCCTGGTGGCTCATGCCTATAATCACAGAATTTGGAAGACTGAGGCCAGAGGACTGATGAGAGTTTCAGGCCAGTTTAGGTTACATTGTGAGTTTAGGGTCTACAGAATGAGATCCTGTCTCAAAGAAGCAACCAGCCTGGAGCTGGAGATTCAGCTGCTTGTTAGAATGCCTGTCTAATGTCTGTGAAGGTGTAGGTTTATTCCTTAGCACAGGGAGGAAAAAGCCTAAACCAACAACCAACCAAACATCAGCTCATCCCTTCTAAGCACACAAAACCTTTGGTGAGATATATAGGTTTTATCTTTAAAAATATATCCACATAGTTACTTTTTTTTTTTTTTTTTTTTTTTTTTTTTTTTTTTTTGAGACAAGATCTCATCCTGAAGACTAGACTGGCTTCAAACTTATGATCTTCCTGCCCCAACCTCTTGAGTGCTGGGGTTGTTTCCAATACACAAAACTCTGTCAGCCTAATCATATGTGATTCTGCTGTGACTGGTATCCAGTTTTACATTACGTATTCTAATATGTCATTGTTACATGGTAATATCTATCTATCTATCTATCTATCTATCTATCTATCTATCTATCTATCTATCTATCTATCTATCATTATCTATCTATCTATCTATCTATCTATCTATCTATCTATCTATCTATCTATCATCTATCTATCTATCCATCCATCTATCTATCTGAGACAGGGACTCACTACATAGCCCTGGCTGGTCTAGAATTCACTATGTAGATCAGGCTGGCCTTGAACACATAAAGCTTTGCCTGCTTCTCTGTTCTTAATTCTGGGATTAAAGGCATGCTTCACTGTGCCTGGCTTTGTTAGCTTGTTTTGAGACAGGGTCTTTTATGAAGCTCACATTGGCATGGGACCCAATGTACAGACCAGGGTGACATTGAACTCCAAAGTTTCCTGCCTCTGATTTCCCAGGGCTGGGACCACAGGAATAAGCTGCCACTCTACCAGTGTTTGAGAAGCACATTACTGAAATGGAAAGAAATTGCCAATTAATGTTGCCTGATTGTGCCTTAATACAGTAGCTATTAAACTACATGTGGTTATTTAAAGAAATTCAAGGGGCTGGTAAGATGGCTCAGAGTGTAAAGACACCAGCTGCTAAACCTGATGACCTTTGAACTATGTGTGTGTGTATGTATATATATATGTCTCCCTTCCTTCCTTCCTTCCTTCCTTCCTTCCTTCCTTCCTTCCTTCCTTCCTTCCTTCCTTCCTTCCTTCCTTCCTTCTTTTTCTCTCTCTCTCTTTTCTTTCTTTCTTTCTCTCTCTCTTTCTTTTCTTTCTCTCTTTCCTTTCTTTCTTTCTTTCTTTCTTTCTTTCTTTCTTTCTTTCTTTCTTTCTTTCTTTCTTTCTTTCTTTCTTTCTTTCTTTCGGCAGGGTCTCTTACTAAGACATGGGGTTTACCAGTTGCGCTAGGCTGGCTGGCCAGTGGGTCTAGGGATCTTTTGTCCCTACCTCCTTTCCACACATGCCACCATGTCCAGCTTTTTACATAAATGGGGGTAGAATCCAGGTCATGGTGGCTGTGTGGTGAGTACTTTACTGACTAGGCTCTATGTCCTCAGCCTCAGTGTATCCATTTCTTTGGTCCTTCTTGGATCCCCTATTCTAGCTTCGGGCTCTTCCTCCTCATCCAGTTCTTTGGTTTGTTGCCTCAAGCTGCCTGGGCTTGGTCCTGGATGCCTTACTGGGGCTGCGAGGGAATGAAGAAAGAGCACACACACAGACACATGCTCAAATCTGGGATCAGGTGGGCTGTGCTCACTTTGATGGAGCAGTGTCTTCTTCTGTGACAGCGCCCAGCCTCAGGGAGTTTATTATGTCTACACAGCACATGGGAGGGGGGTGGTCTTCTACTCTCTGTGGAGGTCCCTGAGGGGGAACAGTCTCTTCTGTAAACAATGGGAGGAGGATGTTGTGGTAGATGCTTCCGGTACACGGTCATTATTCCCACATGGACCAGAGGAAAGCTTCGGCAATGCTCCTGGGTCTGAGGTATTGGGATCCTCCACAGTATACATTTACTCAGGACCTGCTCCCTGTGGGTAGTGTGGACCCTGGAGTCCTTGCCTGCTGAGTAATGCAGTCCCATTTCAGGGGTCCAGACAATCTCATGGTATAGTATCAGGGAGATGGGCTGGGGTCTTACATCACTCAGGCCTGAGGAAGCCATTTCAGGAAGGTCTTTCCTCTGCCAAGGAGGGACCTACGTGTGTTTCTATTTCTGTGTCTTCTTTGGGGTGGAGCCAATGAGAGGAAGATGAGCAGCCGCCTCAGGGTGGCTGTTCTGACTACAATTGTTGCCTTTCCCAGGGAATATTTAGGCCGGGGGCTCAGGAAAGGTGAGGAAGGCCCTTGAGGGGAGTGCAAAGTTGAAAGGTGCTTCTTGTCGTCAGGGTGTGAGTTGAGTTCCCTATCTCCATTTGTTGACAGTTATTCACAATATCGAGGTGTTGAGAGATGGAAACTAAACCCCTGACCCTGGGTCTAGAAGTGGGACTTTGGGAGGTGGTTAGGGTTAGATAAGGTTGATCTGGGGCTATATCTCAGTGGCAATGCTTGCCTAACAAGCAGAAAACCCTGGCTTCCATGTCCAGTACCGGGGGAGGGGGACACACGACAAGAAACATTATATAATGTCATCAGAGTGGAGTCTTTATGATTGAATCCTGGTGGCGGCTTTGTAGAAGAGAGACCACACACACACACACACACACACACACACTACCCCTCTTGCCATGCGCCATTCAGAGCAAGAGGGCTGCCCCTGCATGTTGCTCCCTGATCTTCCATCCCCAGAACTGGGCCTAAATAAATCTCTTTTCATTATAAAGCAGCCTATATCAGATAGTTTATTATAGTTAACAAAGGTTAACAGATACGCCAATATAATGCCTTAGTCTGTTTGAGCTGCTATAACCAATATCGAGGTAGGATGGTACATACTTTAACCCTAGCACTGGAGACACAGAGAGGGGCGGATCTCTGTGCATCCAAGGTCAGCCTCGTCTACGTATGGAGTTCCAGGTCAGCCAGGGCTACGAAGTGAGACCCTCTCTCAAAATAGAACTTAAACAAGAAATGTATAAACAACGGAAATTTATTGCTCACCGTTTTGGAGCTGGGGAAGTCCAAGGCCAAAGGGCCTGAAGGTTTGGTTTCTCTCTGGATCATAGCTTGGTAGAATGAAGGCTCTCTCAGGCCCCCTTTACAGGGCACTAACCCTGTTTCTCAGGAGTGCCTCTCAAAGGCCCCACTGCTCATTACCACAGGGATTAGGTTCTGGTGCATGAGTTTTGAGAGGCCATATGAATTCAGACCTTAGCCAAGGGGATTGCCAAAGGTTCAGCAATTAAGATAATAACATTTACTAATTTGTTTTGAAACAGTCTTACTCTATAGCCTAGGCTAGCCTGGAATTCACTATTCAACCGAGGCTGGCCTGAAACTTGTGGGAAATTCTGCCGTCTCAGTCTCCGAAGTGTGGGAATTCTACGAACGAGCTACCGTGCCTATAATGCCTTTTGTTTTTTTGTCTGCATACAAAGTGGTGGTTCATTATGGCATTTTTCATACCAGATGCCAGGTGCCTTTATGCCACGTCCTTATGTAGTTGACCTTTGCTACTTTGTGGGATCTTCTTTTCACCCTTTATTTCTCCCCACCCCCCCCATTTCTCACCCTATCACTAGATAGGAAAGAAAGAAGGGTAGAGGGGGAAGAGAGAGATAGAGATCTTTGAATATAATTTCTTTCCTTTTGTTTCTTCTTTGAGCACAACTACTAACAAACCACAACCAACCTCCCTAACGACCAACAAGCCCAGGGATTTATATACCCTCTGCAAAGTTCCCAGAATTCCAAACATCACGAAATTGCAGAAACTATCTGCAGCTGGGAAAACAACGCCTCTGCTAGAGCATGAGGCAAATCGTAGTCAGCTCCTATGGATAGTTCAAAGCAGCCCCACATTCCCACACTTGGGATTAAAACAAAACCATATTCTAACCTTATTTCTCTCTCTCTCTGTGTGTGTGTGTGTGTGTGTGTTTTAAAGAAACCAAAATTACAGAATAGTCACTACATCCTTACTCATTCCAAGACAGCTGATGCTTACTGGTGATGTTCCAGAAAGCCAGAACGAATGCTAGGAAGCCCGAGAAACCAAATACTAATATATGAAAAAAAGCCAGGACCTGACTCAACACTTACACACTCATTTTCTTCCCATCACCCTCGCTAGTCCCGACATTCTAAATACAACAGGGACTTTTTGTTGTTGTTGTTGTTGTTTTAAAATACAAAACAAAACTTTCTTTTATTCAAGTACAAAATACTTAGATGGCTCTGCTCAGGTCAGTAGTGTATAGCTGGATGGATTGTCACAAACTGACATGCAGGTGTGGATACCACACAGCCTAGAAACCAAGACAAGCAGCTCCCACAGGGTCTAACCTCTCAGAAGCTGAGGCTAACCCTTAGCCTATTTGCTCTTTTGTTGTTGTTGTTTTAAAAAAATGTTTTTTTGAGATAGGATCTCACTGTGTGACCCTGACTATCCCAGCACTCACTAGAGATCCAATTGCTTCTGCCAGCCAATGTGCTGGGATGAGAGGGTTGTGCTACTATGACCAGCTTTTAGTTCTGTTATCATATTTATTATTAATTATTATATATTTTAAAGATGTATGTGTGTTTGCTTGGGCCACGGTGCATATGTGGAAGGCAGAGGACAGCTTTCGGAAGTTTGGTGCTCTCCTTCTGCAAGGTCCCAGGAATCAAACTCAGGTCATCAGGCTTTCGAAGCAGACGTTTCCACTTGCTTGGTCATCTCACCAGCCCACTCCTCCTGTGTTTTATTGAGGTGAAATTCACTCCACAGAAAGTCAGCCTCGTGCGTACAATTCAGGGCATTTTGTATGCGAGAGGTGCAGCCAAACCCTTCTATCAGGTTTCAACCACAGCTCCAACTTCTCCACAGGAGACGTTCCTGTGAAAGGAGAGTTCCTCGTTTTTCCTACCCCAGCCTCCAGCAAGCATCATGTGACCTTTTATAACTAAGTCTTGTTCAGCATAAGGTTTCCTAGTTTATCACTCAGCAGCATATGCCAGCATCCGATTCCTTTTTAGGGCTGAATAACATTCCACAGTAAACATAAACTGTATTTATGTATTCATCTGTTGATAGACATTATTGACTTTGTGTGTGTGTGTGTGTGTTGGTATGATTGTTAGGAACGCTCACAGGAGAATGCTTACCTGACCATTTCTTGTCAGCAATGCTTCATTTTTATGCAAAACACTCACTCCTTTGAGATGGGCTCTCCAGTTAGCCTTACACTTGCTATATAGTTGAGGATGACCTTGCATTTCCGATCCTTCTCCCTCCATCTTTCAAAGCCTGGCATTACAGGCGCGTGTGACCAGGCCTGGTTTACGTGGCATATAGGCCAGGCAAGCACACTGCCGACTGAATCATGTCCCCAGCCATATTTTCTTTTTATTTCCCTCTCCTCTCGCCCTCTCTTTATTCTTTTCTCTTTTGCTTTCGCTCTCCTCTCTCTGTGGTGTATGTGCACAGTGTGTGTGTGTGTGTGTGTGTGTGTGTGTCCATGCGCCTATGTGTTGCAAAGGACAGAAGAGGATGTTATGTGCCCCGTTCTATTATCTTGTTGGCTTTAGACAGGGTCTCTCAATGAAACTGTTGCTAGGGTGGTGACCAGCAAGCCCCAGAGCTCTTCCTGTCTCCACTTCCTCCCAAGCCTGGGGCTGCAGGTGTGTGGGACCATGCCTCATTGTTTTATGACAATTTGGAGTCAGGTTCTTACAATTGAGCAGCAAACTCGGTTGCGTGCGCACTGAACTGTCTCCCGGCACCTCCCCGCCTTGTTTTCTTGAGAAACTATAATCATGCCAGTGGCTGTGAGGTGGCATCTCCTTGTGAGTTTTCAATCTTTTAAAAAAGAATTTTGTTTATTTATTACACGTGTGTGGGCATGTGCCTGTGTGGGTGTGGGAGCTTGCTCTGAGGTCAGCGGACAACTCTGTAAAGTTAATTCTCTCTTCCCACCTTCATGCTGGCTCTGGGGACTGAACTCAGCTCATCAGCCTTGCACACATGTGCTTTTCCCCACTGAGCCACATGGCCAGCTCTTTTACAAATGGCAAATCATGCTAAGCATACTTCCGTATGTTTGCTGATCATTTGGTGGATGATCTTTTGAGAAATGTCTATTTAAGACTGTCCAGCCAGGTGTGGTGGTGGTCACGCCTTTGTTCCCAGTACTCAGGAGACAGAGGCAGGTGGATCTCTGTGAGTTCCAGGCCAGCCAGGGCTACATAGTAAAATCCTGTCCCCCTACCCTTCAACCCCCCACCCCCCACCCCACACACACACACACACACAAAGACTTCTCCCGTTTAAACTATCCTGCTAGTCTCTTTGCTGTTGAATTCTAAGAGTTCTGTATCTACAGCAAGATGCAGTGGTAAATGTGCTTGCCTCCAAGCCCTATGATCCGTGCTGAATCCCTGGGACCTAGATGGTGCAAGGGGGAGCTGATTCCCACAGGCTGTCTTCTGGCCTCGACCCCGCTCAATGCTCACACTCACATGAACACATTAATCATAAAGGCACCAGTTCCATCAAATAAGGGCCCCAATCTTATGACCTCTCCCAATTTTAATTACTTCTTTATTTTGTTACATGGGGGAGGGAGGTGGTAGAGGCTTTAACATGTGAATATGAGGAGGCACAAGCATTCAGTCTGTAGTGGTTCATTTTTCACTTTTAATTTTTCAGTCTGTCTCTTTAGAATTAAGTAATATGTTTCATTATGGCACTTTCCTGCGTGTGTGTGTGTGCATCTTACTTTGTTCTTTAAAATTGTTTTTCATTTGTGTGTGTTCGTGTATGTATGTGTGTGGATACGTGTGAGCCATAGCTCAAATGCGGAGGTCAGAGAGAAACTTGGAGAACTGGTTCTCTCCTTCCACCGTGTGGGTTCCAGAGGCTGAGCTCGGGGATCAGACTGCAAGCACCTTTTCCTGCTGAGCCATTTTGCCAGCTTTCTTCTCTTCCCTGTACCCAGACCTCCCCGCGTCTCCTGCACACCTCTGGATGGTTCTTCTCCATCCTTCTGCTAGTCTCACTTTGCTTTGGCTTCACATTTACTCCCTTCCCTTCCCTTCTCTCTTCAAGATCTCCTCCTCATCTCTCGTGCTCCCCCTTTCTAGTTTCATGCCTGGTGGCTCTTGATGCGCTTTGGTGAAATCCAGCACGTCTGTTTCTTCTTTGTCTGCCTTGCCTTTTATGTCATAGCCAAGAATTTCCTTTCAGGTCTGAGCTTATGAAGATCCATGGTTAGCTTTTCTTGTGAGTCTCGCTGTTCTCGCCTGTTGGTTCTTTGTGAGGTGGTGTCTGTGGACGCTGTCTGGCACACAGGGTGCAGTGCAGTTTCCTCTGACATGTGGCTATCTGGTCTTCCCAGCACCCTTCTCGGTAGACTGTTTTCTCCCTGCTGAACGCCCTCACGACTTATGCTAAAACTTAACGGTCATGGATGCATGCTTTCTGGAGTCCAACTTTTAGTCCACTCACCCATGTGACTTCATGCCCGCTCCTACACCAGCGCCACACTGTGTTGGTTGCTGTAGCTCTGAAATAAGCTTTGAAATCAGGACACATGAGTTTCCTAGCCTGACTTCATTACAGCACATTAGTGTCAAGTCCATCCATTTCCTGCAAATGGATCTGTGCAGCAGGCACTCCTGGTGTCTGTCTTCTTCCAATTAATCTGTCGGGAAGCACCCTTCAAGTTAAGTTAATTAAATAACACATTTACATGACTTAGAAGAAAACCACATAGAGTGAAAAGATGAATGTGAAAAGCAGAAAATAGCACCGTGACACCATTGATTTCATTTTCTTGAGGCTTTCTGGAGAGAAATTTCAGGCACAAACAGTCCTCTGATGGCGAGCCTGTTTCCTGCTCTATCGATGGTGGGCTTCTAGAGCCAGCAGTCCAAACTTGGCCTTGAATTGAAAATCTGGATCCTGACCAGTGATGGTTTGTCTTGGCTGGATTGAGAGACACCTAGAAAACGGGTAAAACACACTCTAGGGGTCCTGTGCGGGCACTTGCAGAGATGCCTGGCAGGTGAGTGAGCAGACTGAAGGACGGAGACTGTGGACAGCACCATCCAACAGGCTGGGACCGGGAGTTCAAGAAGGAGGCCTCGTGTACACGTGGGTAGCTCACACATCATTGAATGGTCCCTCCGCAGCAGCTGTCACCTGCTAGCATTACGTTCCCGGATTCTTCAGTCTTTGAACATGGACCCTTACCAGCAGCTCTCCAGGGAGGTTCTGAACCTGACCGGTTGCATCATTGCTTGTGTGTGTATGTATCTGTGAATGTGAGCTAATATGTATACACGTGGGTGATGATGTGTGATATAAAGCCAGAAGACAAGCTCAGGTCTCCCTCACCGCTCCCTCACTAGGTGGGAACCCACCAAGTAGGTTCGGCTGGCTGGCCAACAAGCCCCAGAGAGCCGCTTGTCTCTACCATACTACAATGCTTACTTTATTTCTTTTTATTTTAAATTTATTTTGATGTCTGTTGTTTTGCCTGTGTGTATGCCTGTGTACCACGTGCATACAGTGCCCACAGAGGCCAGAATAGGGCGTGGGGTCCCCTGGGACTGGAGTTTAATAAAAGAGTGTGAGCTACCATGTGCGTGCTGGTAAGAAAACCCAGGCCCTCTGCAAAAGAATCCACAGAGCTCTCTCCCCGACCCCCATGCTGGCTTTTATATGAATCCCTGGGTTATAGTTTGAACTTGGGTCATTGTGTTTGTAAGGCAAATACTTTATCTACTGAGCTATCTCCCCAGGACCCATTGTTCCCTCTTGTCTTAAAGCTTCCAGCAGCTTAGACTGAACAGCTGCTGGGGTCCTGGCTCTCCAGCCTTCACATGGCCACGGTGAGAATCTTCAGTCTCTGACCCTGCGCCAGTCTGTTAAGTTCCATTTTATAACTACATACACTCTGTGGGGTCTGATCCCCTACATGAGCCCAATATTCCAGCCCAGAAAGAGAAGATGTGCTGACAACTCAGAGCAAAGGTCAGAAGCCTGGTGTGGTGACACAGCCTTGGCCCTCCGGAGACTGAGGACTATGGGTTCAAGAATAAGTGATATAATGAGCTCAAGGCCAGTTGAGCTCTGGGCTATACAGCGAGTTACAGACCATGTGGACCTCACGGACTACACAATGAGAGCCTGTCTGCTTTGCTTTTCCTGGGTCTTCACCATTGTCCCCGAATAACACTGAGTCTGTGGTAATGTTATACCCAGTTCGTGAGCCCCCAAAAGATCTACAGGAATCAACTCTGTTGCAAAACACATGAGGGTTTTTTTTTTTTTTTTTTTTATTGTAAATTACAAGCTGCAGCTTGGGCCCACAACACCCACCGCCGAAGCGGTGAGAGCTGAGCGCGCATCCCCAGGTTAGTTGGGTGATTTATAGATTCTGGTCCCTCCCAGCATACCCAAGGCAGGGGCAATTCCTGCCTGGCAAGCATCTATTGGTCAAGATGCTACATTTGAATCGATTTGCTATAGGAAGGTTCCCAGACCATTGACCAGGTGTCCCTCCCTAGGGGGAGGGTCCAGTTTCCTAGCAACTGTATCTCTAGTGGGTGGGGAAAGAACGCAGGGAGATAGCTCTCTCCCTCAGGGCATTACTAACTTTTTACCGCACCTACTCTAGGTTTTACCGATAGCTGCTACTTTATCTTTTGGTCTCTCAGTAACAGTAAGGTTGGCTTCAAGAGGGCACCATATGCTTTGTGAGCCTGGCTCTAGGGTCTAATAGAACTTAAAGACTCTGCAAGTAGAAATACAAACAGCTCTGCCCACATCACCGTCAGAACTGATGTTAATCCCACCGAGTGAGAAGACCACTACTACAAATTTGAGCCAAATTTGGAGCAAGCTTTACTAAATCCTGGCCAGGATAATGGACATTGGCCAGGTCCAGACCTGGGATTCCTAGAGAATGACTATAAACTAATTAGACAAACCCCACAAGGCTGCATGCTTCCTGCTTTCATCCAGTCGGGGACAAGCATATGTCCTGATGTACTTCCTGCCTACATATCTCCCACCTAAAAGTGATCGAGTATCCTATACAGTTGGGGCAATCAACCTAGTTTAGAAAAGTAAAAATACGAGGCTTGTTATCTCACATGAACAACAGCGCCCAGCATTCCAGGAAGTTATCTGTCCTTGGGGCAAGTGGGGCTTACAGGTTAGAGGCATTTTGTTTCATAGATATCTCTCCCTCTCTCTCTCTCTCTCTCTCTCTCTCTCTCTCTCTCTCTCTGGTTTTTTGAGACAAGGTTTTTCCTGTCTTGACTGTCCTAGAACTCACTCTACAGATCAGGCTGGCCTTGAACTCACAGAGATCTGCCTGCCTCTGCCTCTCAAATGCTGAGATCAAAGGTGTGGGCCACCACACCCTGCTGTTTTATAGCTCTCTTAAGCACAGTAATTTAAACCTAAAACATAACTTTGGCTCTCACACTGGTGTGGCAGGAAGTTCCTGTGAACATCAAAATTCACATGACTGAATGTTTGATGAGAAACAAGCAGACCTTGTTCAGAGCCTCTCCCACAGATTCCCTACTAGCTACAAGAGAAATGTGGAGCGTTGCGAAATTGACAGGCCTGGCAGATGCCACTTTAACAAAATACTGGAATTTACTTCACCAGGAATAGCACAAGCTGTCGTGGGGTGCCAGCCATGGATGGTTGGAGAGCGACACACCTTCTGCAAGACTCACGGCCTCAAAAGTCTCTGCCGAACATAATTGTGAGGAATTGCCAAACAAGGCCAAGCCAACCACTCTGTACTTTCAAAAAATTGGTGTAAATGTGGGGGTGGAGGGAGAGTAAGCCAACTGAGGACTATTTAGAAAATAGAGCTAACGACCCAGGGATAGTGACACACACCTGTTATTCCCGTACTAGGAAGGCAGAGGCAGGTGGCTTCCAGCAAGCTTGAGGCCAGGGTAATCTATGTGATGAGCTCCAGGCCAGTCAGCTGAGGCCACATATCAAGATTCCCAAAGAGGAGTGAGGCAGGCATTGGGCAAAACGTGTTCTTCTGTGTGCAAACACGTACGTGTAGGCAAAACACTCATATACATAAAATTAAAAACTAAAAATCTAAAAAAAAAAAAAAAAAAAAAAGAAGGATTTCCATGGGGAGGAGTATTGGGGAAAAAGTGAGACTCATGGTACCATCTAATCTCTTTATCTTGAATCTGTTTGTCTGTGGCCTGGGCTTGGTTTAAAGCCTTCTTATGCTCTCTCTGGTTTTCTTTGGGGTAAGCCCCAAGCTCTTTGATTCTGAAGCCATATTTGGCTTTTGGAGTCCCCTCTCCCCCCCTTTTTTTAAAAATTTGTCATTGGGGGTTGGGGGTATACATGCTATGGTGAGGGTGTATTCTCTCTCTCTCTCTGCCGTGTGGGTTCTGGGGTTAAACTTAGGTGGCTAGGCTTGTCACCAAGCACCTTTCTTTACCTGCTGAGCCATCTCACCAGCCCTCCCCTGTTGCTTTCTAAAACAAGTTTCTGTTTGAAGGCATAGCTGGGTTAAGGTTTTTGGTTGACTGTCAACAGCGATGTTCAGTGGATCCTCTGAACTGGGTGCAGCTGTTCCTGGCTGTCATGTGGTCAGAAGTATTGTCCCAGGGAGGTGGGGAGAGGATCCTGGCATCCATTTGAGGCTGTAGCTAGCCAGAGTGTTCTTGTTGAAATGCAAATCTCTGAGCTGCACTGGGCCCAGCTGAACAGCCCCCGCTAGCCATCCAGTTCCTACGGATTGTGACACTGGGTCACAATCTGTGAATTCATGGATTTGTCAGGCGCTGCCACTTTGATCTTTACTTGGCATCTAAAATTTAAGATGTGAATAATTTATGAGGAGGTCATTGTAGTTAATGATACATATAAATGGGCAGTGGCCTCATAGTTTCAATCTGTGGATTCTATGAGTGTGATTGTTATATTGAGGGGATTTTTAAAAGGTGTGTGTGTGTGTGTGTGTATTTCTGGGGGTCAAATCTAGAACACTGCAAGTGCTGGGCAACTGAGAATTTGCCATTGAGATAAATTCTCAGCTCTTGGTTTTTTTGAGACAGTGTCTGTCCTTGAGTTATCCTTCTGATTGCAGTAGTGCAGATTGAACTGGGCCCTCATGTACTAAAGGGAAATACTTTAACACACAACTATATCTCAGACTTTGGCCTTGAACTCTTGATTCTCCTGTCTCTTGCTCCTAGGTGCTAGCTAAAATGATTCTTATGATGGGGAATAATTAATACTATGCTTATGCTCCAAAAAGTAAGCCCCTCCCTCATGCTTGTGGAAGCAACATGAATTAAACTCAGTAGCTCCCTCCTACTCTCTCTTTCACGCATACATACACACACACACACACACACACACACTCACACTCACACACATAGTTAATCACACATACTCATTCACAGGCTCACACATACTCACACACTCACACACACACTCTTACACACACTCACTCTCACATACACTCTCATACACAAACTCACACTCAGTCACTCACACATGACATAAAAATAAGAGGAGCTTGTTAGGGAGAGAAGGGTTTCATCAGGAGACGGAGGGGGATGAGAGTGGGTAATGGGGTTTGGAAGTGATCAAAATTCACTCTATAGAGAGGTATAAAATTGCAAAGGCATTTAAAAATATGTTCTTATCTAGACAACGGAATATTTCAGTACTAAGAAGACATGAGTTGTCAAATCATGAAAAGCCATGGAGAACCTTAAATGGGTATTGACTGAAAAGCCAGATGAAAGGAAAGGCTATATACTGTTTTGTTTCAACCAGAGGACATTCTGGATAATGATGAAGACAGCAAAACCATCAGTGGTCCCAGAGCGGAGGGATGAGAAAGTAGGGCACTTAGGATTGCCAGGACAGGGAGGTTCAGTGTCGGTGTTCCAAATCCTACACATGTTTAATGCTTACAGCAGACCCTAATGCAAACTATTTCTCTGGATGATAATGATATGTCAGTGTAGGGTCACCAGGTACAAGAAATGGGTGTCTATAAAAGTTAGCGTTGTTTACATTGATTTTCCTCTGTTTGTGTGTGTGTGTAAAGGGTGTGCCTATGGAGGTCAGTGGACAGAGAACTTGGAGGAGTTGAGTCTTTCTACTGTGTGGGTGCTGGGGATTGAACCAGGGTCCTTGGGCTTGGTGGCAAGCACCTTTATCCTCTAAGCCATCTCACCTGCCTTAAAATATGGGTCTTGATGGGGAAATGGTAGTGGGGGGGGATTTTGGTAGCGGGGACAGGAGTCTTAAGGGAGCTGCTTTCTGCTCAGCTTTGCCATGAACCTGAAGCCATTCTACAAAATTAAGTCCATTTTTTATTATTTTATTAAAGTTTGAGGGAAAAGCAATATATGACGGTCAAGCTGGAGATCCTTGCAGTTGGTAGGAGGGAATGGAGAAAAACACGTCTCTTAAGGTAGGCATGAGGCCAGAGAAACAGTGAGAAAGCCTAGGAGTCCCAGAAAGCATGTTCAGGAGTGCCAAGCCACAGATCTGAGCAGACTGGATACCCAGTTCTAGATTCTTGTGTCCCAGTGATGCAAACGAAATGCAAACGCAGCCAGCTTATATAAGAAAGAGAAAGGGAAAAATGCAAGGAGTGGGAGGGAGGTTAGTGAGTGGAGGAAAGAAACCCTGGGACCTTTTACAAAACAGTTACATGACTTTTACTTTCAAGGCTCTAGGTGGGACCTGAGGCCACGCTGGCCCTTCTGCTGTGTTGTTCCTTGCATCATGCCCCTGCCGCTCCCATCGGCCTCTTCCCCTTGAAGAGTTTGGTAGGCTCAGTGTGGATGTCGGCCCGTCATGTTTGGAAAGCTTTGCCCTCAAAGCTTTTCTCCTCTGTGCTCTTTAGGACAGCGGCCTCTTGGGTAGAAACAAGAGGCCAAGTAGTCTATTTTCATCCATCATCTATGATTTACAGCTTTCTCACCAGAGCATCATTCCTTCCTTTAAGTGTGATGGCCTGAAAGCAGGGGGAGGGGATATAGGTGAGACAATATGTTCAAAACCCCAGCACTGCCTGGGCTACAGCGTTTTGAGGAACTTCGTGCCCCACAGACTTTCTCACCCATATCCCCTCCCCCTGCTTTCAGGCCATCACACTTAAAGGAAGGAATGATGCTCTGGTGAGAAAGCTGTGGGGCACGAAGTTCCTCAAAACGCTGTAGCCCAGGCAGTGCTGGGGTTTTGAACATATTGTCTCACCTATCTTTTTCAGCAGCTCTTCCTCCAGTCACCACATCCCCATGTCACAGATGACGAAACAGCCTTCTGGAGGCTAAAGGGCTCGCCCAAGTCCCTGCCCCTAACACCACTGCAGACTGTCAGGTTGATTTGTGTGGCAGGGTCATCACTGGTTCTATGTTGTGTTGGGGGACACGGTGGCCCAGAGGGTTCAGCTTTGCTTTTTTGGCTCCTGAGAGTGACAGTGTGAGGTCAGTGGGGACTCAAGAGCCTTGGCTTCTGCATGACTCCATTTCTTCCCCGTGAGGGCTGCTTTCTTTCAGCTCGGGCCTGGGCCTGCTCGCCCATGCCTGCCTCTCTCTCAGAGAGCTGGGGTAGCAGGTATTGGTGTGAGTTCTTGAGGCTGAGGCGGCTTGGCGGTCTCTCTGTCCCCTTGGCTGGGAAAATATATGTTTTCTTTTCCCTGGTGTAGTCTGTCTCTCTCCTCCAGGAACTCTTGGCCTTGCAGGAGCCTGGTAGGTAGGTGTTAGTATTTAGGCAACCTGCTTCTGGGTTGCCTAGCAACCTGTGATGTCATCATGTGTCTCCTGCCAGTTAGCCACACCTGGCAGGAGCTATAAAAGGACCCCTGCCTCTGACCTCGATCTCTTGCTCCTCCTCTTTCCTGTTTTCTCTCCTTTCTCCGTCTGGACACTCTCCCCCCACCATGTCTCTCTCTTTCCTTTTCCTCTCTATCTTTCCACCTCCACCCAATAAATCTCTTTCATATAGTATCTGTTGTGTGCTTGGCATCCTTTTAAAATAAATAATAACATTTGCTGCCGAAACCCCGGAAAGCAGGTCTGCACTTTCACTCCCAGCCACAGATGTTCTCACAGACCCTGGACAGCATCAAAAACAGCCTACTCTTACTGGGCTTGGCCAACATTTCAATATGTCAGCCTTTTGACCTCCTTATCGCAGCCCTAGTATCAGCAGGAAGTAGCTAAAGATGGTTGATGTCTTTGCCTGTGATCCACTTATTATCAACAAAAGGCTGAGATGGTGTGCTTCAGACCCAAGACCAACAGCTCTAGGTTCTCCAAGCATTCCTCAGCCCCTATCTGCTGCTAGGCATGCCTGGCAACTCCACCCTCTACCCTGAACTTCAGGGCAGGGATTTCCTCTCCTCCTTACCATGAAATCTGGACATTTGGGGGCTCTTACTTTTTTCCTCTCTCTCTCTCACCCCCTTGCATGGCAACCAAGAGCTGCTTCCAATGAACCTACATTTATATACTTTAACTTGCCTTACCTGAGAAGCAGTACAGGCTCCTCATTTTTTAATTACAGAAAAAGGGAGGAATGTTAGTATTTAGGCAACCTGCTTCTGGATTGCCTAGCAACCTGTGATGTCATCATGCGTGGACCGCCAGGTAGATGTACCTGGCAGGCGTGGTTCAGCTGCGCAGGAGCTATAAATGAACCCCTGCCTCTTACCTTGCTCTCTTGCTCTTCTTCTTTCTTGCTTTCTCTCCTTTGTTGGGGCACCCTCCCCCCAACATGTCTCTCTCTTTCCTTTTTCTCTCTATCTCTCCACCTCCACCCAGTAAACCTCTTTCATATAATATCTGTTGTGTGCGTGGCGGGTCTTTCACTTTCCCAGCCTCAGTGTCTCTATCTGTGAACCAGGCTGGTCGGTGTCTAATCTGCCGCCTCAGAGCTCTGTTAGGAGG
This sequence comes from Psammomys obesus, assembly GCF_907164565.1. Taxonomy (NCBI): domain Eukaryota; kingdom Metazoa; phylum Chordata; class Mammalia; order Rodentia; family Muridae; genus Psammomys; species Psammomys obesus. The sequence goes on along the minus strand of NW_026596039.1, from coordinate 5,980,392 downwards.
CTTTTCTCTGTGACCTCCCACATCCCGGCCCACAGAAAATAAGCCACCTGCCGAGGATATTTTCAGACACAGCTTAATTTAATAAATCATGACGGGAAAGAGACAGCATGGTGACAGTCCCCCCGGCTTCTTGGAAGGCCTGGAGCTGGTTTCTGAGAGGGCTGCGGAGGTTACAGGCTCTGTGCCAGGCCCCTCCCTCTCTGCCTGGCCAAACTGAGCTCCAGACCAAGGCTTCCATCTCTCCCCAGAGGGAGCCTGGCTTCCCGGCTGAGGGAGGCTGTCCTCATTTACTTCCACTTTTGAGCAGCCCTGGGTTTCTTTTGCATCTTTGTGCGTTGACTCTGTGCCAATTTTTAAAGAACACCAGTTAGCTTCCTGCCTGGAATAGGGTGGGTTGGAGACTGGAGGGGTGAGCAGGGCATAGTCAGCCCTTCCTTGTGAGCTGTTCACACACTTTAACGACTTTAAGGCAGGAACACACTTGTGAAGAAAAGTATGTACCCGTGATAAGATCAGTGCCTGCTGCTTCAGAGGGGAAAAACCTCAAGGCCAGCTGGGGAGATGGAGAGAGGCACAGGAGCTCCACCCTGTTCCTCCTCTGCTCTCCTTTCCTTCCCCTCCTCTTTTGGTCTCAGGTACTAGTGTCTCTATTAGGCACTAAAGCCCAGAAATGTTCTTCTTTTAGTTGATAAGCTCAGATATGCTAATTTTTTTTTTATGCTCTCTGTCTCTCTCTCACACACACACATACACACAGCCTCATGTTATATATTCGCAGCCTACTTGGAACTTACCATGTAGCCAACGTTGACCTTGAATTTCTGACCTTCCCCCTAAATCTGAGATTACAGGCTCATGTTACCAGGCCTGGTTTATATGGTGATTGGGTTGAACACAGGGCTTCGTGAGTCCAGGCAAGTAATCTTCAGCTGAATTACATCCACAGCTCCAATTACCATTGTTTTAAAGCTATGTGGGAAGGATAAGAAAAGGGTAAGGGAAAACTGGATTTGGAAGCTGGAGGCTGGTGGATCAGAACTTCAAGGCAGCCCTCAGCTATGCTGCAAGTTCGGCGACAGTCTGTTTAAAAACAAAACAGAACAAAACAAAAAACAAACCCCACCTCAGATAAGCCTGTGTGGTTCTAAACACCAGATAAGAATTCTTTATTCTTTTTTTTCTCTCTTTCAAGTGTGTGTGTGTGCATATCAGAGGACACCTTTCAGAAGTTGGTTTTCTCTTTCTATCCTGAATTCCAGGGACCAAACTCAGGTCACTGGGCTTTCACAGCAAGCACTTTTATCTGCTGAGCTATCTCTCCATCCTAGACTGACTCTCTCTCTTTCTCTCGCTTCTCTCTCCACTCTATTATTCCACTGCAGTTTCCCCTCCCTCCTCTCCTCTCAGCCTCTCCCCCACCTCTCCTCTTCACCTCACCCCTTCCCACTTCTCCCTGTTTCCCTTCAGAAAAGGGTAAGTCTCCCATGGACATCAACCAGCCATGGCATATCAAGTTACCAAAAGACTAGGCATTTCCTCTTCTATTAAGACTGGACGAGGCAGCCCAGTAGGAGGAAAGGGGTCTCAAAGGCAGGCAAGAGACTCAGAGAGCCCCTGCTCCCACTGTTAGGGAACCACAAGAAGACCAAGCTACACAACTGTAACATGTGTGCAGAGGGCCTCGGTCAGTCTCCTGCAGGCTTCCTGGATGGTGGTTCAGTCTCTGTGAGCCTCTCGGAACCCAGGTTAGTCGATTCTATGGGTTTTCTTTTCTTTCTTTTGGACAGTTGTGTTTCGTTTGTTTGGTTCTATCCTAGGTCTCTGGGCACTCCAGCTTCTGAGCCCTGGCAATCCAGGCAATGTTCAGCCTGGGCTCCCTCTCATGGCATGGGTCTCAAGATGGACCAACCATTGGTTGGCCACTCCCACCTTACCCCAGCACATCTTATAGGCAGGTTAAATTATAGGTCAGAGGATTTGTGGCTGGGTTGGTGTCCCATCCCTCCACCGGAAGCCTTGCCTGGTTATAGGAGAGAGCCAGTTCAGGCTCTTTATCCCTGCATTGCCAAGAGTCTTAGCTAGGGTCATCCTCATAGATTCCTGGGGGTTTCCATTGTCCTAGGTTTCCGGCTCATCCTAGAGGTGTCCCCCTGATTCCAGTTGTCTCTCCCTCCTTTCTCCTCACACCTGATCTCTCCTGTTTCCATCCCCGCCTCCCCATATAGCCCCTCCATCCACCAGTGATATTAGACACACATTCTTTTATATTCCTCCACTGACAGATGAGTACATGTGTCCTGCTTTTTTTGTTATTATTTTTAAGGTGACCTCATTTAGACACCTCATTTAAACCACAGTGTATTACTGTGAAAAAAAAAAACAAACCCGATACAATTAAGTTATAAAGAGGAAACAATTGTCCTTTGTTCATAATTTCAGAGTTTTTGTTTCATGGCTGCTCAGCTCTGTTTCTCTAGGCCAACGGGAGAAGATTGCATCATGGCAGGAAAGCATGTGGTGGGGGTGGGGGTAGGTTCTGTTCATCTCCTGACATTCGGAAAGCAGAGAGAAATTGCTGAAGTCCCAGTATCCCCTCCAAGAGCATGCCTTTCCAGTGGCCTAACTCCCCAACTAAGTTCTTTCAGGTAAAGGTTCTACCTTCTCCCAGTAGTGGCACAGACTGGGGACCAAGCCATGGTAGCACACTGGTTTCTGGGGTCGTTTGAGATCTAAACCATCCTGGTGTTAAAATAAAAGGCAGATGTGTTGAAGGCTTGGTCCCACTGAGGGACTGATCAGAGCCTTTGAAGGGCAACTGCCCCCATCCCTTCCTACCCATCATTCTCTCTGCTTCCTGGCTGCCACAAGACCAGTACTTTTCTTCCAAAATGTCCTGCGCTGTAGTCTCTGCCTTGCCAGAGGCCTAAACCAACGTGACTAGCTGACTGCAGACACCTCTGAAGCTGTGAGCCAAGATACATACTTTTTTCTATTTAAGTTGTTTATGTCAGCAAACCAACACGGGTCCCCAAGTCTGCTTTCTGCTGTTATAATAAAATATCACTGCTTGGTAACTTATAAATTAGTTTTTTAGGTCATGGTTCTGGAGGTTAGAAATACTAAGGCCCATGACACTGGCATCTGGCAACTGAGTATGTGCAAAACAGAGCGGAGAGCCCTGACTCTAACATGTCCTTCTATTAACAGGCCCATACTCACAGCAACTAACCCAACCTAGCAGTGATATCAGTCCATTCATGAGGGCAGGGTCCTGGTGGCCTCATCTCCTTTGAAAAGTCCTATCTCTTGACCTTCTTACAACGGTAACTCAATTTAAATAAAAAAATATACATATATGTGTGTGTGTGTGTGTGTGTGTGTGTGTGTGTGTGTGTGAGTATTTCTATATTGAGACTGGGTCTTTCTATGTAGCTGATCTGGAACTCTCTATGTAGACCAGGCTGGCCTCAAACTCACAGAACGGCCTCTGCCTCCCAGGTGCTAGGGCTAAAGGCTGTACTACCAATCCAGCTTATAGGTGACTTTTCCTTTTCCCGGGGTTGTGATGAAGAGAAGGAAGGGTTTTTGCTTAAGAGCATGTTTATCATGGTGGCAGGGTGTGGTGGTAAGAAAGGCTCTAGGCATAAGGGCAGAAGTACGGGGCAGCTGGTCACATGGCACCTGTGGCCAGGAAGCGGAGGTGGTTACAGAGGTCACTGGTGCTCAGCTTCCTGCCCTTTCTTTTTATCTAGCCCAGCCCTGGCAGTAGATGGAGCCACCCACATTCCGGGTGGCCCTTCTTTCCTCAGTGAACTTCTCTGCAAGAACCTCAAAGATACACCAGAGATGAGTCTCTTAGGTGATTCCAAATCCTGCAACCCAGCACTTAGGAGGAGGAAGAGGAGGCGGGAGAAACAGAAGTTCAAGGTCATCCTTAGGTACCTAGCTAGTTTACAGCCAGCCTGGGATGTGTAAGACCTTGTCTCAAAGAAAGAACAAAACCAAACCAAACCAAACCAAACCCATAACCTTGGGAAAGGCATCTTTGTGCTGTTGAGGCCATCTAGCTGAAGGAAACGAATGCAAAGTTTCAGGCCACAGCAAAGCCAAAGCTGTGGCCAGGTTGCTTTATTTTTTATTTCCCCTATAGAGTCCCCTTTAGGCCTGCTCTGCCCTACCAGCTTTTTAGTGTTCAGGCTCACGGCAGAAGAATCCCAGACTGAGCCGATAGCGCCGTGCTACTTCTCTATGAATCTGGGCATCCATGGGACAGCTACAGAATACAGGGACAAACTGCGCTGGCAATGCCTCCTCCTTGCCTCTCTGGCTCTACTGCTAGTTTCTTCCTCAAAGACACTTAGCATATTCACTCAGGGATAGCTCTGAAGCAAAGTATATCATGACTGCTGAGGCTGAATTCTCCTCATCCACCCTCAATTTGTTCTAACCCTCATTGGCTCAGAATGTGGCAGTATTGGGAGATAAAGGCTTTTTAAAAGAGGTGCTTAAGTAATAACGAGGTCTTTATGGTGAGCCCTAATACAATAGGTCTGGTGTCCCAACAGGAAGAAGAGAGTAGAGCGAAGGTGTGTGTGTGTGTGTGTGTGCACACAGAGGCCAGGCCTGGTGGAGACACCAGAAGATGGCCTTCTACAAAAAAAGCACAGAGACCTTAGAGGAAACAAACTCTTCTAAAAAAATAGAAAAATATTATTATTGTGCATATGATGTTGGGCATATGAGTTGCAGACATACACATACCAAGGTCCACGTGTGGAGGTCAGAGGACGGCTCTGAGAAGTCAGTTCTCTCCTCTACAATGGGGTCTGGAGATTGACAGCAGGTCATCAGGCCAGTGATTTTAACCACTGAGTCATCTTACCACCCCCAGAAGAAAGCTGTTCTTCTGGGACCTTGTTTTCAGGGTCTCAGTTTCCAGAACTGCGAGAAATAAGATCTCTTTTGTTCAAGCTACCCCATCTACGGTTTTGTTATGGATAGATTTTTATGATGGCATATCTGCTCTGTTATTTTATTTTATTTTTTTAAAATTTTTTGTTGCTAAACTTGTGCCATGGCAAGAGTCACTTGTTCTCAAGAGCTTGGCCAGTTAGGCATTCATTAGGAGACTGCCCGTTAAAAAAAAAAAATCTTGTTTCATAACCAACCACGGCTGATAGCAGGCATGTGTGGGTGGAGACACAGCATTCAGAAGGCAATTTGACAGGCTATAAGACAGAGAAATTGCACTGGGGGCTGACCATCTACATGAGAAATGACAGCAGTGACCTCCCCACAGAGACTTATGACCTCACTAAGCTGTGGGATTTTGCCCTGCCTTACAGTGCCAGCTGTCAGTTTCCATCTATGGGGTGGGCCTTAAGGTTGATCAGAAACGCACCCATAGCAATTGTGCCACCTTTGTACCAGTGGGCACATCTTGGTCCTATAGCTTGCAGTGTCCACAGTTGTTGGTGACAGTTCTCTCCCAGAAGCCCACACACTGTCTTATGACACCGTGAGAGCTAGCTAGCAGGAAGGGAGATTCTGGTTCAGTCCTATCCCAGTTTCTCCGTGTCTTATAGCCAAAACATGCAGTGTCTTTGGCGATGTGATCTTACCATGTACTTCTACTGTGCAACCAACAGCAGTGGCAGTAGCTTGAAGGGTGTGGCAGATCCAGGGTCTTAAGATTTGGCCCATAAATCCTGGTGAGGTAGCCTACCTTCGGCGCTGGGATTTTTAGTAGACAACCATTATGGCCTCTGGGTGTGCCCTTCCTGCTCACGCAGAATACTTTCACTTGAATTCCGTGTTAGCTTTGCTGTTTTTCCAGATGTTTTTTTTGTTTGTTTGTTTTGTTTTGTTTTGTTTACAAATCTGCAGGCCACTCAAGGGTTAACATTATACAAAGGAGCCTTTTTACAGGGAGTGGGTAGATTCTGAGGCTTCACCATCATCCACGAGCCTGCTGTGAGCTGTTGAGGGGACACAGAAAGAGGTAGTAAGGGTCAACTCAGTGCAAAATGGTCTCGTTCCTTGTATCAACTCTTTTCGTCAAACAGCAGCATCACCCCGTGCAGCCCTCCCCTACTCCCTTAGCTTCCTTCTTCTGACATGGGGCCTTTGCGCATCTGCCCACGCCTGACCAGGGCCAGTGTGCACTGCTTGACATGCCTCGGGCTTAATGGGAAGCAGGTTATGCTTTAGCCTGCCCTGCCTGCTGCTGCAGTCACCTCCCCAGTTCTGATAGGCTTTGGGCCAGCACTGTGAGCCTAGACTTTCCACTGGATACACCTGGCTGCCTAAAGAGCCTTGGGCTAGGTGAGCAATCTTTACCCCTAATATATGAAGAGAATGTACGCAACAAATTCTGGGGGAATAATTGTCCACCCCTAGGTTAAGCTTAATCTTTTACCTGCGAATTGTTCCTCAGGCTTAGAGTTTTCCAGAAACTATCATAACATTTGGCTTTCTGTTAATTTTTTCCTAGATACTCCAGTCTGTCACATTTGCCTTTGAGCTGCCCAGATCGATCTCTTTGTCTGCTTTGTCCTCTCATCTCCTCTTGATTGCTTTAGCACCTTACAGATGCAGTTGATAAGCTGGTCTAAGTGTATTTAGATCTGCCAAAGATCCCGTCTCAACACAGGCTCAGCAAAGCCAGCGAAGCTCATTGCCAGTTCTGTGGCTCCTACAGAATCAACCAGCCTCATTCTTAACTCTCCCATGAGCACAGCCCTGTCTGGTCCTGTGAAATAAGCATCACACACTGCCCTTCTCACTTTCAGTCCCTTCAGTAAAACTTGCCTTTGTTCTTTTGTCTTTCAGTTCTCCAGTTCATACATATCTGAACAAAGGACCATCAAGTATCCTTCAAGGTTCCTTTGAGCAGTCTGGGAGCTGATATCCCTCCCATTGCCTCCAGCCATGCAGCTTTGTCTCAAGGGAGGATGGGAAGTTACATCATTTCTTCTGCTTTCAGAGCACTCAGCCCGATCTCAACCTCACCCTCGATTGCCAGAGGCTCCTCCATTGCTTCTTCAAGTCTTTCCCCATTCAACTTGTTTAGATGTGGAGTGTCCCCTGATTGTCACACCCGTTATTAAGGCCCTGTCTGCATGCCAAACTGTGGATTTCCCTTCTGCATAAAAGGTTAGACCCGAGGGTCCTCCCCTCCCCGACACCCATCACTTGCACCCTCTTTCCTGCCTCTTCACTGTCCAGGGCTTCTTTTCTTATGAATTCAAAGTCTTTGGATCCAGGAAAGGCTATTTAGCACAGATCTCATTTGTGCTCTCATTTCTTTGTATCTTGCCAGCTGTAAGAAATGGCACGCCAACAACTCCATCTCATCTCCTCACCCCCTCCCCCACCAAAAACAAAAAAAAAAAAAAAAGGATTTTATGCCAAATCAGAGGCTAATGCAGCAGACAGCATCTGGTGTCTTTTTTGCCTTGTCATTCCTGTCTTGGGTGGGCAAGTTCTTTCTGGGAAGATAACCAAATTTGAGCTGCTTGTGGGTGACTACGAGAAAGGCCACGTAACTGACACCCCAGCCTGATTACCTCATCCTGTGCTACTTTCAGAGAGAACAATGTAGTCTCCAGCTCAGCAGCAGTTTGGGGAGCATCTCGCAGCCACCCAGCGATGTCATTCATCTTACCGTCTCACACCAAGTCGAAGAGGATGGCCATGCTTCATTTCCCCCCAGAGACACTGTACCCTCAGATGGTTTAGACTTGGTTCCACATCCTATCACTTACTGCAGGGAGCATGAAAACCCTGCTATGGCAAGGAGGCATGGCATCCCACAACACACAGGGAATGGCACTCTTATTGGTATTGCCTGCTGCCAGATGCTCCACCCTCACATGGATCAGCCTCATCAAAACTCACTGCGGGAGCCATACAGCTGCTCCTCCCCCACTCAGCTCTGGTTTTCTTGGGCTGTGTTCAGGTGCCAATTGTTTAATGTGACTTTTCCTGGGAAGACCTGAACAAACGTCTTTTCCTTCCAGGCTGGGCGCCAATGACAGATCAAAGAGATGATTTCACTCAAGTCTACCTCAGTGAACCCATGAGTGCATTAGAGTGTCTGACTCAAAGAGAGCTGTGTCACCAGAGCCTACCCTAGCATCGTCTTGGCATAGGAGAAAACCACAAAGCTGCAGAAGTATGCATGATTTTCAAGTAGCTTGACTGGCTGGAATAGTGTCTCTGTTATCATGGGGGAGGCTGAATCTTAGAACTTTCAAGATCTGCCCTACCCTAGTCTTGAAAATAGTGTTTTCTGAATTTCCTTCACCCCCTGAGTCTGAAGAATCTGCCTCCAGAAAAGAGCATTGGAGGAAGTAACTGCACCACCTTCCCGTTGTCACTTCCCTGTTTGTCTCACGCTGGAGATGCGTTCAGTGCTTGTGACCCTGTATTTAGACAAAGACCGTATGACAGAACATGTGGGATGGGATTGAGTGCACCGTGAGAGTGCATCACATAGTGAGCCAGGGATCTGTGGGCTAGAACCCATCCCAGTGCTGCTTGGGTGACCAAGAACTTGAGACTAGATAGGCCAGGGACCTAGGGGAAAACCAAATACTATTACTTTTCTGCTAAAGAAACATGGAAATAAAATAACTCCTAAGGACATGCTGCTATGCCCATAGATCCATGCCTTGCTCAGCCATCACCAGAGAAGCTTTTCTGTTGACTTATGGTATTAGTAAGGGCTTTTTCCGATACCTGCCCTAGTTCCCACATGATTGACACAGAGACCTATTAGATTTAGTCAACAAGCTTTAAGCACTATAACTGGGCAGATATTCATCTATTCTAATCCAATTATACTAGTCTAGCTACTTGCCAGCCATGTGCCCTTTTACCTGCCATCTAGTCTCACCCTGGCTGCTGTTGGTCCATCTTTGTCCTCATGGTGACTTCCTCATGGCCTCCACCCCATGGTTCCCTTTCTCTCTGCCCTTCACTGGGGTCATAAGTCCAGCCTTCTTATCTCCTCTGCCTAGTCATCAGCTGTTCAGCTTTTTATTAACTCACCAGAGATAATTGGGGAGCATTCTCTACACAGCTTTGATACAGGAGATTCTTCAGTGATCATGACAATGCCCATGTCCAGACTCCAACCTGACCTTGGGGCATAGAAATCAGCATCTGAATACACAATGCACAAGACCAACCCCCAACACTTCTTCTTGTAGCGGATGGGAACAAATATAGACACAGACAGACAATAGGCCGAGAAAAATCTTGAGACATATAGCCCTGAAAAGGATGTCTCCATCAAATCTCTCTGGGCTTGGAGAATCCTTTGGAAGAGGAGGCAGAAAGATTGTAAGGGCCAGAGGGGATAGAAGACACCAAGGAAACAAGGCCTTCTAAACAGAGCAGGACCAATACACATATGAGCTCACAGAAACTATGGCAGTATGCACAGGGCGTGTACTTATCTACATCAGACTGGGTTGAAAGGAGTGGACACAAGCCCCATCCTCAACCCAGACGCTATCTCCAATTGATAAGCACTGCAAAAGAACATGATAAACCTTATTGAGAGTACCAAAATGAGCTAATGCAAGGCAAGTTAAAGTCAACAAATGCAGGTTTATTGGGAGCAGCTCTTGGCCGCCATGCATGGGGAGGGAAGGAGAGAGAGAGAGAGAGAAGGTGAGAGAGAGAGAGAGGAGAGAAGAAGAAGAGGAGGAGAGATATAGAAAGAGAAAGAGGGGTGGGGAAGAAGGAGAGAGTGAGGGGAACCGAAATATTTGATTTTACAATGAAGCGGGAGGGGAAGCCCTATGTGGGCTTGAAAGTTTGGGGTATTCCAGCCACGCCGCCCTGCAGCAGGTAGGGACCAAGGGGTGCTGGGAGAACATAGAGGTCAAGTCTGCCTTGGTTGAAAAGGTACTTCAGCTGCTTGTTTGGGTCTGAAGCCCAACACTCCAGCCTTTTGTTGATAATAAATGAATAAAGGGCGGTATATACATCTATGACTTCTTCCTGCTGACATTGGGGGTCATTATTGGGAAGTGGGGTGGGGGTGGTGGATCTAAAAGCTGGAATGTTGGCCAAGGTCAGAAGAGCAGGCTGTTTCACTTGCTGTCCAGTCTGTGAGACCATCTGCGGACAGGGACGTGTAGACCCAGCTGAAGCAGTCTTCAGGGTACGCCAGAGCCCCTATGCTCTGGATGCAGCTCTTGAGGAAACATCTGGACCTGGCAGGATGCTGTAGCACACACAGGCATACATGTATTGTATAAATTGTATGTATACACATACCATCTACATGCATATGCATATATGTATATATACACATATGTTCATGTATATGTCTGTATTGTACAATGTATACATATATATTGTATGTTTGATATATATATATATTAGGGGCAGAATATAAAGTTAAGGAGTTTAGGGAGAAAATTTTTTTCTTGGGTATACATTTGAAACTTAGGCCCATGGTCTTGGAAGTTGGAGGAGGAATGTGTGTGTGTGGTCCCAGTGCAGGGAAAGGGAAACAGATCCTGCTCTCAGGAATAGACTGGTAGGGAGGGAAACAGGCTGTTGCTTGACAGTACTTATCTGGAATCAGTTTGACCTGTGACAGGTGGATTCGAGTGTTGGTTTTCTCCAAGGGAGGCTCAATGGAGAAGCAAACCACTCTTAAGGGCAGGCCCCATGCCCAACAATAGGTGGCCGGCAGAAATGAACTCAACAGCATCCTTGGAGATTCTTCGTCTCATGTTAACCTTACAGGTCCTTTGCATCTATTTTATGGCTTCTGGTTTTGGGTTTTTATGGGATTCCTGTGTGTGAGAATGTGTGTGTGTCTGCATCTATATGCATTTCTTGTGCTTTTTCTTTGGCTCTTTTTTGTTTGTTTGTTTTGTTCTATCCTGACTGTTTTTGTTTTCACTTATTCTATTTTATCATTTATTTTTTAGATGCTTGTTTTGTTTTGTATCAAGAAACAGAAAGAGGCAGGGCGTGGTGGCACATGCCTATAATCCCGGCATTCTGGAAGGCAGAGGTAGGCAGATCTCTGTGAGTTCAAGGCCAGCCTGGTCGACAAAGTGAGTCCCGAACAGCGAGGGCTACACAGAGAAAACTTGTCTCAAATAACAAAAACAAGAAAGAAAAAAAGAAACAAACAAATAAATAAAGGAAGAGAAAGGGTATAGATCCAGATGGGGAAAAACTAGGATGTGTAGGGGGAGAGGAAATCATAATTAGAATACATTGTACAAACAAAATCTATTTTTAATAAAAAAAAAATAGAAAAAGAAACTCAGAAAACTTGATCTTCCCCATTCAGTAGGATGAAGTGTCAATTCATGTCTCTTCTTTAAGGGAGTGAATTCAACAGGTGTGTTTCTGGCATTTTTAGGTCTGTCCCTTTTGGTAAGACAGTCTTAGTGTGTGTGGCTGGAGACAGCTTCATGCTCCAGCAGCTTAGCAATCCTCTGTGATCTCTAGTCAGGTGACTCTGAGAGTCTTATTCTTTCCTCTATTTATTTTGTGAGTGTATGAGTGCAGAGTGCGAGCACACAGGTGCCCTGGCATGTATGTGGAGGTCAGGGTCAGTGCACGGGGGCCCGTTCTTTCCTTCTAACACATTTGTTTCCGGTTTTGACTTCAGCCAGTTGGGCTTCAAGGCAAGTACTGCTGAGTTGCCTGCCAGCCCAGCTTTGCTGCAAAAAAAAAAAAAAGAAAAAAAAAAAAGAATTTAGGTTGAGCCAGTTTGAAGCATAGTTAGAGTTTATTAAGAAGAAATTTTAGTCTAGACTTAAACACGGAGGTCATAGAAGGGAAGGCACTGAGGGAAAGTATGGATGTGGGCTTCTCAGATGAGACATGTAGTTAGCCGTGTATGTGGTTTTCCTGACTTCCAAGTTACATCTCATTTTTGATAAATGAGATTATAAGATGGTTCTGGAGAGGCCTTGGCTATGATTGTAATCTGCTACGACTGTGGATGTCAACAAGAACAGTAAACTTCCATCAGGAAGCACTAATTGGACTCAGTGGGTTACAAAAAAAGCAGGAGGGGTGAGGGAGGGAAGTGGGAATGTTTTAAGAGGTGTGGGGTTGTATGTGATCAAGATATACTGTAATCACATATAGTATCAAAGACTAAACTAAGGATGGTCTGGGATGGAGGATGGCTCACTATTCATGAAGAGTGATTTACTGCTCCTGCAGAGGGCCTGAGTTTGGTTCCCAGCACCCACAGCTGGCTGGCGTCCAACTTCCTGTGACTCCAGCGACCTCTTCTGGCCTTCATGGGCACCAGGACTCATGTGCACATACCCCTCCCCCCATAAACATAATTACAAGTAATAAACTGTACTGGCTAGTTATATGTCAGTGGGAGAAGTCCCAGCCAATTGTGGGTGGTTCCATCCCTGGGCTGGCAGTCCTGGGTTCTATAAGCAAGCAGGCTGAGCAAGCCATAGGGAACAAGCCGGTAAATAGCCCCCCCCCCCCACCCCCCGCCCCATGGCCTCTGCATCAGCTCCTGCCTCCAGGTTCCTGCCCTGTGTGAGTTCCTGCCCTCCCTGTTTTAAATGATGAACTGTTATACAGAATTTTTTGTGAGGGAAATAAACCCTTTTTCTCTTAGTTGCTTTTGGTCATGGTGTTTCATCACAGCCGTAGAAACTCTTAGCTAAGATATAAACTCAATCTTAAAAAAAACAACAACCTTAAAACATTAAATAAAAGATGTTATCAGAAAGAAAGAACGACTATGAGTCTCAGGAGTTGAGCAAAGAGGCCAAGATGTGCCTTTGCCGTTAATCAGGCTTCTTGCTTTCTTATGAGGTTGCTCGGAATTGCAAGCTTATAGCTTGGAAATGAGAAAGGCTATATGTGCTTAGGCCAAAAGCATGATTTGTTGCTATTAATATTTCAACATCTTATTTGGAATGGCTCTGGTATAAAAAAAAATTATCTCTCTGTAGGCAGCCTTCACAGCAAATGTTAACTGTGCTGGGATTCTTGACTCTCAGCCCCTGAGAGGCTTCAGCCAGGCCCCAGGGTGAGAGCTCTTCTCGTTTCCCACATTCCTTTAATTTCCCCTGACTTTTTATCCAGCTGTAGGTCAAAGCCTGGGCCCTGGCTGCCCAAACAAGCAGGGATTGGCCACCTATCCTTGATTTAACAAATACAAAGACCAGTCATAACAGCCAGGCATGGTGATGCATGCCTTTGATCTTAGGCAGAGGCAGGTTGATCTCCGTGAGTTCAAGGACAGCCTGGTCTACAAAGTGAGTCTAGGACAGCCAGGGCTACACAGATAAACCATCTCCCCAAAAAATAAAAAAAAAAACCAAACCAAACCAAAACAAAAAAGACTGGTCATAGTGAAGAGCAGAGAAAAGCTTATTCATTGTGCCCACAAATGAAGAGGTCCAGTGAGTCCCTCGTGTCTGCCTTCAGGGAACTGACATGATGCTGAAGTAGAGAGCAAATGAGAGTGTGACCAAGCAGCGCTGGTCAGGGGACAGTGCCACCCACTACTGACCTGTTACTGACACAGCATCCTCTACGTTCCTGGCTCCCTGGCCATGCAGTCAGCAGCACTGTGCTCTGTCTCCTCCCGAGAGGCAAGCCCCTTCTCACCTGCAAGCAGGCTTCAGGCTTTGCTTTTCCTCCAGCATGAGGCTTTCTGGGAAATTCCAGTCCCTTAGGGTGCGTTGTGTCGCAGGCCTGACAACTGAAGGGAGGAGCACACGGGTTTCTCTTTAGTATGACTTTGCTCATTCCAGGATGGTTACTGGGACAGTTAATCAAGGGAGGAGGAAAGAAGAGGGCACTTGGGACCCAAAAGAACAAAACAGGAAACCTGCCCTTGGAGACTATGGCCTGGGGCCTTTATCGGGAATTCCATCTTCCCAAAGAAGTCCTAGCTCAAGGCTAAAACTGCACAACTCAGGGGTCCACACCACTGACTGAGCAGGAACCTGAGGTTCTTTGAAGTACTGACCATCTTCCCCGTGTCATTATCGTGATTAATGTTAGTGATGACAACTACAGCAGCATCAACATTCTCGTAAACCTGACTTCTTTCTGGCGTGCAAAGATCTTTTGGTTCTGACTTAATTTTACAGTCCTGGGAGTAGTCATTGCAGGCCTGTCGGGGTCAGCCTTGCTGGTTCCCAATTATTTATAGCTTTGTCTTTTGGAGAGTGGAGAGGGGTCAGTAAATGATATTGCTTTCCATGCCTGCAGCCATGGTCTGTTGAAAGACAGAAACACACAGGGTGATGTAACAGGACTCCTTGGATCTTGGCAAACCTTGAGGCAGACCAGGCTTCGTTGCTACCTGGGTGGCTGGGAGCCGGAAGTCAAGCAGAATGGAGGAAAGCCAGAGAGCTGAGAGCTAGCTAGACTCAGCAGAGGGAGAGAGCTTTGAGGCTGGACCCCAGCAGTTATACAGTTACAGACAAGTAGAACAGGGCTAAGAGGCGGATGCTGAACCCAGATCTGTATTCAAAGACAAACTTTCAGTAGAGGCTTGGTTGGGGTGCTCTTGATTTGGGGGTCCCTTCAGCAAACTTCTGTGAGAAAGAAGATGCTCAAAGGTCTGAGCAATGGAGTCAGCTGAGCCAATGAATGACCTTTAACATCAGATTCTGAGGGCTGTAGATACTAAACTATTATTTATCACACAAAAGGAACATTTAAATTTTTTTTTAAATTTTAAATTAAAATTTTTTTATTAATTACACTTTATTTACTTTGTATCTCCCCTGTAGTTCCCTCCCTCCTTCCTCCCCTCCCAATCCCTCCCTTCCTCCTCCTTCTACACGAATGCCCCTCCCCAAGTCCGCTGGTAGGGGAAGTCTTCTTTTCCTTCCTTCTGATCCTAGTCTGGTAGGTCTCATCAGGAGTGGCTGCATTGTCTTCCTCTGTGGCCTGGTAAGGCTGCTCCCCCCTCAGGGGGAGGTGATCAAAGAGCAGGCCAATCAGTTCATGTCAGAGACATAAATGAATAGAAACATATAACCTAAGCCACACATGGTGGCTCATGCCTTTAATCCCAGCACTCAGGAGAGGCAGAAGCAGGCAGATCACTGTAAGTTCATTGCAGGCCAGCCTGGTCTACAAAATGAGTCCAGGACAGCCAAGGTTACACAGAGAAACCCTGTCTTTAAAAATTAACAAACAAATAAACAAAAACAAGCAAAAAGTATAGAACCTAAAGAATACAGTTACAAAGAGGCATAAACTACAGGAGACCATAAGAAAAAAAGAGATTTGAACAAAGACAAAGTGGTTTTACTACACTATAAATGCACTAATCGTCACTTTAAAATTGCTCAGTATAAATATTATGTTATGTAAATTTCATGCAAATAAAAAAGCAATAGTCTGAATTAAATACACAATTAAAAATTATAATTGTCCCAATTAAAATTCAGTGAAGCTCAATATGTTGACTCAAGCTTGTAATCTCAGTACTGCAGCCTAAGGAAGGAGGATCATGAGTTCAAGACTAACCTGAACTACCTGGTAAGTTCTGGCTAGACAGGGCAGTACAGTAAGACCTCCTGTCAGGAAAAAAATATTCAATCGATTAAAAGCAGTTTAGGCCTGGCTGTAGAGAGGATTAGTAAAAGGGAAGATATATCTGAAAAATTTAATCCTTGAGAAAAAACGAGGTTGAAGTAGGAGAAATGAAAGGATATAGATAGAATAAGATGGTCTAATAGCCGTGGCTTCGGAGACTCATGTTTAGTGGTGCTGAAGGTGATGGGAGATTTAAGAGGTGAGCTGGCCATTAAGAGGGATCAGCATGCTTCTTGACTGAGTGAGTTCTTTTTGGACTGGATCAGCAGCCATTAAGTGGGGTTGTTACAAAACAAGGTTGCCCTTCCTGCCTGTCTTCCACAAGCAGCTGTTTGTCCTTCTGCATTCTGCTGTGACCTTGCCAGCACCATGTTCTTGGGGCTTCCAGGAGGGTGGTCCAAGGTAAACTTTTTCCCATACTCAGTCTTGGGTATTTCATTATAGCAACTGGAATACATCCATCTAATTAAAGTTTAGGAGAAGAGGGTGAGAGATAGGCAGTACGGGAACAGATAATGGAAAACACTTTAAAATTCATTGTACAGTCATGGAGACTATCATGGAAGATTTCAATAGACCTTTTTGGTTTTGCCAAGTCAAATAAAGAAGATCAGCAATGATGAAAGAAATTTCACGGTGGGCTGAAGATGTGGCTTTGAGGTAGTGTGCTTGCCTGGCACACGTGAGGTCCTGGGTTCCAAGATCAGCACCAAAAAAGAACAGAAGATGCACTGTAATGAGTTCCCGGTAATGGACTGATGGAAACTTAGCCTCCCTCCAACAGGTAGAAGACACACTCTAAAATTACATATATTTGGGTCTGGAGGGATGGTTCAGAGGTCAAAGTTTTGCCTGCTTCTTCGGAGACCTGGGTTTCACAGGCTCACAATCATTGCTAACTCTAGTTTCACAGGATCCAACATTCTCTTCTGACTTCTGAAGGCAAAATACTCAAATACATAAAATTAAATAAATTGATACTTTAAAAAAGAAAAAGAAGCTGGGCATGGTGGCACACTCCTGTCATCCCAGCACTTGGAGAGGCAGAGGCAGGGGGATCTCTGTGAGTTCAAGGCCAGCCTGGTCTACAAAGTGAATCCAGGACAGCCAAGGCTACACCAGAGAAACCCTGTCTTAAAAACCAAACCAAACAAACCAATCAAACAAACAAGAAAGAGAGAAAGAAAGAAGGAAAGAAGGAAAGAAGGAAAGGAAGAAAGAAAGAAAGAAAGTTTGAGAGAGAAAGAAAAAGGAAGTTGGGTGTTGTGGTGTTTGCAACCTCAGTGTTGGAGAGGCAGAGCTAGAGGGATTTCCGGGGTGCCCTAGCCAGCCAGCCTGGCCTATTTGGCAAGTCGCAAAGCAATGATGGCTGGTGTATGATGAACGACACCTGAAGGTGTCCTCAGCAGACTTGTGCTTAAACACCTGCACACACATGGATAGAGAGAATACAATACATCAATGAATAATACCACCAACAGCTTTGATACTGAAAAATGGATAAGTTCCTAGAAAATATATAATTGGACAAAAGCGTCAAAATGAACAAAAATCCTGTAACAGTCCTACAGTAGTGAAGTGAAAATTCATAATTATTTTAAACAAGATGCCTGACTTGATGGGAAAATTATGGAGGATTAGTTTTCCTTAAAGAAGCATATGTCTGTGTATGTATGTGTTCGTTTTTGTGCTTTTGTGTGTGGGCATGTGCCTCGGCACACTTGGAGTCAGAAGGCAGCTTGCAGGTGTCGGTTCTCTCCTGCCATATGGGGTTCCAGGGGTCAAATTCAGGCCCTCAGGTTTGGCAGCAAGTGCCTTTACCTGCTCAGTCATCTCACTGGCTCTTATTTATTTGCTTTTTAAATTTAATTATTTTTATTTTTATTAATTACAGTTTATTCACTTTGTATCCCCCCGTACCTCCCTCCCGCCTCCCCTCCCAATCCCATCCTCCCTCTTCCCCACCCATGTCCCTCTCCCAGTCCACTGAAAAGGGAGGTCCTCCTCCCCTTCTCTCTGACCCTAGTCTATCAGGTCTCATCAGCAGTGGCTGCATTGTCTTCTTCTGTGGCTTGGTAAGGCTGCTCCCCCAAGAGTTGTTTGCCTTTAGTTAAAAACAGATTGCCTTACACGTAACAGGTATCTACAAGGAGTTTTAGAATTGTCTGGTTAAACAACAATAAATAAAAAAACATTAAAATTTGCTAATTGAACAAAGTAGGCAAGGAGTGTGTGTGTGTGTGTGTGTGTGCGCGTGTGTGCGCATGCATGCATGCAGTTTTAAAAATAAACATAATAATTTACTAGAACATAAAGACAAGAGCTGCCTGGGCACATCACTGTTGGAGAAAAGAGATGCTTCCACAGAACCAGTACTTTCTCTGTAGCATCTCCATTTGGTATCAACAAAAACAGAACACTGGCCATTAAAGCTTTTTTTTTTTTTTTTAGGTTTAATATGCTTGTTCACTTTGTGTCCAATAGCAGGGCAGAAAAGGGGGAAATGAAGAACAGATTACTGCAGTCATCAAGTTGAGATGGAACCAAGTTGCGGCTTTCTAATTGAGAATGTGTTCTTGATCTGTAACAGAATTCTGGAGCAAAGTAGCCAACACCTGTGAGTGCTGCTGGACCACATCAGCTAGCTACAGCTTCATCCTCTGTTCCCAACTGTGCAAGCTTTGATGATTGGCTGCCTATCAAAGAAGAATCTGATGCCTCACTGACAAAGACGACATCTGCAAAGGGGAAAAAACCCGCTTTAACATTAAGTAAAAATATGATCAGAATGAATTTACTGGTAAGCATACTCAGAAAACATTATGCTGCATAAAAATAAGAAATTAGTCTGAGGGCTGCCTTAACCATGACTCAAACAGAACTTAAGATAGTTTTAAAGATAGGTTTTACCTGAATGATATAGAGATTGTCACAGAATTAAGTTGTGATGGAAATGAGTTAGAACTGAAGTTTGCTGAATTCTTACTTTCTGTAAGTTTGCCCAGTTCCTCTTATCAGAAAAAGCTGCCTTGAAGAAATGAGATCAGTTATCAGCCATTTTGAGAGTGAATTTTAAATGCTTAAGATAACTTAAACACAGTTTTTGTTTTTGTGAATTCATCCATCCATCTTTCCATTTACCCATCCATCCATTCATCCATCCATCCATCCATCCATCCACCCATTCATTCTTCCATCCATTCACCCCCTCATCCATTCATCCTCCATCCATCCATATACCAACCTCCTCATTCTTCTATCCACTCATCCTCTCATCCATCCACCCATCCATCCACATACACCTACCCCTGGTTTATAGCTTGTTGAATGCCAGTTTTGCCTCATACGGCTGACAACCTAAGTTGCTCAGAGTTCTCAATGTCTTCATAGAATTCACATTCACCTACTAGCTTATTAACGTCTCCAGGCAAAGGAATTTTGCCATATCACGATATCTCTATTTTGGTCTGTTTTTATGTCGTTTGTTTGCTTTGCTTTCTTGCTGTCTCGATGAGCATGTGGGCACGAGAGCGTGTGTATGTGTCATGCATTTGTGTGGAGTTAGTTTTTTTTTTTTTTCTATTATGTGAGCTCTGGGCATCAAACTCAAATCTTTGGCCTCGGTGTCAAGTCCTTTACTTGCTGACTTGGATGGGTTTGCTTGTTTGCCTTTTTTGAGATAGGGTCTCGATTTACTGACCTCAAACTTGCTATATAGCCAAGACCAATCTTGAACTCTTGACCTTCTTCCCTCTGTCTCCCGAGGGCTGGGGTTAGAGCCACTATACCCAAGGTCTCTTTTGTGAATGGCTAGGCTGTATTTCTTAGTCATGAGTAAGGAACTGCCAGAAGCCCTCAGGGCATCGGTGCCCTACCTAAAGCTGCAATGATATAGGGCCCTTCCAGCTTTCAGGTCCACATTAATGTTTCACAATAGTCCATTTCCAGTGTGTTTAGTCTTTCCAGAAAGGTCTCAGATGGTGTGAGGCCCATGGAGGCCTTATTTGCCTGGCAAAGAGCAGTGTTTCAGAGGACAGTTTTAGAGCTCACAGCAGCTGCAAGGACCCGGCCGACTGGCCAACCTCATTCTATTTAGCCCTCAGTGGACTGAAAGTATTTGATGGCACTGCAGCAGCCATTCTCTGCTCACAGGTGTCTCTGGCTACTGAGCTCACCCACTGAGAGGAGGGGCAGGGTTAGCTTTGAGGGATGGACCCCACGGGTTGCCATGGATACTGGTCTCAGCCCCTCTCTTTCCTTGGGGGACCATAGCCCAGTGCTCTGCAGTGGGGATGCAGGCTTACCTTCTGTAGAGTTCCAAGCCACAGAAAGCCACACTGCTTCGTGGGCATTGGCTGTCTTGGAAGCCACAGTTCACTGAGGCTTCAGCAGAGTTTGTTTGTTAGCACCAGAACTCTTGTGAGTGCCAGGCACTTGGGTTTGGCTTTGGGCACTTGCTGGAGGCTCTCAGAAATCAGAGTTTTCAGAGGTAAGGGGGTCAGGAATGGGGTGCTGAGGTATTGATCACCAAAGCCCATGGTGCATGGGGAAGTGTGAATTTTCAGGCTTTTTGCTTCCAGCTCCATGTTCTCTGGAAGAGGAAAAAAAAAAAAAAAAAAAAGAGTCAGGGGAGTCCTATTGGTCTATACTTTATACTTCCATAGTAAGTAAGTATGGCATTTCTCCAGGGGGCCCTCGAAGGGACCAGCCATCCCCTGCTGGTCTAAGTCAGAATTTCTCTAGTTACTCTGGAAAGCAAGGCTGGAGAACATATTTCAAGTGTGGATCCCCAGACCTTGGCCTCGGGGAGCCTGGTTCTGAGTCTGCAGTGGGGGAGGGGGACCATTGTCTGCTGGTCTGGAACCACACTGGTCAAGGTTCTTGTTGCAGATTTTGGCTTTTACTGAGGACCAGCTTGATATACTCAGGGTCTGTGTTGGGCCCCGAGACTAAAAGACCAAGAAACAACAAATAGAATAAACAAGCCCGCACAAAGCAGGGTGATAAAAGTCAGTACCCACAGTGTGCCCAGCGTTTCCTGGGAGTGCCACAGAGATTGGAGGTCTCAGAAGGGAAAGGCACTGTTGGTGAGCTTCGAGAGAGAAGGACAAAGCTATTCAAAGTCAAGGACTGTGAGGAATTTTAATTCAGAACACAGCTGTTCTGGCAAGAGATCCAAAGACCTTCTAAGTTCGCGTGATCCAGCTGGACTACAAAAAGGCCTTTAATCCAGGAGACAGGGGCAAGCAGATCTGAGTTCAGAGTAAGTTTCAGGTAAAGAAAAGCTTAGGCCTAGGTGTGGTGGTAGATGCCGTTAACCCCAAATAATAAAGGTAAGGCTATTTTGTAGAAAGAAGCACCCACGTTTGAAAGTGATGTTCAATTGAGTGGCAGAAAAAGTGATGAAGCAGAGAAAGATCTGACACACTCTGCTGAGAACAGGGAAGACAGGGAAGCTACTTAAGGGAGCAACAAAGAGAATGAGGAGAGAGGAGGCAGTTTCACCAGGAGAGTTTTACAGAGAGAAGATGAAAGAACAAGCTAGACACAGATGAAGACAGAATGGCCAGAGAATGAGATTAGAAAAGATTGCTGGAGTTAGTTTGAGGCCAAGTAGAACAATTCAAAGGCTGAGAGAGAAGCCAGACTGAGTAAGTTAGCTAGGAGAGGAGTTTGAGCCAGAACAGCTGAGTTGAACCAGCCAGGCCAGAGCTCAGAAAGAACAAGAGAGGGTGGGCTTATTAAGCAGTAAGTCTCAGAGGCTGAAAACATTCTAGGCCTAGGTTAGACTGTACGGAGGCTAGAAGCTTCCAGAACTAGGCCTAGGTTAGCAGATAGGCAGTAAACCTCTGAGTGATGAATTAGGCTTAGTCTGATCTGAGCTCAGGTCACTAGGCTAGGCCTCTGGTAACCTTTAGACTGGAGCAGGTTGATGGTTTTCTCTTATCAGTTAAGCTGAGGCCCACAAATAAGACTGAGTGCCCATAGCCGAAGCTCTTAGAAAGCTGAGACAGGAGGACCAGGAGTTCAAGGTCAGCCTGGGCTATCTTACACACACTAACAGTAAAATAAGCATGCGCTGTAGCTAAATACACAAGGTCACTGGAAACGAGAAGGCACATAAGAAAGCTCTTTGCTCAGTGCCAGGAGCCCAATGACTCTTAATAAAATAATATTCTTTGCTTCTCTAGTTATGTGATTGGCAGCTGGTGGGCACCCGTGAGGGGTGGGCTGGAGCTGGTGGGAAGCTGTTTTTCACATCTGGAGGATGGCAGGGGGTGTGGGAAGCCGGGGGTGTACGGAAGATGGCGGTACCTGTGGGTAAGACTGGTGTATCCAACACATATCAGCAGGTGGAAGTCCGGGACACCCTCTTTACATGGGTGGTAGCGGGGACGGGACAGGCTACCTCACAGAGATCTTGATTGGAAGAAAGAAGATTCCAGGTCAAAAGGTGAAAAGTGGCGTACTTGAAGGGGCTAGCTGAGGAGAAGAATCGGAGGGAAGTTAGGAAAGGAGCATGGGGAACCCGGGGCCACCGCAGGAATGTGCAGAGGGTGTGATGATTCCACTGACGGTGAGAGGCTAGTGGACCAGGCTGCAGAAGGTGCCCTTCATACTGCAGCAGGGAATGGAAGCGCTTAGAGGGCACTGGGCAGGCTGCTGAGAGGATTCAAGGCCAGGGCAACCGGTGTTATGTGCTGGCTCCATGTGGAAAGGAGAGAGCCTTGGCCCGAGAGAAACTTCCATGCCAGGAGTGGGGAGTGGAGGGTGGGGCTCAAAAGATGTCATGGGGTCAAGGGGTGCAAAGCAGGAAACTAGAGGGTTCCGATGCTCTCTGAGTTGGGGAAGCGTCACATGGGAGGGCTCTAGATTAGGACAAGAAGGGAAAGTAGGAATGAGGCTGGGAGGAAAGCCGTAGGCTAGAAGGAGAGGGGCTGGGTCACAGAGATGGCTGAGCAGTTGAGGATATGCTTGTATGGATGAAGAAAGGCACCGTGGGGGTGGGGCAGATCCTGTCCCTCCCACAGGGCTTGCACTCAGGGACAGTGTATGTGTGTGTGTCCTGAAGGGACACTCACCAAACAGCCTTCCCTGAGCTCACAGGGCCAGGACCTGGTTGTTTAACATGGGTGCTGACTCGGCTTTCTTCCTGCATTTGTGGCCTGTGTCGTCCATCTTTCTTACCACCCTACCCCACGCACCCCACCTTCTGGCCCCAGTCTCTGGAGACTGAGCCCATGTTGCAGTTACATCTTGTGTTTTTAATTTGGTGTCCTTAATAAATGGTGCATAGGGAGTGGCTGGGAGAGAAGAATGGAATTCAAACCACATCCTGGGGCAGTGAGATCTCTGAGGGGCCTCACTTCCTTTTTTCCCACTGCCAGAGCCTGCTCCTCAGGCCCTCCTTCTTGGAGAGACACATATCTCTGATTGCCTGGTGGAATCCAGTTTCTTTTTCCACATAAAACTCAGCTGGCACAATCCCAGCAGGGTTAGGAAAGCTTCAAGGACAGGAAGAGACTCTCTCATGATCGTGATGAAATGGCCACAAGTTGGTTCTGGCGCAGAGTGCAGTAAAGCTGAAAGGAGAGAGGGAGGGTTTTCATGGAAAACCTGGCAGATTGGGCTGCAGGCCTCTGGTCTTCATCCTGGGCCATTGGCCTTTGAGGATCCTCCCGCTGGGGACAGTCAGGGAACAGATGGGACACCATGTGCCCAGGAGATGGCTGTCTAGGAAGTAAATCAGACTCCCTCTCTGGGGGCAGCAGTAGACATGGGAGTGTGGGGTGCTGGTGGAGGGTGGGGGTGGGGAGCAGTCTGAACTCCAGCTCACCTTCTGCTCTCCTGAGCCTCCTTATGAAAGGGTTCTATGGCCTCTTCTTTTTGGCTTCAGGTGGCTGGACTGGGATCATTGCCTCAGTTTCCCGAACATAGCTGAGTTGAAAGTGAAATATTTAACAGAATGGGGTCAGGGATGATAAAAGGGGAAACAAGGACAGAAAACAACTTGAAACTCATCCACTTGCCACGGGTGAGGACTGGGCTTCCTCTCCAGCTGAGCGTCCCCTGCCAGGCTCTGTCTCTAGCTCCCAGCCTTTCACAGGAGACAGGTCACCCTTCTCTGCCTCTCCTGATCCGAGCGACTGTTTTCCTGGGAGGTCTCTAAAAGTCAAGCTCCTCAGGCAATGTCACATCGGCTCCTCTTGTAAGAAATGTACACAGGCGAGGCACAGGCTCCTCCCGGGCCCCTCTTTTAGCTGCTCCCCCCCGAACTTTGGGGTGCCCACTTTTCCTTGGCTCCAGCAGCAGCATAGAGTTTGAGGCCCAGGGTTTGAGAGATGGCTCAGTGGGTCAGGACTGTAACACACGGCAATAATGGGAGGGTCACAGAAGAACAGTTGGGCTGAGTCCTAGCTTCCCACCGACACTGGTGGGCGGCCAGTGGCACTGGTTACAGAGGTCTCGGGGGAGGCATGCAGTGGAGAAAAAAATGGGGGGCACCTGAATATAGTTGACATGAGGACCTGAGTCTCATTTTCTGATGCTAATATACCGGATATAGAAAGACACCCAGTGTCCTGCTCTGACCTCTTCATGTACTCACAGAAGTTCACATGTGCATACTAGTGTTCATGCAACACACACACACAAACACACACACACACACACACACACACACACACACACACAACACACACTCATATACACACAGAAAAAAATTTTTTTTGAGAGCCTCT
Organism: Psammomys obesus; assembly: GCF_907164565.1. Lineage (NCBI taxonomy): Eukaryota > Metazoa > Chordata > Mammalia > Rodentia > Muridae > Psammomys > Psammomys obesus. The sequence continues at coordinate 5,956,063 of NW_026596039.1, read as the reverse complement.
GTTAAGACAAGATCCCTATTCTTGTATCTTAGTGCATATATATGTATTTATAGATGATTTATTTTGTTTTTAATTATATGTTATGTGTCTGTGTTTGGATGTGGAGCATCTGTTACAGACAGTTGTGAGCCTCCCTGACATGAGTTCTGGGAACAGAATTCATAGGTCCTTTGAAAGCAATATGTTCTCTTAACCATTGAGTCATCTCTCAGGTCCATTGTTCTTATTTAATTTTTTTTTGTTGTTGTTTTGAGACAGGGTTTCTCTGTGTAGCCTTGGTTGTCCTGGAACTCACTTTGTAGAGCAGGCTGGCCTGGAACTCAGAGGTACACTTGCCTCTGCCTCCCAAGTGCTGGGATTACAGGCGTGTGACGCTGTGCCTGGTTCGAGTTGTCAAGTCTTTAGAGCTATGGGGTCCCTGACACCCAGACCTGCAGATTGTACATTGGCCACTGGTTAAAGCCTGAGGAATTCCAGTCCCTAGGCCAGAAGGTATGACACCAGCTGCTTCCAAGGACTGAGGAGAGGTGATGTTCCCTAAGCCTGCACACGAGCTATAACACATGTAGAGTGAAGGGTCCTAGTACCCTCCCTCTACCTAAGAGCAATGATGTTTGTCAAGCTGAAGGTCCTGCTTCCTGTCGCTTGCACAAGAGCTCTAACACTGAAGGGTGCCATTTGCTGCTGCTGCTGTCAAACACGGAGGGCTTCGAACACTTCCAAAGACCTGCGCTTGAAAGGCTTCTCCTTGTCTACCTGTGACTTTTGTCCAGGTAGAGCCACAGACCCTAGCCTGCTGACTGGTAACTTTTGTGTTGCCTTCTCCACAGATCATGGTAGAGAGGCTGGACTGCCAAAACTGAGCCTCCCCCAGCCTTCCTGGGCATATTCTCCAAGACTAGGAGAGTGACTATAGAGAGCTGGCTTTCCCTGGGCTTCCCAGAGCCTGTGAGCACAGTGGCTGTCTCTTGGCTACTGTCTGTCCTCTGGAGCTAGAGACGGGGAGCCTGGGCTCTCCTATCCCTCTATTCTTTGGGCCTCCTGGGAGTGAAGCCTCAGACCCAGGGGGCCTTGGAGGAATTCCATCAGCCAACAGCCTGGCTCTCCCAGCTTCCCTCCTCCCCACCACAGTACTCCAACCCATTCTTTCCTTTAAATCCAGGGACACCATCTACATTCCAGAACCAAAGAGAGGAAGGAGATAATGGCACTCTTCAAAAGGACTTGGGGTGCTGAGTGCGGAGGAGAGAGCAAGGAAGAGATGATACTAGTGAATGGAACAGTCTATTTATCAGTACCCAGAGTACTCGGTAGAACTCAGTTGTGCTTAGCACATTCAATGGCACTCAGCAATCCTAAGGTACTGAGTACTTAGTACTCAGCAGCACTGCAGGGTAGATCCTGTCCTCCCAGTGCCTTGACCTCCCCTGTGGACACTTTGCCATACTCGAGATTCATAGAGTGGGGCTAGAGGTAGAAAGGCAGCCCCCTACCCCTATTGAAGGTGGGCCTCACAGAACCCAGCAGGAGCATTTGTCATGTGTGGGAGGGACAGGGGTGGGGCAGGCAGCTTGTACACCCAGCTACCCTCCGTCTGCCGCTGGGCAGCTGTGCCCTCACCTGCGTGTGTGGTCCTATTTAGAGTTCCCGTGCACGTCTGCAGGGACCAGCACACACTCCCAGCTCTAGCCCCAGAGCTCTTCATATCCCATAATTCCCCTAGGACCTCCTTGGCCTGGCACCCAAGACCCCACTCAGAAACAAAGGTTGCCAACGGCCAACTTTCCCTCCCTGTACTCTCACTCTGTCCCCTTTCACTGGCTTCATTTCACCAGCATCTGCACACCCACAGACCTCTTCCAGACTTTCTTCTCTTGCTTTACGCTCCACAGACACACCTCTCAGAGGAGTGTGTCCTGGCATCTGCCACACTTCCGCCTTCCCGCACTGTTCCGCCCACCCCTCCTCTACTCCACAAGTCGTTCTGGCCTGTGAGTGTGACTGCCATGCTGCCACCCCCCCCCCTCCAGTCCTCCCTCCTTTGGCTCTCAGCCCTTTGGGCCTGCCTAGCAGCCCCCTCCTCATAACACGCTCCTTTCCCGTGTACAGACTCTGCTGTCCTTGTGGCCTCCCTGGCGGCCCTGTGGTCTGCTGTGTGAAGAAGTATGGTCCAGACCTTGGTCCTGCCCACCCTACCTCCTTGAGGTGTCCTCCTTGCCAGGGACTGTGGTTGTGTTGAGTGAGAGTCGCTTGAGGCCTTTAGGCCCATAGATCTGCTACCTGTCTGACATGGGCTCCGGGACAGCTCACAGGGACCTCAACTCAGGTATTCAACCCAAGATTTCTGGGTTTCTCTCTCTCTCCCTCTACCGGAAATCACTCTGGTATCTCTTCCTCTCTCTCTGTCATGCCATCAGTCACCCTGTGCTGTGTGTTTTCCTCCTTAGGGTCTCCCCCCCATGTCCCTCACCTTGTCTCATCCCCAGTCTTCTCACCTGGGCACTCCCCAGGGCTCCTGTGGCAGGCAGCCCCAGCTTCTTCTTGGTGCTGACTCTACTGAGGGGCTTGTCCACTTACACTCTCCTGTGAATACCCCACACCACTTTCCCTGCCCTCGGGGAGATTGCCAGAACCTCTGTCACCCCAAAGCCTCCCTTGATGCTCTGGACCACACTGTCCTCACCCTTTGAATGTACTTTCTTCCATCACACACACACACACACACACACACACACACACACACACACACACACAGAGTCAGAAGCCAGCAGTGAGCTCCCCGGCCCCTCCCCACAGTGAGTAATCTACAAAGAAACAAAAGGCCACGGCAAGGCACCGTCTACCCACCACAGGCGTGGGGCACACTCCTGCTGGACAGCAGGAGCAGATGGGGTAGAGAGCCTGTGGGCCAGGGAGGGTGTGATGATTCGGCCTGGGCCCGTGGTCTGGAGAAATTGCTTTCGTTATGTTTACTTTCATGGTGGTGGTACCATTTAGCCGCTGTGGCCTTGGATGGTCACGGCTATTGTATGCTGGCTTTGTGTCACTAGGAGGCATGTGCAATGTTTTCCCAGGCTCAACAAGGGCAATGACAGTGCCTGTTTGGGGTGATTTACAGGCTGGATTGTTTTCCCCACAAGTGAATATGCCCTACCAACCCCAGGTGTGCCAGTACTTGGCTGTACTTGGAGGTGTGGCTTTGAAAGGGAGATCAAGGTAAACTGAGGACAGATGGAAGGCTCTAATCCAATATGACTGATGTCTAACCTTCAAGTTCATCTTGGGATCCTGACTTGAAACTAAAGTTTAAATAGAAGGCAGGAAAAATGGCTATTTGAGTAGCCCTGGCAAAGGCATAGTCCCGCCCATCCCTGACTTCATTGATTCAGCTCCGGTCTCTCCTGTCAGATGAATGAGAACTGTAAGACGTCTCTGAAAGACAGGATGCTCCTCTGGCTGGCTTTAGGATCCCAGCATTTTTTTTTTCTTCCAGCATGAGCTTCTGGGTGGTGATTCTAATTTCCTGGGGGACCATTGTTTCATTAGTCAGACAGCCAAAGGGAGGGACATTCAGTCCTGCCTCTCCCGCTGCAGTGTCCACAGGCTCTCAGTAGAAACAGGGAGCAGCTTGGAGTTGTCACAGGGGAGGTAAAGGATGAGGGCAGCCTGGCCCAGGGCTGAGGCACAGACGTCAGGCCAGGGATGGAAGGCTAGAATTGTGGATACAGAGGGGACAGGATGAGGTGCCTGGTTGAGGGCCACTGGGTCATGCCATGGCCACATATTGCACATACATTAGTGACAAGATCCAAATCACCTTGGGTGCCTAGAACTTTAGGTACCTGAGCTCAGCAGGGGCCTGGGGGCTGTGGTGGTCAGGGTTTCCTAGAGGAATAGAGCAAATCTCTCTTTCTCTATAAATGGAATGTTATTAGCCTGTCTTACAGGCTGTGGTCCAGCCAGTCCAACAATGGCTGTCTACCAAAGAAAGGTCCATAATCTGATAGCTGTTCAGTCCACAAGGCTGGTGTCTCAGCTGATCTTCAGTAGAATTCTGAAGAAGCAGGCTCTCATGCCAGTGAAAGAATGGACTTACCAGTGAGACCTTCCTCCTTCCTTGTCCTATATATAGGCTGCCACCAGGAGGTGTGGCCAAGATTTAGGGTGGGTCTTCTGACCTCAAATGATCTGGATTTAGGGTGGGTCTTCCCACATCAAATGATTCAACCAAGAAAAATCCCTCACAGATGTGCCCAGCCACTTAGGCTTTAGTTAATTCCAGATGTAGTCAAGTTGACAGCCAGGAATAGCCACCACAGGCATATACCTCGGAGGTAGGGTGCTTGCTTAGATGTTCAAGGCCCTGGTGACATCCCTAGGACTGAGGGGGTTGGGGGGAACCAGGAGAAGGGGATGGATGGACTGGCTAACGGCCAGGAGGAAGCTCAAGGGCATTTGGGAATTAAGGCTAGACTGTGGGTGTGGCTATGTCTCACGGGGGAAGAGCAGAGTCTGGGAGGGGAGTCTGTCCAAGTTTTTCCGTCTGCAAAATGGGTATGGCTGCACACCAGGCTTGACTTAGAGATGACAGTATGCCACAGTGTTGCTGTGTCGTCGATGTAGTGTGACAAGGGCGTTTCCACAGGGCTCTTCCTCCTGCTTTACATGAGTTCATTAACAGCCATTTCGAAGACGTGAGCACGTTACTGACTGCATCCTGTATCCACTTGGTCCTGTGAATGCAGCCCTGAGCAGAACCGTGTCTTTAGCTCTATAGACTGCTATTGAGCGTGGAGCCAGCTAAGAGCCCTGGATGTATATGGTTCATGCTTTGAATCCCATCAGGAAGAAACCAAGCCCTTCTCTAGGGGCTGAGTGCATGCCTCAGAACCTAGGCCTGTGTGTAGTCCTCTTTTTAGGCAAAGGCAGGGAACCATGGATGGTCCGTCCAGCTTCTGCCCTTCCTGCTCAGGTGATAATAATGAACAAGTCTGAGGGTGGGGAATGTGGGGCTAGTTTGAGGACATCCTGATGTGAGGAAAGGAGATCCTCCGGCTTGGTCCCCAGTCTCCTACGGACTTCAGGGAGTAGATGTCTGCTTGCGAAGACCAGGGAGTCTGGTACCTGGCTGTGAGCTTTCTTGGAGCAATTTTGCCCCCTTGTGGTCTTCTCTGCAAATGCAGCTAGTGAATGTGACGGCTCAGCACGGAAGAGTCTACCCCACCATTCCCAGCATGACAGGCCCATCTGGTTTCTACCCTCGGATGTACCCGGACTGCCTTTGGTTGCCTTGGCACGTCCTTATTCCTTGCTTGTGTCATTTTTGTCCCTGACGTGTCTCTTTGTCCTGCTGACTTGGGCTGTTTGTCAAATGTCTCTTCCCACCAGTCTCTGCCTGGCTGTCAAATTCTTTCCTGCTGGCTCTGGCACCTCCCTGCTCTCCTGTGTCCGTGTCCCTAAGTTTGGGGTCATGCATGTCCTCCTCCAGTTGGAGCTGGTTCTTGAGAATGCAGGCTTAACTGCTCTCTCCAGAATGAGTCAGGAGCTCCTGGAGAGATGAGGGCTCAGGTCCCACCTCCCAGTGACCTCAGAGAGGGTGCACAAGGGCAGAGGAGCTGGCTCGGCTGGGGACTGTGACAAGAGATTTTCCAAATCATGTTTATGGGGTGGGTGGAGACATTCCATGGGCATCGGGGGAGAGGAATGAGCAAGCTGGGATAGCGGCCTGCACGGCACTGTGCCTGTCCTCCCTCTGGGGAGGGCCCAGCATGTGCCACCCACTGGGAGGGATTGGGCGCTGCTGTTGATGTGCTGGGCTTCCTACCTACTTAACTGTTAACTGGGGCTGCTGTGGCCTCAGGGCCTTTGCATAATCCCTTCCTGACAGTTTCCATCTGATGCCTTCCCTTTGAGATCACCTCTTGTGTGAAGCCTTCCCTGATTGACAGTATCTGAGGTGAGCAGTGTTCCACACCTGCCTAATGTTGCCTGGTCATAGCTCTGTTGTCATGTTCAGAGACAGTGAGATAAGTGAGATGGGCCAGACAGTATCTCCTCTCTGCTGTCACTTCCCCCTTTTTCCGTCTTTGTGCCAAGAGCCTCCCCCCCACACACACCAAAAAAAATTCTAAGAAATTTTTTTAGCTCCCAGAGACAAGCCCTGGGGGGTGTGGGAAGAAGGGAGGGAGGGCTGTTTGTCCATCACTTGTCCGTCCCATCTGGTGACCCAAAACTTGAAGCAGGGGCCATGCTGTGACACCGATAGCCTGGGTCCTCTTGGGGTGTGGGCAGTGAATGTGGGGGAGGGGCAGCCTCCAGATTCTGGGTCTGCTGTCTCTTCTAGGGGCCATGAGATGTCCCAGAACTCCGATGGGGCCCTGCTGCTTCAGATGCACTCTAGGGAAGGCCGAGGGAATACACAAGCAGCCATGGTGTGTAGAGGGAAGAGGGCTAGCCTCTCAGCTGCCTGAGTCATGTGCTTCCCTCCTTCCAAGATGAATGGTGAGGTCTGGCCTGTGACCTGAGCGATGGGCTGCTGGGGGACTTGCAGGGGACGAGAGGCTGCATCTGTGGGCATGCCGTGGCTTTCGGGATGGGCCCTGAGGATGGGCTTTCGGGATGGGCTGGCGGTGAACCTGTTGGTAGGAATCAGCCCAGGGACCCCACAGTCACAGAGCTTAGGCTGGCCAGAAAGCCAGGGAGTGGGGTCGGGAAGGGCTGGGGCTCGTGGAGTCTCCACCTAGGATCCTGATACCTCAGCAGGAGAGCGGCATGGCTGTGGGCTTGGGGAACGAGGTCCAGGTCTGGGCCCTGCTGCTGGCCTCTGTGGGCCTCCGACTTCTCCATGGTGAAGAATGGAGATCACAATGCCTTGAGGTCTCTTCTGAGGGCCCGGTGAGTCTGTATGTAGATTTGCTTGGCATAAGGCAGTCTTAGGAGAGGAGAGGGTGAGTCCCTCTGTTTCTCCTTGCTCTCTATCTTCCTACTAGCTCTTTTGTCCCTAGACCGACCTAGAACTTTCCCGGTTCAGCAAACAAGACCTGAAGGAGATGGTCTGGATATCCAGATTTCTGGGGACGCTGCTGAGGACGCTTTCCGTCTCTCCTGGCAGGCTGCACATCAGAGAGCCACACTGTAACCACATGGATGCCATGTGCCTTCCAAGTGCCCTGATGGACCAATGGAATTGGTCAGTGCAGAGGGCCCTGTCACCGGGGAAGGCTGGAGCTGAGGTTCTTTGACAAGTTCTTTGACAAGAACTTTGACAAGTTCTTTCCTTATGACTCACACACCCCCTGCTCCATGGCACTTGCTCAAAAGGACAGCTTCAACGCGTGCACTCACGCATGCACACACAAACATGCATGCGCACACAAAACTTCTAAGCTTTTAGCCCACTTCCACCCCTTCTGTGGAATCAAACTACTAATTCTTTAAACTGTCCGCTTTCCCATATACAGGGCTTACTAACCTAATATTGTGCTCTTTACTCTTTTTGGTGCAGTGACCAGATACCTGAAAAAAGAAGAGGCAGGGGTCGCTCCTCGTGGCTGGGAAGGCAGGGGACTCCCAGCAGCGTGCCAGGGAGCAGGGAATGTCTACACTCTGCTCTCCCCCTCTCCCTCCAGGAGCCCAGGGGTTGGTGCCACCTATGTTCAGGGTGGGCTTTTCCTTCCTGTCCTCTCTGGGGAAGTCCTCCTGGGCTGGCACAAAGACTGGCCTCATCACCACCCGGTGGACTTTTCATCTAATGATGGGGACAGCCGAAACTGATCACCACTCACGTCTGTCACTTCTGTATAAAAATCATATAATATGACACCGTTTTGTATTTTTTTCCAACTTTGGGCGTGTGGAAACTTTCCTAGTTAGTGTGCATGAGCTAGCACAGCAGAGTACAGCTAGATCAGCTTTTGTGGTTGTTGTTGTTTGAATTTTGTTTTGTTTTGTGTTTTGAGGCAGGGCCTCATGGATATCAGGCTGGCTGCACACTCTGTGTGTCATTTAGAGATGACCCCCTGCCTCTACCTCCTGAGAACTGAGATCACATGCACACTCTACTACAACTCTGTTTACTCGGTGCTGGGTGCTGGGATCGACCTGGGGCCTTGGTGCACATTAGGTAAATACCCGTTAAACATCCCTGGCTCCCTATTTCAGTTTTCTGTGTTTATGTGTGCATAAGAGAGAAAGTAAACGCGAGTTCACAGGTGTGGACACGTGTGCTCATGTGTGTGGCGGCCAGAAAGCAACCTCAAGGGTCATCCTCGGAACACCACCCACTTCCTCTGAGACAGGACCCCCCCGCTGAGCCTGGAGCTCATCTCCTCTTCGAGACTGACTGGTTAACGAGACCCAGGGACCCGTCATTCTCTGCTGCCTCGGTGCTGGGGTCACAGGCATGTGCAGCCATGCTTGGCTATTTACGTAACTAAGTTCCTTACCCTTAGGCTGTGGGTACTTGACTGACTGAGCCAGCTCTTCTAGATCCTGTGTGTGTATGTGTGTGCAAGCGTGTGCATGTGTGTGTATGTGTGTGTGTGTGCGTGTGTATGTGTGTGTGTGCATGTGTGTGTATGTGTGTGTGTGTGTATGGTGTGTTTATGTGTGTGTGTGTATGTGTGTGTGTGTGTGTATGGTGTGTTTGTGTGTGTGTGAGTGTGCATGGTGTGTTTATGTGTGTGTGTGTATGTGCATGGTGTGTTTATGTGTGTGTGTGTGTGTGTGCATGTATGTGCGTGTGTGCACGTGGAAGCTGATTGGGCCTTGTTGTCTGGCATCAACCCTCAGGAACTCTCTCATCTCGTCTCCCCAGCACTGGGATTCTGAGTGTGCAGGTGACTGTGTCTAGCTCACTTGTGTGCTGTTGTGTGTGGTCTGGAGAGCGATCTACAGTAACTACGCTTTTAGCTGTGACTGAATGAGTCTATGAAACAAGCTGAAGCAAAAGGCTGAAGAGCAAACAATAGATAGAGATATAGAGAGATAGTTAGCTAGATAAACAATAGCTGGCTAGCTGGCTAGATGAGAGATAGACAGAAGACAGATAGATGATAGATAGACAGACAGACAGAAGATGATGGATAGACAGACAGGCAGATAGATGATAGATAGGCAAATGATAGACAGATAGATGGACAGATATCAGCAAATGGGTACTCAAAACGTCCAGCAGCAATGATGGTCAGCTGGAGCTTCCAGCAGAGCTCTGGGCAAAGCGGAGGGTCTCCTCTGGCGAGACTTCGAAGTGAAAGGAGAAATGCCAGCAGAGAGATGGCATCACCAGATGGAGTGCTGGCAACACCCAGTAGGAACGAACTGGGGAAGTGGAGGCAGTCGGCTTCCGGAGTGAGCTTCCTCCCACAGCTTCTCTTTCCTGCCAGACCCAGGCACTCATACATCACGGCATGAACAGCTCTAACATCAGTTGGGAATGGCGGGCCCAGCAGAGGTCCTCCAGGCCCCAGAGCTTTTTCTCATCCTGCTCCCTCTCCGTCACAGTTAGAGGAGCCAGAGCCATCCAGGTCATCGTTAGACAAAGGTTCATGGAGGAAACTTTATTAAACATGCCTGTGCCTTGAATGTGCGTGGAGTTAGCCCTGTTTCCAGAGCCCACTTCTCAGTGAGCTCAGTTAGCACAGGACAATTAATTCACCGACACAGCACACATTACACGAGGGTCTTGGAGGCACATGACAAACTTAGGTCCTCATGCTTGCACGCAGCACTTTACTGACCAAGCCTTCTCTCCAGACCAGTTTCTCTTCTTTTAAAAATGCTTTCTTTTTAATGTGTGGGTGTGTGTCTGTCTGCCTGTCACATGGGCGTATGCCTGAGGAGGCCAGAAAGCATCAGATGGTGCCAGGGACTGAACTCAGGTCCTTTGGAAGAGAAGCAAGTGCTCTTAGCCACTCAACTTTCTCTTTGGCCCACAGTTTTAGTGCTTTGGTCTCTCGATACAAACGTTTGTGTGTGTGCTTATATGTTCAGGGAGCAGGCGGTGTGTGCATATGGAGCCCAGCATCTGGGACTAGGGTTTCCACTTGGTCAAGGGTTTGGGGGCCACTTGGTGTGAGGCCCTTGGCCCTGTTTCACATGGCCACAATGCTACCTCCCAAGCCCTGTCTGTTCACCCTCTCTTGCTGCTGGACTCTTTCATCTTTGCTCTTTTCTGGAGGCCTTGTCCTCTCCCTAAGCTGAGAGCTCTACTTCCTGTCTTACTGGGAAAATAAAAGGCACTAGGAGGGGATGGCCACATTTTCTCAAACACTCTCGCCCCCTGTCTTCAACACTGCCCATGTCCTTTGCTGTGGGGGTCTCCGGTGACCTTCACAGACCTGCAGAGATGTGGTCTTCAGGAGACAAACAGGCCATTAACTTGATTCAGGGAGACACAATAGCCGGGACTGGTCCAAACTTTAGGAGTCTGACCTGAGTATTTACTTTAAGCACAGCACAATCTGGTGAAAGTTACTCATTTCTGCAGGCGCAACAAAGCAGGCATAAATCTCCCCGAGGAGCAAACTGAGCTAAATGCAGATCAGGTGACCACAGGGAGCACAGGGGGTGGTTTGAATAAAAACGACCCCCTCCCCCGGAGGCCCCTAGGGAGCAGCACTATTAGGAGGTGTTGGAGTAAGTGTGTCTTTGTTAGAGGAAGTGTGCCACTAAGGGATGGGCTTTGAGGTCTCAGAAACTCAAGCCAGCTGACTTCCCGCTCCCTGTGGAGCTAGCTGTAGAACTCCAAGCTCCTCCTCCAGCACTATGTCTGGCTGGCTGCTGCTGTGCTTCCTGCCATGATGATAATGGACTGCATCTCTGATACTGTCAGCCAGCCCATTTCAATGTTGTCCTTTATGAGAGTTGCCATGGTCATGGTGTCTCTTCACAGCAATACGACCCTGAAACAGATGGATCTATAGATTGAGATAGACAAGCCCGCAGTAAGGATCTGGGCGAGGATCCAGTGCTGGAAAAGTTTCTTGCCGCACACATAGGGCCGAGGCTAGCAAGCATGTCTGCTCCAGCCTTCTGGGAAGATAACGGGCATCGCATTCCTTCCCTCGAAGGACCAAGCCTGTGTGCTCAACATTCCAAGTTCCCTAGAGCTTACCTGTGAGCACGAAGACCTTTGTGCCTCCTGCATTCTGCCTCCTTCCTGTACTCAGGCTCCCCCTCCATCCCGCACAACCAAATCCTTAAAAATAAGGTATTACCGGGGCTGGAGAGAGGGCTCAGAGATTAAGAGCACTGGCTGTTCTTCCAAAGGTCCTGAGTTCAATTCCCAGCAGCCACGTGAGCCATCTAGGATGAGATCTGGCTCCCTCTTCTGGCCTGCAGGCACACACACAGGCAGAATGCTGTATAAATAATAAATAAATAAATCTTGCCAGGGCTGTAGTGCACGCCTGTGATCCCAGCACTCAGGGAGGCAGAGGCAGGTGGATCTCTGTGAGTTTGGGGCCAGCCTGGTCTATAAAATGAGTCTGGGACAGCCAAGGCTACACAGAGAAAAAAAAAAAAAATATATATATATATCTATATATCTATATATATATATATATATCTGTGTGCGTGTGTGTGTGTGTGTGTGTGTGTGTGTGTGTGTGTATCTACCATCAGTGGAGAAGTCTTAACACTTATAGAGTCCTTCTTCACAACAATCCTTCTCAATGGAATCACACAATCTGTGGTCCACTGTGATTGGCTTCTTTCTCTTGGGCTGTTGCTCCTCTTTTTTGTGGTTGAATAATATTCCACTGTATGGATATACCACATTCTGCTTATCTGCTCACTGGTGATGGGTATTTGGGTTGTTTCCATTGCTAAGCCAGCCCTGTGTGTAATATGCCAATCACAGAAACACATTTTTGAAAAAGAGAAGAAAAACAGTCAAACACGAGGAAACAGAAGGCCTACGTCTCAATCACCCATCTCCAAGGGCAGGTTTTGGGGTGTGGGCCGAGGTGAGCAGATGATTTGTAAATCATCAGGGGTGTTATCTCTAGTTAAGTAAAGTCAGAAAATAAAGAGTGGGTGTCATCCAGAAGGAGCAGAGAGCTGGTGATTGATTGCTTGTGTCAGCATTTGGGACAATGTGTGTTTTCATCTTTTGAGCCTATATCCGGGAGAGTGATTACTGAGCTGTGGGTTAAACCCCATATTTACGTTCTGAGGAATTATCACGTTCTTCCCCAAAGTGGCTGCTCCTTTCATACTCTCACCAATAGTCCAAGAGGGGACTGAGGGCTCCCCATGTTTGTGGGCACTTGTTTATTTCTAGAATTCTCAGTTGGGGACACCAGATGACCCTGTCCCTGTGGCTCCCTCCAGTCAGCTCTGAGCAATGACCAGTGACTCCCTTCTCTTTCCTGACTTGGGGCCCAGGTACAGCCCCCTGTCCCGGCTTCCTCTCACCACTGTCTGGCCTTTCCTTCCATGTTTCTCCAATTTCATGACCTCTAGATGTCAGAGGGCCCTGGTGTCCAGACCACGGTCCCTCAGGGTTGGGATTCTTTTTAGTTTCAGGACTTAAATGTCACCCAAGTTCTGCTGCTTTCAGAATGCAACCCCAGGCAGGTACTCTCCCCTGATTCCAGGCTCTGCTACTCATAGACTCCTGACATCCAACTTTAGCCCCACAAATCTCAAATGGGTTCTGCACCTAGCTCCTTGAGCCAGTCATTCTGTGTTTCAGTGTAGTGTAGCACATTCTCCTTGTAGCTGTGACCTCAAAGCCATTTCTGAGTCCTTCTCTCATCCCAGAAAGCCCCTTACCTCTCCCCACTGTCTGGGCTCCTGACCGGGAGTTGCATTCATTTACTGATAGGTCTCCCTGCAAGCTAGAAGACCGATGATGTCACCTAGTGGTTAACCCTTATATAGTTTGCCCAAGTCCCTGGGTCCTATCTCCACCAGTGCTGGGGAGGGGGGAGCTAGGTAATGCTGTTCTTTCCCCCTTCTGAGCCCATCAACAAAGCCCCGGGCCTTTGAAGTCACCTTTCAGGCTCTGCCCTACTCAGCCCCTCCCAGATCTGCCAGGTGAGACTCATTCCTACTTCAGGCTGAGATGACCCAGCTCGGAAATGAGCATGGCTCTTTCCTGGCTCTGTGAGGCTGTGTCTGTCCTCTTGAATAAGAGCACAGTACCCCAGCACTCCCTGTCTGCTTTAGACTCCTCCTTGGTGCTCCTTTGATGTGTATGTTACCTGTCAGCTCCAGTCATTGCCACTTTCTCCCACTCAACTGTAACCTCCGTAAAAGCGGGGCTTGTGATATTTTTGTTCATTCCCGTGTACCCAGCCTTCAAGTGCAGCCTGCCATGCACGTTGGATGAATGAATCCGTGCCAGCAGCTGGATGTTTCTTTTTGATGCTAGCAATCTGGTTGTAGTGCTATGCCCTAAATTGCCAGAAGGTGGCACTATAACTACAGATACCGGACTTCCGTTTCCCAGCTGCTTTCTGCAGTTCACCCCAGGACCCCTAGTTCAGAGGTAAAATGCTTGGATAGGCATGGAGATATAGGTGCCTCTTGGGCCAAGCTTCTTCCTATTTCTCTCCTAGTTGGACTCTAGAGAACCTACCATTATTGCTTTGGGGATATTGGTTTGGGGAGGACCATCTTGCCTTCCACCAGGCTCTAGGCCCCGGTGATAGTGGGATGTCAGGCAGGTTCTAAGCCCAAGGGATCTTTATGAGACCTGCAGCAGCCCAGTCAGCCTTCCCGGCCTTCAGTCATGACTCTGTCCTGCCTCCTTGGGGGCAGGTATAGGGAGAGGGGACTGCCTGGAGCCCTCAGGCTAGGTCCAGCTGTGCTCATTCCCAGCTCTTGGAGACCTTCCCCATCCACCCCCAATGTCCCTGTCCCCTCAGGAGGTGAGGAATGCTAAGGACGCTTTTGCATCTTGCCATCAGCGGACAGAGGTACCAGCTAGAACTCTAAGCCTAGGTTAGGGCTTATTCCCAGCGTTGTTGATTGCCAGCAGAGTGACCTTGGCTAAGTGTGCACCCGGGTCTCGCCATCTGGCCAGTGGGAGAGACATGCTTGTCCAGGAGGTTGTGAGGAAGGTGAGACACGCCAAGCAGCTGCCTGCTGGAAGGGCTAGTCCTTGTGTGGAGATGGGAGGTGTGAGGATTAGCTTCTCTTCACAGTCACCCAACACCAGTGCAGTGCTTCCCGTGAACTCACTGCTGTGCACGGCTTTGGGGAAACTGGTGGGACCAAAATGATCTTGCTCCTGCATTCAAGAAGTCAGGAAGGAACGGAAGAGATGGTCTCAAACCCACAGCGAGCAGAGCGAAATAACTAACATGAGACAAAACACGGAAGGTGTCCGGAGACTGCTCATGATGATGCCGCTGATCAGGAGAGATGGGGCGTGCCAGGAGCTGGCCAGAGCAGCAAAGGTGTGGGAACCAGGGGAGCCATGGTGGGCATGGGGAAGCAAGGGGGAGGTTGTGGCTATGGCTGTGGAGGGAACCAGCCTGGGACGATGCCAGCTGCATAAGCCCCATGCCTAGCGGTACCCACGGTCTTGAGTTGGATTCCAGGAGTTGTTCTTGACCGTGAGCAATGCTACAGGCTGGGGGAGAAAAGAGAACATCTTCAGGTTTCCTGTCACTTGCATGGGGCTATGGCTGGCATGAGCTGGAATCACCTGGAATCTGACCTGATCCTCTCCCAGAGAACACCTTGTGTGTAGACAGAGGGGTAAACTGAGCACTGGGGGTAGTTGGTAGGAGAAGCTAGGACCATAAGCTTGGTCATTGGCCCCACGGGCCCATTAGGACAGCACAGAGCCTGGGGCTGATGCTCTCCAGAAGAATCCTATGGATGGAAAGCACGAAGAGGAATGCTGCCACCCTGGCCTAATGCCACCCTTGGGAAACATAAAACTGCCAAGAGCTCGTGAAAGCCGCCACAGCCAGCGGATGACAGATGAACACTAGGTTGTGAGCTCTGTGTCCTGGTGAGATTGCCATCACCACGTCCAGGAATCTTTTGGCTCGCACCACTCTGCCAGCATTTCCATACAGTCCTAAGGCAGAGCTAGTCAAGGTGCTGAGGCTGTCATGGGCTGAGGGGGGGGGGGTGTCACGTGATTCCCACTTTCCCCTTTCAGACCTAAAGCCTGAACTATATTAAAAATGTGCTCAGAGTGGCCAGCCTTCTGTATTAGTCCTATCTCTACCACCTGCACAATTTCCCCTTGTCCCCGTTCATCCTGGTTCTCGAAGACATCCTGAGGGAGGGCTTGAGGTAGCAGGGACAGATATTGGAGGTGGAATGCTCAGAATGGCGACACCATTTTCCAAAGCAGCTGCCTCTGTGGCACCCCCTCTGCCAGGGAAGCTGCTGTCAGGCATGTCACAGAGCCTGATTCTGGTTCTAGAGCCCTGACCGCTCCTGCCCTTCTCCCTATCTGCCTGAGATCAGTGGTGCTACCCTGCCTAGCTGTCTGCCTAGAACAGAGGGCCTTGGCTGGTCCCTTGGGGTCCTGGGGCTGGGACAGCCTATCTGCTCCACCGTGCCCTTCCCCCACAACACAGAGCAAGGCTCACTCAGATTAATTAATCTGCTGCCCGGCCTGCTCCTCCAGCTTATCTTTTATTCATGGACAAGCAGCGTTCTCCGCTTTACCAGGACGAGCATCAATATTTCATCTCGCTTAGCTTGCCAGCTCCTGGCTTCGCTCCACCCCCACTCTGCTTCCCACTGGCTTTAGGACCTGGAGGGCTGGGTATGCTGGCCAGCTCAGAGTCATCAGATGCCAGGCTGCCTTCCTGGGCCCCTGACCTGTCCTCCACACCACCTCTGGCAGATCAGGGCTCCCCCTGGACACCTTTCTGGGTAAGTAAAGTAGAGAGGTATGGGAGGCAGGGTTATAGGGCACAGGGGATGGAAGGCAATGTCTTGAGAGATGCTGGAGTTTTTTCTGGGGCAGGTATGGCTGGTACAAACATGTCTCTGCCAGGATGCTAAGGTTCAAGATGAGGTTTTATTATTATTTTTTCTCTAAGTGCCCAGCACCAGTGATGGCACTATGTAGGTGAGCCTCATCCCCTGACCCCTGTGCCTAAGTGGGAAGGATGAAGTGGGAACACGGACTGGTCCAGGAACACCTGAACCTTCTCATCTCATTAGCTTCCAGACCCTCAGCCTTCCCAGGAGGTGCTCAGAGCTCTAGGGCCGAGCTTCGTGTCTGCTGGAGCTCACAGCTGCCCACAGGGACCTTCTGGAAGGGAGCAAATCAAGTGTGATATATCTGAGTGACTGTGTGAGTATTAGGGTATGGATGTGTGTGAGAGAGGGGATAGGGTTTTCCTGGCGTTGGGGAGTCCCCAGTTTTCAGCTAGCCGATGCTCCACAAAGTTACCAAGGTTGTAAAGAGCAGTACTCTAGGCAAGACAGGGTGGCCAGTTCCAGGTGCTGCTGGTGTGAAGCGAGTACAAATACGGGCAGCGTGGGTGTGTGAGTGTGTACAGCTTTGTGTGAGCGGGAAATAGAGCCAGCCTTCAAGAGTGTGTGTGCCTGTTACAGCCTTTAAGGGTGCTGGGGACATCAAGAGGCCTGCTGTCACTGTGGGCCTTTCTTGGAGGCTCTGTAGGGACCTGGCCCACTTGGCTCAGACAGAAGCACCCAAGCGGCCTGCTGACAATGCTCAGCAGCCTTTTCTGGGGTTGTGGTCCCATTGTGTGCTGGGCCTGTGACCATTTGTGTGTGTGTGTGTGCATTTGTGTGTCCGTGTGGGTAGTCTCTGGCCCTGGCTTTGATGGGGCGCTTGGTGGGGACTGCCCCCAGATACGAGTGTTGCAGGATTCAGGAGGGTACCTACCGTGAGGCGTCTGCTTGCCACCTCTCTCATAACCTTACACTCAACCTATCAAGAAAACCGCCCAACACGAAATACACCCAGAACCCAACCACATCCCCTGTTCGTCCGTCCGTGTGACATAATTTCTGTCCCCCTCTGGGACCCTGTAGTTTGGGCCCAGTGCCATGCAGCAGCTTGGAGAAACAGACTAGGCCTCGAAGCCGTGTTGGCTAACCTGCCTCCTGGGTACCGCTCCAGCTGCCTTCCTACCTCAGCTGCACCAGCCACCCGGGCCAGACAGCCATATCTGGGGCTGTGAAGCCCCTTTCTCCTCCAGATGTTGCTTGCTGCGCTCTCCGGCCTCTGTTGAAATGTCACCTCCTGTTTGAGGCCCAGCCCTGCTTTCCGTGTGGTTTCTGTGATTTCCCTGCACAATGTGTGTGGACTGCGTACACAGAGCCTGAGCAGTCGCCTGTGTTTACCGCGCACAGCTTGTCTCCTGCCAGCACAACGAACACTCTGGAGACTGCAATCATGTTCACCAATTTATCCAGGGGAGGGATTTTTTTTTCCCAAAGGGGTGGAACAGGCATTACAGAGTGAGCTAGTGAGTGAATTAATGAGTGAGTGAATTAATGAATTGCCTACCACCTTCCTTGAGGGCTCCTTTGGGATAACCCACGGGCAGTTGCTTTTTTTCACAAGGTCAAATTCAACACATAATATGTGTTGAAGAGCTCTGTGTGTTCGTTGTTTGCTTGTTTGGTCATTCATTCATTCATTCATTCATTCATTCATTCATTCATTCATTCATCAAATACATTCTGTAAGTTCCTCCTATGTCCTAGGTGTGGAAATCATCACAGCAGGTAGACACAGCTTGCTCCTTAGCTCTGAGTCTGTCACCTGAGTGGGTCCTGAGGCCTTTGTCCCATTCTGCTTTCTGCTTCGGTGGCCATCCTCGTGCTGAGGGTTCATTTAGTGAGACTTTCTGAGTCTGAAAACCTCTGATTTTTTCTCTTTACCCCACTTTCTTCTTCACTGTCTTGATGGTGAGAGACATTGATTAAGCGGAGTCGCAGTGACTGGCGGGATGGTGGTCTCTCTTTCCAGAATCTCTCTTGGCCATGAGCGCCGTACCTCATCTTTGTCTCTGGGTCTCTGTCACCTGCTCTCTTCTTCTTTCACTGGCTGAAGTGCTTTCCCAGACAAGGTCCTGTCACTGTACAATTCACATTCTTATTTATTTGTTTATTTAATTCAGTGTGTGTGTGTGTGTGTGTGTGTGTGTGTGTGTGTGTGTAGTGGGGATGGTTCTGAAGGGAGAAGCCAGATTCAGTTGAGGGTCTTGATGATGGAGAGGAAGCTGAAGTCGGATGTCTTGCATGAGAGAAAGACAGCCTCTTGCTGGCATTTCCTGCTCCTTGGCTAAGAGTTAGTGTGCCCTGCCAGTGGCTTGGTGGGGACATCCTTGGATCGCTGCACTACTGAGGCTAGGGGGACCTTTGTCACCTGAAGTTTGGTGTTAGCAAGAGGGATGATTAATGGGGATAGGGAGGTGGCAGTAATTGGCAGTGTGGTGGGGCAGCCATGAGTCACGGACATCCCCTATTCCTCTTATGGGGAAATACATTCCTCTCATCAGCACCACAGGCTTAAACACCAGAGTGAACCTTGGAGAAGAAAGTGGTAAGGATGGAAGAAGGCTTTGTCTCAAGAGTCAGAGGGATGGAGGCTTCTTGCCGCCTTCGGTTCAGGACACACAGGACACCCTGGTGCTTTCGTTCCTGGAGCTGGTTAATCTTCACCATCAACCTTAACAGATCTAGAGTTACTAAGAAGACACACTTTCGGGTGTGCTGGTGAGGGTGTTCCCGGGGAGCTGTGGCCGAGGGGGACAGAGAACGTGGATGGTGAACGGGGAAGGGGGAGAGGACGCTGAGCACCAGTATTCTGCACTGTGGATGCAGTGTGTGTGTGACCTGATGCTTCATGCTCCTGCATCGTGACTCCCCTGCCCTGACAGACTGGGAGTCAAAACGAGCCCTTCCTTTCTTGGGTTGCTTTGGTCACAACATTGGCAAAAGCAGCTAACACAGTACCTTGTCCCTCTGTTCCCTGGTACACACCCTGGCTTAGGAAGAAAGGTTGCAGGGAGCCGTGGCAGCTGCTCTGTGCCGAGGCGGAGGCACCACGGCTAATTGCCCTTGAACAAGCTAAGCAACTTTCCTGTCTGGTTTCCCCACCATGCACACGGAAGGTAGTAACAGTGCCTTGTCCAGGGGTTGCTGTGAGGATTAAATGAATTAATATGATAAGGAATTAATTCTGCAGAACATTTACTTAGAGTACCACTCAACAAGGGCCAACAACTACTACTACCCGAAGAATTCTAAAAGCCGCCCTCCCACCCCCAACAACTCCTCCTGGCCTGCATAGCCCAAGATTCCCCTCCAGCCAGGCATGGCAGGAGACTCCTGTACCCCAGCACTCACTCAGCTGAGGCATGAGGCTGGAGGTCAGCCAGGGTTGCACAGTAGGAACCTATCTCAAAATCCAGAAAGACAAACAAGAAACCCTTCCTCCACTCGTTTTTGGGGCTATAGCTCCCCACAGACCTTCCACTTAAAATACACAGAATAGCATCTGATAGAAATACAGGGACTTTAAGTCTGGCTAAAGATGTGATTCATCAGCTATGTGGTGTAAGGTCGTTCCACAGCCTCCCTTAGTTAAGGGTGACCTCGAATTTCTGTTTCTTCTGCCCCGTGGTTTATGTTAGGGATTTAACTCAGGGCTTTATACACCCAAACAAGCACTCTGCCAACTGAGCCACACGCCCCAGCCCCCTTTTCTTTCTTTGTTTATATAGGATCTCAGTTTGTAGTCCAAGATGGCTCTAGATTCTTGGCAATCTTCTTGACTCAGTTTCCCAGGTCTGAGCCGCCAGTCCTGGTTTAGTCTCTTTTCCTTAGATGAAATGGCAGAAGATTTCTGCAGAGACTGAAGAAAACAACACGTCTGAAGGCCTCGGGTGCAACCTGAAGCATGAGTGTGATCAGTCAGCGAACAGTCACCCGGGACCTCCAGCATCTCCAGGTCCCAGGTTTGGATTGGATCCTGACCTCACCCCTCAGGGTGATGAGGAGACATCACCCCTCTTTCACTGAGAAGCCTGGAAAGGAGTGACTTTTCAGCTGGGCTGGGACTCAGCCAGGCTGGCTCTCTCTGCAGCAGGTGGTCTCAGAGGTCTGGCATTGATGACTACTGCATGACAGGGGTAGCTAGGCTCTTAGCTCCCGACCTGAGAGCTGCGGATACCTGGTAGGACTGGGACTTTTTTTGGGGGGAGATTACAGCCCAAAATGAAGTCTCCTGGGGTTCAGATTTGCTCTAGCCGACCTTGCTCTCTCCACCTGTAGGTTGTCCTCACCTGTCCACTCTGGGTAACTTCCAGGCCTGGCATCTGTGCCCAAGATCTCTGGGCAGCAGAAACTGCAGGAAAAAGCACTAGGTTGTCACCCCTGGCTCCTCTGGCACAGGTTTCTTGGACACCATTAGACCTCTGCAGACCTCAGAAGGGATAAAGGCTGGCCCAAATTAGGGGTTAAGCTTTGGACATGTTCTCTCTCTCTCTCTTTCTCTCTCTCTCTCACTGAGATTGCAAGGAAGAGGGGGAAAAAGAGGAGTGAAAAATAGCCCCATCTGGACTGCACAGGGAGAAAGCAATTTCCTCTCCAATTCTCTTTTTTTGATTCTCAGAAAGATGCAATTTGGAAATGTCCTGGTGGCTCTGGCCAGGGTGTGGACCAGCCCACCTACAAGGCCTGGGTCGGGGAGCTGAGGGAAGCAGGGTGTTGAGGGAAGGAGGGTGGGTCGGGTGGAGAAAACTTTCTGCCCAGGCCTCAAGAAGAAAAAAAGGCGGGGGGGAGATGGGGTAGAAGGGATGTGGAGGAACAGTGAAAGTTGTGGTCTAGGGTGGGCAGGGACCGTGCTGAGATACGAGGAAGGTCCTGGCAGACGGGAGGGGTGTGCTGGGGAGAGCTCCAGATCGAATGGCACAGGGGCTGGCACTCCCAGGAGACCCTGTTCTGGACTCTGTAACTTGGGGGATTCTGTGGGCAGAAGAACAAGTCCCCATGACAGGCCAGTACTTTGCAAGCCTCCTTCACTGGCAGGTGGTCTGGGTTCTGGACAGTCATATGCTATCTTGGGAGAGTTGTCAGACATTCAGGGTCCTGACAGGGAGTACTAGAGACACCTAGACAAGCTCTCAGCCTCCCTCCTCCCAGAGCCCTACTCTGTGCTGTCTGTACTGGGGTCACCCTGCTGTGCGGTTGTCTTACTAGCTCCCAGAAAGTAACTATGAAGGCACAGCCTGAAGAGTGCCACAGGCTTCCTCAGGAGAGGCAGGAATGACAACTGAGACTCCCAGTGGCCTCTCAGGAGCTTTCCCTTTCTTTGGACATGATGCTGATCCCGTACCCTGAACCCATCCCCCATCCCCCATCCTCCAATTGGTCCAGAACCAGCTATTGCCTCCAACCAAATAAACCATCACTCTGATAACCATAACCATCCACATTGCCACCCAATCTATTGTCCCACATCCTGCCATATTGTTAAGCCATAGTTTTCTAAGCTACAAAGCAAACTGCTCATCAAACAGGAAACCCACCCATCAGTCAACCTGCTCATCAGTCCATTCCTCCTCTGTGTTTTTGCCCTACCTAGCTTTCCAACCAATCCACCCATCCAGCTACTTCCCCACTGTCCATTTGGGAGTAAGACACTACATGGTGGTGGCAAGAGAGAAGGTTGAATGTGAAGGACTACAAGGCTGAGGATATGGCTTAGCTGGTAGAGGGCCTGCCTAGTATGATGGAGCCTGGGTTTCAATCCCCAGCCCCTCCTGACCTGGGAATGACGGTGCTCACATGTAATCCTGGCATTCAAGGTCTGGAGGCCGGATGATCAGAAGTTCAAGGTCATCCTTGGCACTCTATATATTGAATTTGAGGCTAACTTGAGATACCCAAGACTCCCATTTTAAAATTAAAACAAAACCCAAACCAGCACCAACCCCCCACAAAGAACTATTAATTATATTAATTATAGAAGATTTTCTACCATATTAAGGGATTGTGTGCTTTCTCTCAAAAGTATAGAAAAGGGCTGGGCTGGGACCCAGTGGTAGCACATTTTCCTAGTGTTAGGGCTGAGGCAGAGCACTGAAGCTAGGACTAAATCAGGAGGGCCTCCTGCCATCCCAGCACCCAGGACAGAGATCAGTTCAGGAGCAGGCAGCCCTCTGGACGGCTGGAGTTAACTGAAGTCCCACGTTGCTTCTGGAGGAATGGGAAGCTGTATGCTGTGCATGCCTGGCTGCAGGACACTCGAAGGAAAAAAACCCGTTCCTTCAACAGCGTCCTTCCAGCCCTACACCTCACACAGCTGAACAAAGAGCCAGGAAGTAAAAGAAAAAAAATGTTCACAGGCCTTGCTTTATCATCACTGACCGGGTGATGATGGGCACAGCAACCTCCTCCCAATATGCCAGGTAGGCTACCACTCAGTCCGTGCCCCTACCTGTGGACAATTCCAACTGACCTGTTTTCCCAGGCATGCATCTGTTTCAGGCCCTGTGCTCTGGGAAGTGAGGGACCCAACATTGAAAACTTGGGCTCCACATTGATGAGGGGACCCTGGGAGTCTATCCTTAGACATGGGCTGGGATGTTGCTTAAAGGCAGAGCATTGGCCCAGAATGCACAAGCCCCAGGTTCTGTACCACTACAGCAAAAAACAACTAAGCAAGTACCCCCAGCATACACAGCCTAAGCTGACAACCAGCTGTAGCCAACAAGGACCCGCCACAGGGTGCAGACAGCAAGCTCTGATGTTGGTAGTGAGGGGACCACTACAACCTGACTGTGAAACAGCTGAATGGAGGGAGCAGGCTTTCCTGAGACCTCAGGTATCAATGGGGACTAGGGAATAGGAAGACACCAATGAGACACAATTAGTGGAGGGAGTCTGGCCATTTGGGGCCCACAGGGCCTGAGTACCCATCTTGTTACACTGTGCCACTGGGGGAGAGGGGCTAATCTTACTGTCGGCTTCTTCCCCAGGTGGTAAACCTGACTTCTATCTAATAGATGCTTCCTTCATCATCAACGAAGGAAACAATTTTATTTTCTCTGTTAAAGGCTACTTCACATCAGGCAGGTACCAGAAAGGGCTTCCTGTCCAGATGAGGAGGCTCATGAATCCAATTCTCTGTGCATCAGCAGGAAGAGTTCATACCCATCTGTGCTGGATGACAGGCTGACCTTGGAAGAGTCAGGGGCATAACTACAATGACCCTTCCTAACCTTGTTAAAGGGTCCCCTGTGGTCCAGGCCCACCTGCTTCTAGGTTCCCATTGATGGCTCAAGCACCATTAAGTATCTTAGAATAAAAATCTGACTTCTGAATCAATTGATGGAGAAAGGTTCCTCAAACATTTCCCAGAGAATGTAATTAAATTCCGATAGGAGAAGATGGAGCGGCTGGTGAAGGGCGGTGGGGGCCTCCCTGGCGCCGGGCTGCTGAGCAATGAAATCACGGGCGTGCGCAGCCCAGAGCTGGCAGCCGCACAAAGGAAATGGGAACAGCCAAATCTCTCCCTCCTTGTTGAGTTCCATTTACATGTTTATAATAGAGGTTCTTAAGGCCCTAATGAGAAGGCTGCTCATTGCAGGGAAGAAGATGATTAAGGCTCCGCCAGACGAGATCAGGGACAGGAACAAAGGCCTGTTAATTACCACAGAGGGACCAGGGAGAGCCAGGCTCAGGCTCACTCAAAGCCTTCCCAGACTGGTGCCACTCTGCTCTCCCAGCACCATCTGTGTCTCCTGCCCAGGTGACTTCTGAGTAGTGGCTGGGATGGTTCTGGGGGCTACATTCTCCGGCTCTGGGACCACATTTAAAGACTCTCCCAAAGGACTAATTCCAGGCTGGGCCATGGTGCATGCTGGTGTGTTATCTGGAGGTGCCCCTTTGGGAGTGAGGAACCAGGGACACCACACTGCTTGCTTGGCCACTGCGAGGGCCACTTGATGCCAACTCACTTGAACTTTGGGCCCTAGAAAGGGACATCACCCCAGGCAGATGGAAAATCTCCTCTGTCCTGCCTGGAGGAAGCCCAAGAGACTTAAATCCAGGTCAGAACTGGTCTCCTGATGCCAAAGGGGGGCCTTGTTAACAACCGGATTTCATGGTATATGGAAAATGAAAGATGTACTGTTAACTTTCAAGAACCTATACCATCTGTACTAACCATCTGCTACTTTCATGCACTGAGCACCTGTACCAATGTGAAATAAATCACCATGTTCTGAGCACCTATGCCAACCTTCACTAAGCATCAGCCAGGTGCTCGGTGCAGAGTAGTGTAGGTGCTCATTACAGCAGTCTGGCTCTCAGTATACTATGACAGATGTGTGTGACAGTCACCTCCCCGATTTTGGGGGTGGAGGATGAATTGGTGGTCTGAGGCTGAAGATGTTGGAAATCTCTCTATGCCTCCTGTAGACACTGGGCAAATCAAGTGTGTGCAAAGGCCAGTGTCCTTAAGCTTGGTTCTGCTCCAAGTTCCTCTCTTGTAAAAGGAGTGTTGGGTAATATCAAGGATGAAGAGGAATTCTTAGTCTGGCTGGGAGGAGGCAGGGAAGAGAAGTGGGTTCTTTACCCAACCCCAAGGTTTTGGGGCTCAGGTTCAGTCTGGGGTTAGGGTGGAGTGTGAGTTCATATCAATGCTAAGATTAGTGCTTGATATGATGAGCGTGGTTAAGGAAGGCATGGGGCTTCAGCTTCGGTCCTGGGTAAAGCAAGCTCTGAGATCCAGGGTGGCTAAGGACTCAGCCACTGTCAGCAAGGCCTGAGCTAGAGCTCTCCTTAGCTTTCCTCATGTCAGGCAGTGCTGGAGTTTGCATCAAGGGTCACTGCTGTGTGCTGGGTCAGGAGCTTGGCAGGAAAAGAGCCTGGCAGACTACGGGCAACATGGCAGGAGTGGCCAGCCACGCAGTACCAGGCAGGCTCTGAAAGCCAGCACCACGGACAGCTCCCGGGGTGGGCGAGTGCTTGCTGTTTCAATAACGTAGCTGCTGACATTTCCCCCTTGCTTCCCCTCCAGCCAGACTCCAGCCATGACATCCCAGCCACAGATCCCCAAGAAGACAAAGGTAACAATGTGTCTTCCAGGGCCTTCTCTCTCAGCTTGGGTACCACCTAGAAGAAGGCTCCTGGTTGGAGGATTGTTTTCCTAACAAGGCACTTCTATTTTCACTCTTAATCCCCAGGTTCACTTGGCTCAGCATGACACCCTGCTGCTCTGATCCCTCTTCCCATAGGAAATTAGGAGTCTTACAGCTCATTGCCTGGGCCCTGGGCACAAATCCTGGTTGGCTGGGCATTTGTGGCAGGCACTCAGGGTAGACAGAGCCACCTTATGCTGTTCCTGTACCATTGTCAATATGGACATCAGTCTCTCAAGAGAAGTCCTGGAGAAAGCAACATTTCCCAAAGGAAAGGACAGGGCTGACTTGTGGGGTCCTTTCATGGAGCAGAATTCTGCCCACTGCTCCCTGTGTCACCATGAGTGCTGGTGTGACTTAGGCAGAGGAGGGGAAGGCAGGCCACATGATCTGGATGCAAATGTTGGGGTGTCCTGGTCCATCAGCAGCAGAAGGCTCAGCATGCCAGGCTCCTTGCTAATCTCCATGACCCTCACTGAGCGGGGCTAAGGAAGTTAAAGGTCCAGACAGGTTAGGTTTGCCTCAGGACACAAAAACGAAACATCTAGAAATCAGCCCTCTGGATGCAAGTCCTAGAATCTGGGAAGTTGTTCAGAGGAGCGTTCCTGCAGAAGGTGAGTTCAGGGCTGCTGGGTCGGGGACTGGGTGGTGGTGGTGGGAAGCCGAGGTGGAGGCAGGAGCAGAAGAGAGGCTGGCTGAGGCTGAGATGCTTGGATGGAACTGACGTGTCTCTATGGGCTAGCCTGAGCTGAACCCCTGCCCACGAAGAGGGGCAGAGAACTTTCAGAGGGGAATTTTAGCATTTCCCTCTATCGGCTAAACTCATGCTTGGAGCCTGTTCTCCTGTGAGACAGAAAAGGGGGTAGGGAAGACAGCAGCCCAAGAACACACATGACATCTCTAGAAGAGGCACAGTGAAGCCCACGTGTCTCTGTCAAGTGGCCCTCTACTGGCTCTTTCTATGCCTCATCCATCTTTCCCCATAGCCATACTATGACCCTTGATCACAGTTCTGGTCTCCTCCGTCCTCTGCTTGCAACCAGAGGGCTCTTCCTGGGATTTTTATGATCTACCCCTCCCTGCACATTTTATTTTTCATGTCAAACCCTACTGACCCTCTTTATTGTCTCGGCGGGTTCCTTGGAAACGGGTCCACAGATGACTTATGCTGGGATGCCACTGAAGCTCAAGGGAGTGAGTGCTAACACTCACTCCCTTATGCATGGGTGTCAGGCGTCATGCCAAGGTGTTCCCATGGATCCTTAGGGCTGCTGCTCCCCACCCTCAGTTCCTTGGCTCCTGTTGCCTCTTGGTTCTGGAACAGGAGTGAAAGGAGCTCAGCCCAACTTCCTGCCTGTAAGTAAGAATGTCAGTCCTGCTATGCTCATCTTCCAGACAGCACATGGTGGCCATATGATCTCCAAGTTTGAGGTTCGCTGGTGTCGGGACCCCATTCCTGCTTATATTTTTGACTCCTATTATTTCTGTGTTGTCAACTTTCATACAGGCTTCCTTGCCTATTTGCTTTTCACGGCTCCTCTTTCCTGTAGCTTCCAGCGTTCTCAGGCTGAGCTTGCCGCCTGGGGCAGATCCCCACCCCCGGCTCATGTTAATCATGCAACTGGTGGGCCTCATGAAGCAGAGGTGGCATCTTTCAGCACATCTCTGGGCACCCCACAGGAGTACCATCACATTGACGCCATTTGATAGGACCATCTTCAGTCCAATGGTTGTTTAAACCTAAGCATGTCCTAGAATCGCCTGAGGGACTTATTAAAACCCCATGTTAACCCAGACCCACCCCCATGCCTGGTTTCTGACTCAGTAAATATGGTCTGGGACCTGAGAGTCTGCCTTTATAGTAAGTTCTCAAGTGGTACTGATGCTGCTTGCTGGGGAGCCATGCTTCAAGAACCACTGCAGCTCTCAGCAGAAACCTTGCTTGCTCTCCTGGTTTAAGGGCATTGGCTAGAACACCCTCATTCTGCAAGGTTGAGGGTAGAGAGTAGCACAGACGCCCAGGAACTGAACCCCTCCTAACAAAGAGGACCCAAGAACTGGATGTCTATACCTGTTCCTGCCACCTCCTAATTGAATCTGTGTGGAGCAGTTAGGGGGAAGAGCTGGGAGGGGTGGGAACTGGGAAGGCTGATGCATATTTCATGCTATTCCCAGCTTTGAATGTCCTGGCATGTGCCACTGTGAGACAGCTTCACCCTAGTGATTAGGGAGATGGACCCAGCTGGGGTGGGGTGCAGAGTGAGGGGCTCCTGGGAAGTGTGGGGAATAGGTGGAGTGTGGTGGAGCTAGGGAGGAGAGGATGGGGAAATCGAAGTGATGGAGGATCTGCAGTGTGAGCCCCTCTCATCTCATCTCCTCAGTGTGGAGGGGTGATGGCGAGATGCCGGAAGGCTTCAGCACCGCCTGCATGGGCCTGCTTTGGTTCAAAGAGGTATGTCATCACCTGCAGAAACTTCCCGAAGTTGCCCTCAGCTGGATCCTAGTGGTATCAGGGGTCTCTGAGTGGCAGGAGATGGAAGCTCATTACTATTCGTTCTTAAATCTCTTCCCTTTGCCCCTTCCTGCTCCAGCCCCACACCCACCTCCCTCTAGGACAGGCCCAGGCAATTTTTAAAGAGCTTATAATTGAGAGTTTGGGAGGGATGTGAACCTTCTAGTCAAGCCTCTTGCTTCTCTCTTAGTTTTAGGCATGTGGGCCTTGCCCTTATACACAAATTTAGCATCAGAAATCCAGGTGATGAGTGAATGTGAGTGTGTGTGTGTGTGTGTGTGTGTGTGTGTGAGAGAGAGAGAGAGAGAGAGAGAGAGATGCACAGAGAGACAGACAGACACAGACAGACAGATGGAAAGAGACAGAGAGACAGGCAGAGACAGAGAGAGATTAACTTGAGGACCCATTCTGTACTCTGGTGTGCCTAGGCTGTGTTTGGCAGCCATGGAAGACTGTTGGCCTGCGGAGGTGGCTGTAAGCTTTGCCCTTCCCATCAGGGGCCAGTGCTGACCTGTGAGGCCTCACAGAACCAGCTCTGATTTTCTTACGAACATCCAAGTTCTCAGTCAGCCAGGAGTCTATGCGCAAAAGAGATTCCGGGGTGGGAATCTAGCAGATGCTGGTTCAGGCCTGCCCAAGATCGGAGCAAGCCCTTCAAGGGACTTTGTATCCACGGAGTGTGCAGGGAGCACTGAGGGGCAGAGAGGAAGAGTGGCAGGGCTGCCTGGCTTGAGGTGGAATAGATCCTGGGTCTGAGCCTGCTTCCTTGGGCAGGTCACACGGGCTTCTGGCTTCCGGAGCATCCACTTGCTCATCTTGAAGACGGGGGTAATGATAGCACTTTTGTGGGGCACCAGGCTCAGCTTCTGCACCAAGAACAGCACATTCAAGATCATAGGAGGGATCTGTAAGCTGGACAGGAACCTCACTCCACCCTAGAGCCTCTGCTCTCCGGTCCAGAGAGGACCAGGCGTTCCCTCCCTCGGAGTGGTTGGAGTGAACATTCCATCCTGATTAGCTCTACCGGGCTCCCTCGTGACCTTTTCATTAGGAAATTATGTTTAATAGAAATTGTTCTGACACCTCTCAGCGGTGTTCCCCTGCAATTCATTACCGAAGGGAGGGGCGCGGGGCTCAGCTCCTGGGGGAGGGGATATGCCTTTCCCCACCTTTTCAGCCTGATCCAATGTTGCCGTTGCTCTGTGGGTTAGAAGGACAGAGGTGTTCTGGCTTGGTATTCTCATGTGGAGAGAGGCCAGCTGCTGGAGCACATCTGGATGAGCCAGACCCATTTTGCAGCACCCTCCCATGGGTCTGCACTGGGACTTGTAGGCTGGAGAGTTATTGCTCATGACGATGCTAGCGTGTGGACGGCACACCCAAGTCTTGTTTTGTCCCCATGCTTTCCCTGGAAGGTAAAAAGCAAAGGGTCCCCCAGTTGTGCAGCATGGGAGTTGCTGATGTGGAGGGGGAGCTCTGTGGCCTCTCTGCAGCTGCAGATTCTGTGCTGCTCCTCACCGGGAGAATCCCCTCCTGGCTGCTTCAGCTGAACTTCCTCCCTCCTTCATCCTGTTCCAGGGAGGTGATGTGTGTGCCGTGTGTGGCCCGAACCATGGTACCTATTTTACCCTCTCCCTTGGCTGGGCCTGTCTCAAATTCTTTCTTATCCATCCATTCATCCAGGAGTCTTGGTATTTGGTTCTGAGAAAATCTTAAGCAAACACTTTAAAAATGTTATTTTATTACATTTATTTACTTATTGTAGGTGTGTGTGTGTGTGTGTATGTGTGTGTGTGTGTGAGTGTGTGTGTGTGTGAGTGTGTGTGTGTGTGGGTGAGTGGGTGGGTGTGTATATGCCACAGCACACATGTTGAGGTCAGAGGACAATTTGGAGGAGTTGTTTCTCTCCCTCCACTTTATGGGTCCTAGTATCAAACTCAGAAGGTCAGGCTTAGAGGCACCATTACCCTCCAAGCCATCTTGCTCTTCCAGCTTTGAGCAGTCCTCCAGAATCTTTCTGTCTCTTCCCTAACTCCTGTGTGTAGCACGAATCCTTGGAGGGAGGGAACGCTAATGGAAATTTCTCTTTCTAGAAATTTCTTCCGAATTTGATAACAAACTGGCAACTTGTCCTGATGGGTCCCAAGCCACTATTCCTTATACCATTGGTGCCTTAGATATTTTTGAAGGTTTATTTTTATTTGTGCAATGTGCCTGTGTCTGTGAGTCGATGGCACATGCGTACGACTATCCTCAGAGGCAAGAAGAGTGTGTCAGGCCCCATGGAGCTGGAGTTACAGGAGTTAGGAGCCATTGTACATTGGGGTTCTGGGAACTGAAACCTGGTCCTCTGGAGAAGCAGCAAGCATCCTTAACCTCTGTGAAAAGTCTTGGTGACTCATTCCATTGCTTTCTGAATAAAAGGGAAAAAAAAGTAACCAGGTAGTCCAGACAGTGTTTGCCTCCCAGGGCCTTGGGATCCAGGCCCAGCCCTGACAAACTTTGTGTCCTTCTTACTCAATAACTCCCTTCCTTAGCACCTCACCATTCAGTACCTGAGACTAGAGGCCTAATCTTCCTCTGCCATATCACTCAGTGGTGTAATTGTGCAGAAAAAATGTATTAAAATGCAAAACACTTCATTGTACTTCTTTATGTTAAATCCCTTCTTCGCTCTATCTCCCTTTTAATTTTACAAGGGTTTTCCCTCCCCCCCCCTTTACAGAGAGATGAAGCAGGCATGCAGGGAATCATTTCAACTCTCCTATAAATCTCCAAAATGAATACTTAAAGTTGAGGCAAAAAAATACATTCTTACACCTTTAATTTCCCTGCTATGAAGTGTAATGAAAAAAGCCTGATTATTTTTAATTCTTCCCTTTAATAATTCAGTGGCGGAGTGATTTAAGGCTAGGGCTCATAATTACCTTTCCACTTTCTTGGCAAATGGAGTTTTAATAGAAATGAGAGCTCCGGCAACCGAAATGAATTTCAACAGGTTGCTGGGGATTCCGACTGGACACCAAATGGTGGCCCTCAGGATGTTAAGTCTGGGCTTCTGAGGTCAAGTTGATGGAGAGAGAAGCACATTGCCTGTGATGGCTTGGGTCAGCTGTCTCATGGCAGTGGAAGGTCACAGAATGGGTCATGAAGAACCTGTTCATCCTGGAAGACAGGACCTGGTGAAAAGGCAGTCAGGAAAAACTTGGTAGCTAACGAGAGAAATTACCACCAACTGAGCAAATCCTGCTTGTCGAACACGGGGCCAGGCTCTTCAGGCAAGCGATGTAGATGCCAAAGTCAAGGAAACTGACAGAGCTGGGGGTCAGTCCTGCCTCTCTCTAAAGCTACCACTGCCCTCTACTGACTAAAGTTCCACACGAAGCCAGAGTCCATTGCCCAGACTGAGCACTTGCTCTAAGGGGCTCACAGCCATGCTCAGACACACCGCTGGGCAGAGAGCTTCAGGTTGGGACAGGCAGCAGCCCTGAGACCTTCAGGCACTCCAAGGACTCAGACCTTGGTGTCCTTATCTATAAAATGGCAGTAATAGGGCTGGTGAGATGTCTCATCAGGTGAAGGCACTTTCTGGCAAGTCTGATGGCCTGAGTTTGATCTGTGTTTGGGCCACACATGGAGAGTAGGCAAAAAC
Organism: Psammomys obesus; assembly: GCF_907164565.1. Taxonomy (NCBI): domain Eukaryota; kingdom Metazoa; phylum Chordata; class Mammalia; order Rodentia; family Muridae; genus Psammomys; species Psammomys obesus. The sequence continues at coordinate 5,924,787 of NW_026596039.1, read as the reverse complement.
ATGTTAAAAAAATAAATGGGAAAAATTAAAAACTAACCTGTCAGACTGGTCAGTGGTATTGTACACCTTTAATCTCAGCACTTGGGAGGCAGAGGCAGATTGATCTCTGACCAGACTAGCCTGGTCTACAGAGTGAGTTCCAGGACAGCCAGGGCTACAGAGAAACCTTGTCTCAAAACAAAACACACAAACAAAAAATCCCAACCAACCAAGGAAACAACAACCAAACAAGGGAACCAAAACAAAACAAAGAAAAGCCTCTGATCTATCTAGTTTAAGTGATGGTCATGAGATCCACACATGAAAATACACACAGGAAAGCCTTGCCAATCCTAAACTGCTCTACAAGGCTAAAGTAGAATTGCCATTGTTTGACAAGAGACGTTAAAGTGGACCCATCTCTGTCCCATATGCTCCTCTATCCCTGACATTTCTCCTGTTGCTTGTATGCCCATGCTTCTAAAACTCAGCTTAGCCCTTACCTCCTCTTCCAAAAAGCCTCCTGGATTGACCTTTCTCAAGACCTTGTTCATGACTTTTCAACTGCCTCTTTCTCTGTACCTCACATTGGGTTGTTCGAGTCTTTAAATTCATTAACAGTGTGTGTGTGTGTGTGTGTGTGTGTGTGTGTGTGTTTTATAAAAGACTTACAGGCTAGGACAAGACCTGTTTCTCCCTCTCTTTCTTTGTCCTTCCCTCTCTCAATTCCTCTTTTTTTTTTTTGAATGCAGTACTGGGAATTGAACGCAGGATCCTGCACAAGCCAGGAAGCTCTCTACTGCCAAGCCACACTTCTGGACATTGCTTTAAAAACTCCCTTTCTTTCATGAGCGCAGAACTGCCTCTGTATTCATGCCGAAACACATCAATACAGCGGATTCACTGCATGAACAGAGACAGGGATGGTGAAATATCACAGATAATTCCAAACCAAGAAATATAGCTATTAGGCAGGCTGCTCCAGCAGGAAGTGAGATGCTGGCGTGAGTGCGCGCGCACGCGCACACACACACACACACACACACACACACACACACACACACACACCAGGCCCATGCCTCAACTGAGCTTCCCTGCATTGTTATCTGGTTGCACACATTGATCAAGAGCTTTCCCATAAATTAAAGAATATGACTTTCTCAGCCGCTCCAAACAGGGAGAAGCAGAAGCTAAAGGCATCCCTATCATTTTTTTTTTCAGAGCAAGAGAGAGAGAGGAGTTGACCTGTCCATCAGCCTCTGGGGAGTAGGGAGAGAGCAAGCCTTCAGCATCCTAAACTGCAGTTTCCCATCAGGTTCCTCAGTAGCAGGGAAAGACTTCTGGAGTGGTGAGCCTGGGAGGCAGAGCCCTTCCCAGGACTAACTGAATTCTGATTCTGACCAGCACAGGTTGTGGTGAACCTGGCTTAAGATCCACTAGCCTCTGGAGCCAGTGGTGGCTCGGTCCTGGGAGGCCCCAGCAGGAGAGGCGGCATTAGAGTCCAAGGAGAGGGTTCCGAGGACCTCTGCCCGGCCTGTGGATACACGTCCCTGTTCCCGGCCACACTCTGAAATGAGGCAGGCGAGGCGGCAGTAGATGGGCCCTCGGAGGCACTTGAGGCCTGATTGGGAATAAGTGTCTGATAATGACTCCCATCAAATGTCAAGCGGCCTTGCTGTGATTCCTAGGGCTGATTGCTTTCCCTGGGTGGGGGTGTCTGGTCCCGGATGCTTCTCCATTGTGGAGTTCCCACCCCAGGTTTTGTCTGCAAAGAGACCTCTTCTCCACTGTGGGCAGCTCGGGCCCAGAGCAGCAGATAGCCTGGCTTTTTCTAGCCAGGGAATCAGCAAGCAGTGTGGACACAGAGGGGCCAAGAAGCTGAAAGGCTGGGGCTGAGGCTGGAGCTGACTTGGTTGGTGCTGGGGCAGCTCCTTCAAGGCCCCCAAGGAGCACAGATTCACCCTTCTCCAGCACCACGAGCCTAAGTTTTTCTTTCTTTTCATACATTTATTTATTCATTTGCACACACTTGTGAGGAAGCCATAGCACCATGTAGAGACCAGAAGACTGGAGTTAGAGCTTTCCTTCTAACATGTGGGTCTCGAGGATCAAGCTCAGGTCACCAGATTTGGTGGCAAGTACCTTTACCCACTAAGCCATCTTGCTATGACTCCTCTGCTTTCTTCTTCTTCTTCTTCTTCTTCTTCTTCTTCTTCTTCTTCTTCTT
>NW_026596039.1:5866184-5922571 GCF_907164565.1 Psammomys obesus | reverse complement strand
TTCTTCTTCTTCTTCTTCTTCTTCTTCTTCTTCTTCTTCTTCTTCTTCTTCTTCTTCTTCTTCTTCTTCATTGTTTTTTTTGATACAGGGTGTAGGCTTTCAATTTTTCAAACACCTACTTTATTTAAGGTTCTTAAACACCTCTACCTCTCTTCCCACACCCTGATCTTAGGTAGGAGATTAGTAGACAAAGGAGCTTAGATCTCTTTTAGCTACTGCTGATAAGGGTCAATGGGTTCTTTGGGGATTACCAAACTCAGTCAGGATGCCAGCAGTCTAGTCAAACAGCAAAGAGCAGCAGCAGCAATAACAATAACAGTGGGATGATTCAGTAGAAGCAGCAAAACTCTGCCAAAGCAGCACAAGTTTTTTTTGGAGCATTTCTCTTTGTGAAGACCAGTGAAGAATGCGAATCATTGCAAAGCACAGCAATGCAAACCATTGTCTCATTGTCTGTGAGCTTCTATTTATCCCTTCTCATAGTCCAGACAAGGATGTTTTCCAACTCACAAAACCACACCCCTCACACGAGGTAGCTCCCATCTGACAAACATCATTCGCCTTTTCACAGGGACTGTTTTCTTTGGGGGCTGTTTTCCATGGGGGACTGGATCATTCCCACATCCCACACTTGGAACTGAAACAAAAAATGTGTTCATGTGACACAACTGAGTTTCCAAAGAAACCAGAAACTTCCACCTCAACAGGCTTTCTCTAGGTTCCTGACTGTCCTGGAACTCGCTCTGTAGCCCAGGCTGGCTTCAGATTCAGAGATCCACCTGCCTTTGCCTCCCAAGTGCTGGGATTAAAGGCGTGCACCACCACTGCCTGGCATTTCAGGCCTTTTCTTAGTGCTGCTTTTCCTAGGACTTGGAAACAGATCATCCCAAACCACAGTTTTTGATTACTTGAAGATTCTGGCAAGCTGAAGGATTCTCTGGTTTTTGGCTGAAGTCCATTACTGAACTGAGGTTAGCTATGTTTTGAGCAGCACCTGGATTGCTGTAGGTTTTTTGGGATCAGCTGTTTTCAGGCTAGTGCAACGAGGTCTCATATGAGACAACTGGGCCTTGTCAGCTTGTCCCTCCGCTGGCATGCCAGGCTGATGGGGTTCATCAGTCTGAAGGGGTTCTAGGAACGAATAAAGAGCTACAAAGACTCTAGAGGCCTGGCCTTGGAACTGACCTGCTGTCCTGTCCACTGAATTCTTCTGTGTACCTGTTTGAGGTTTTTTGTGGCTCCAAGTTCTTGTTCTTATGATTATTACCATTATACTCGCCATTAGGTTTGGGGAGGGGAGAAGAGCAGTGGGTCAAGAAAAAGAGGCACTGAGCTAAACTGTATTCCACATGAGAGAAGGTGGCCATTACAGCAGAGAGAGCATCTCAGTGAAAGGCTTTGGTCCCTCTCGACAGCAGGGTGTCTGCTCTTAAAGGTTTCTGTGGGAGAGGGAGGACCTCCTTCAAGGTTGAAGAACCAGGCTGAGTTAATTTTGTCAAGCGACCTAGGTACTTGACAGAAGTGGGCAGAGGGGCACACATGATTTAGGCTGTGTGACAAGGGTCATACTTTTTTAGATAGGGGAGTGGGGCCTGGTTGATATATGGTTTAAAGGACTTGGGAAGAGAAGGATGTCTGCATGTGTCTCTTTTTTTGCTTGTGGTGAGGCTGACCAACTCTTCCCGGCAGCTGTGCGGAGAAGGAAAACACAGGGGCTGGGGCCACTCTTTGCCGTCATCATTGACACGGCTAATATGACCAAGGGCTTTCAACACATCAGCTCCCTTTTTGGAACCCAACACAACAACAGCTAGATTAATCTACAGAAGAACTTCATGAAACTGATTTTCCTGAGGACAGCTCTCCTACAGGGTTGGCTCCGGATGGCCTAAGGCCACTTTCCATCTGATGCTCGCTGCTTGGGCCACATGGACAGCTGCATTCTTCCCTGGGCCTGACTAAGCCCCCGTGGAAGCACGAGGCAGTACACCGCACTGCAGCGGCGTGGGAAGGACACTGGATATTCCTGGGAAGGTGCAGTTGGGTGTGTGAGGCTCTGAGGCGAACAGGGTACTGGGGAAAAGATGCATGAGCGGAGAGCCTCTGGGCTGGGCTTCCCTTCCCAGGGAGTGATGCATCGTCTAGCTACCCAACAGCCATTAACTCCCTCACAGGGCTTCTTTCTGCTGGGTTGTTTATCATGCCCAAGGCCGTGAAATTGATTCCAGAAAGCTTGTCCGTTTCCTCCTGCTCTTCCTGCAGAGGGGATAGAGTGGGGCTTATGTGCACAAGGGCAGGCCAGGATGAGGGACACGCCTGGGTTACCCACATGATCATGTGGGCACATCTCTCCAGAGGCCCAGAGAACACCATCCCCATGTCCGAGGATGCACACCTTGCCTAGCACTTCCTGGGGGTGGGTGTGAGTGAGCAGACAGAACTGGGACCACTATTAGTTACTTTTCTCATTGTTATGATAAAATAAGTGAAAGATGTGTCTTAAAGGCAAGCGGATTTATTTTGGTTCACGATTAGAAGGGACACCGTTCATCACTGTGGGGGAGATGCAGCAGAGGGAACGGGTTGCAGCTATGGTTAGAGCAGCTTACACACATCTAAATGAATCAGCAAGTAGAGAGAGGGCCAGAAGCAGGGACAGCTATAAATCTCAAGATCTGTCCCCCATTCCTCAGGGACTCACTTCCTCCAGCTCGGTCCCATCAGGCCCCACCAGGTTGCATAGGTTCTAAAAACAATGCTACCAGCTGAGGACCTGTATTAAAAAATGTGAGCATTTCCAAACCATGGTGGACCAGCTTCGTGGAAGGAGGTCCTATAGGGCTTTCTGAAAGGCAGGGGTAGGGGACCACCCAGGGGCCAACTGGCATGCTTGTGGAATTTTAAGAGACATTTTAAACGGGGGCTACAGTGCCTTGAGCCAAGAATGAGAGGCCAGTGGCTGATGGTGGGAAATGTAGGGAAAGTGTTAACCATCTCTCTCCCTATTGCTATGCCCAGAGCCCAGAGTAGGCTGACCTTTTTGTTGTGCTTTCTGTTCTTTCTTCCTCCCTTCTCTCTTTCCTTCCCTCCTTCCCATCCTCTTTCCCTCCTTCCTTCCCTCCTTTCTTTTCTCCTTCCTTCCCTCCTTCCTCCCTCCCTCCCTCCTTCCCTCCTTCTCTCCCTTTTTCCTTCCTCTCTCTGTTTTTTTTTTCAGGTAAGGTCTCCTGTGGCCCAGGCTGGCCTCAAACTTGATAAGTAGCTAAAGATGATCTTGAACTCCTGCTCTTCCTGCTTCCATCTCCAAGTACTAGGATTGAAGGGATACACCACCATGCCTGGCCCAAGCCTGGACTTTTCTGATGTCATATAATGAAGACAGTGGCAACACATATTGAATGAGCTACATTAGTCTGGGGTTCTATAAAAAGCCTGAGCTGTAAGGATAGGAAAGATGTGGTCTCGGTCTCCGGGATCTCAGAGTAGTGTGTGTGTGTGTGTGTGTGTGTGTGTGTGTGTGTGTGTGTGTGTGATGCGGGACAGGATACCAGAGACTTTAATAGAAGTCCATGCCCTTTTGAAGACTGCCAAAACAGAGGCATGAGGAAAGTTTCCAGGCTCCAGAGTGAGGGCGGACCTTTAAAGCAAGGGCAGCATAGACTGGGTCATCAGGATGAAGAGCTCCTTAGGGATGGAGCAGCCTTCTGCATCAGTCAGTGCTGTGGTCTGTAAGTGCGCCTCACCAAGTCTACATGGTGAAATTCTGAGCTCCAAGGTCAGTCTTTTGAGTGTCTCAGAGGCAACCTGCTCTCGAGAATGGAATTAATACCCTTATAAAAGAGGCCTACAGGAGACCCTTTGCTCTCAGTGGATGATACGAAGATACAGCTAGAAAGTGCCGTGACCCCTTCATCAAATCTGCCGAGCTCTTGATTTTGTACTTCCTAACCTCCAAAGTTGTGAGACATAGATTTCAGTGGCCCACAAGCCTCCCAATCGATGGTATTTTGTTACGACAGCCTGAATGGACTCAGGGTTTGGAGCTATGGCAACAGGAGCCAATTCCGACTGGCAAAGCAGACAAGGACTTGGTGTCTCATACAGTGATGGGGAAGGCTGGAGAGGCCAGAGAACCAGCCTGCAGGCACAGTGCCCACTATGCACCAAGCCAGACCATAGGGAGCCCACAAAGGCTGCTGCTGTCCCTCTGGGCACCAGCAGAGCCTCTGCCCTGCTGTCAGCCCCCAGCTGACAAACTTCTAGGCTGAGAACTTAATCTTGACATAACATCTACCTCACCAGCCAGAAACTTCCATTACTACCTCTGCCAAGCATGATGGATTCTGGGCATTGTCTCCTCACTCACATTCCTTCCTTCTAGAGCCAGGCCTCTGATGAGTCAATTTGAGCAGTGGAGTCTAACGCACATGTCTGAACTCCAGCTGAAAAGGGGGCTGGATAGTCAAGCTTCCGCTTTCTATCTTGGGAAGGAGTGAGTCATGAGGTAGAGCCTACTCCTAACCCTGGGAAGGATGTTTGAGGCTCACCCAGCAAGCCTGGTGGGGTCTATTGCAAGGATGCCGAGTCTGTAGTGAGACAAGTCCCCTACCCCTTTCTACCAACCAAGTTCCAGCTATGCCTGGCTCAAAGTCGGCAGCCATTCTGTACCGTAGAATTATGAGTAAGGTTGGTGATGACCGCACTGCTTGGCTATGCAGCCTTTCTATTTCTGGATCTCCCTGGAAGGCTTTACGACCTCCGAACACCTCTTTGTGTTATATGTGGGCCAGTCTTGCCACACAGCCTGTGATCTGAGCCATCAGGCTGATTCTCTGCTCTTTGGAGGTCGGGCGACAGCCTGGCTCTTAGAATTAGGTGAAAAGGAACTGAGCCAGTTCAAGAGGGGAAGGCTGAAACCAACACGGTTAATGATTAAAAGGCGCATTGATTTCAGCAATGCCCACGCATTGCTGAGTCGACTGTGATGACAGCAAGACTGCTCGGCTGGTGCCTCACCCCATTTGCTCTCCTCCAGCTTTGTTCTGATGTCTCCTAAGATTGCAGGGAGTGTGCACACAGCTGGCCACAACCCCAGGACCTGAGCCGTCCAATGGGGCTAAGTCAGCCCCTCTCCTCACCAGCATTTGGTTAAGAACGAGCTAGCGTGAAGTGAGCGGTTTTATGGAGTGCTGGAGGCAGACCTTTCCGCTCTTCTGAAAAAGTCTCAGAGTTGCCCTTTTCCGGGTTTGTGTTGTGAATGGATCCACGACCCTAACTTACCCTACCTGTCTCTTGGTCTAGTCACAGGATGTCAAATGCACATAAGAGAGCCATGGAGGAAACACACACAGACACTCACACAGACACAAATACACTAACACGCACAGATACTTAAACACACTCTCACACACATGCTTGCACCCACCCACCCACCCACACACACACAAACACACTCACACACAAAGGGGCTTTCCTTTCAAGCAGTTCTGTCCAGTAGAGGACCCCATCTGGATAAAGATTCTCAAGGAGTTCTTTAATATCTCAGAGTGCAGACACCTTCAGGGAAGTGTGAAGCTGGCTACCAACACCTGGGGCTCGGCTGGAATGAGAGCCAGAGTAGAACAGGAGGATGGCAGGGCTGGCTTCCCTGAGCCGTTGTCTTCTAGGAGACAAAGATGGAGTGAGGGGTTTTCTCTGCCAGGCCCAAGTCCTCCTGCGGCTGGGTGTCAGTGAACCCTTGCGTGTCTGTGATTCCAAAGAAGACAGTGGTTGTTGAGGACACTGTGGTGTCTCACCGAAACACCATTCCCCACTTCCACGTTATTTAAAGAGAAGGGAGGACCCTGTGTTCCAGAGGGCTCCAAACTGCTCCCTGTTTCCCTGGGAGGGGAGTCGGGTGGAACATAAATAAGACAATTTATTCAGAGAAACCATCTCCCCTATTTACATTTAAATTGAATAATTTAAAACACCTTTACCCATTTCCATAAATTATCCCCTTTGGACAGGCAGCCCAACTGTGCGGAGGGGTTGCCATCCTGGGAGAGGCCTAATTACATTCCAGCTACTAGGCGGGCACGGGAGGGGCAGCATGGAGGGAGCAGGGGGGAGCTGCCTGTTCAGGCATGTGTTTGTCTTGGAGATGGCTGGATGGAGGTGGCCAGGGGACTTGAAAGTGAGGCCCCTCTAAGAGTTTATAAATAGAAAGGTCAGTGATTTGGCTCATCGGATAAAGGCCCGGTGGCCAAGACTGGCAACTTGAATTCAATCCATGTGGTAGAAGAGGAGACCAGACTCCTGAAAGTTGTCCTCGACCTCCACGTCTGTCCTGTCTCCCATATAAAATAAATGACAACAACAACAACAACAACAACAACAATAATAATAATAATAAAAGTAAGCAGAATGTAAGATCTTCAAATGTTCCTCTTCTCAGGAACAATGACGCTGGGGTTAAACTCTTGCCAAGAATACCATCCAAAGTTTGACCTTGGGTCGCCTGTGATCTCTAGACAACTCTCACAGACATATCCTCCGGCGTTAGGTAAAGAAGGAAGACCTGAATTTCTTCAGGGCATTTCCAAAGAACCTGTTACTTGCCAGGCTCTGGGCTGAATGCTGGCGATCTGGGTGTCTCTAGGTGTATCCTGACTTTCAGGGTTTCCGGGGCTGGGTGCTTAAAGCAGAGGTGGGACAGACAGGGGGACCAGAGCAGTTTGGATGCATGCCTCCAGGAGCACTCAAACCACAGAGGTGATGGCTTTCGAAATGGCCGCTAACACCCGGGAGGTTCTGACAAGTATGTCCTGGGAAGGGGCTGGCACGAACAAAGGCATTGAGGCAGGGAACCCCTTAACCTAAGACAAAGGGGGATAGGGTGGCATTAAAGGATGACTCGGGACAGACTGGAGAGGTACAGGGGCCTGTAGGGGCCAGGTGGCTGGATTTATCTTAGGAGAAATTGAAGGGGAAGGGAACAGGGTTGAAGCCTGAGCTTGGTGGCATTGTCATGGTCCTATTTTCAGAACAGCGTGAGGGAGAGCTTGTGTGGGCTGAGTGTGGGCATTTGATCCTCTGTCACTGATTCCTTTTGGGTCCCTTCGGGAGGAAATCTTCCTGGTGACTAGGTACCCCTGGTTCCCCATCCATTAGAGTCTCATGGGGCCAGCGGGTCTTTTCAGGCCTTGTGGATGCAGAAGGCACCCTGTCTTTTGGCATGTGCCAGTTTAAGTCACAAACCTGGGGGGTTCCCTCTGCTTTTAGAATCTCTTGGATACCACACACTGCCCCTTCTGACTGACTAGATATGAGAACCACCCACTGGTTCCACCTATTCTCCAGGATGTCCTCCTCTCGGCTTTCCTGGAGTTGGCCTTCTCGGCAGCCCTTGTCCTGTCTGGGTAAGAGTGACAGCCCCATGGGATGCTGCTTGCTCTCTCTCTCTCTCTCTCTCTCTCTGGCTAAGGCATTGGAGTGGCTGGTGAGCTGTGCAGTGACCTGGCTTGAGGAAGGAAACAAGGTGGGACAGTCTGAGAGAGAGGCGGTGACAGGCTCTTCCACCCTGCGGCAGTCCTATGTGCTGTTTAACTGGTAGGAGTCTGAGGCTCCAAGCCTGGGAAGCCAGGGTTTGGGCTGGTCCCTCTGCCCCTGCTGCTGATGGCAGCTGAGCTGTGTGACCATCAAGGATGCTAATGGCAGCCACTGCTGAGCAGTGCTCTTCTGGGAGCTATGAATGTGAGCAGATGGGCTGGAAACCTTTCTGAGGAAAATGGAGTCACAGGGCCGTTTTGGTACCTAAAAGCCTTCAGCCTCCTTGCATGTTAGTGGACTCTTATTTATGCACTCCTTTGCCATGTTCATGGTCCTCCTTGGGAATGAGGAGTAGACTGATAGAAGAAAGGTGACTGCAGACCAAGAAACACCTGGCCCCCTTCTCCTGCTGTTTCAGAGTCAAGGAAGACAAGCGCTCTATTGAGAAGTCTCCTGTGGTGGCCTCTGAACTCTTCTGCACTGTCCCTAGCATCGACTGTGCCCTCCAATGAAGTCAGTGACTTTGCTTTCTCCTCCTGGAGCCAGGTTCAGATCTCCTGTCCACCGTTTTTTAGCTGTGTGACTTTGGGAAAGCTGCCTGCTGTCTCTGAACCTTAGTCTGTCTGGGATGGTAATGTTGACCTCGGAAGCTTGTTGTGGGTTGTTGTGGGCTGTAAAGCGAGTGCGTGTGTGCCTGAGCCATTGAGCTTGGCACACGGTGGATGGTCACCAAATGCTAGCTTCCTTTCTGGCTGCTCTGTGACTTCTTAATGAGAGCCTCCCTGCTACTCGCACCTCTCTCCAAGGACCTGGACTTCTCAGTGCTTGTGGTGCCCTGGATGCAGATGTGTGCGTCCTGTTGGAGATAATGAGTGTGAGTGCAGCGGTGAGCTGGGTGGGGAGACGGCTTGGTTGCCTGGCTCTCCCAGTTTCTTGCTGTGAGACTGACGTAAGATCCCTGTGTCTCTCATCATTTATGTCTTGTTCCCTGCTGTTAGAAAAAGTACACAGTTGGGGGTTCACCACTTTTATCCAGTACCTACAATATTTATCTTTGAGACAGAACCTCATGAAGCACAGGCTGGCCTTAAACTCATAATGTATCCAAGGGTGGCCTTGAACTCCTGATCTTGTCTATATTCTGAGTGCTGGGTTAGGATCGCAGGCGTGCTCCACCATGCCTCTTTTATGCCACGCTGGGGCTTAAACCCAGAGCTTCACATGTGCAGGACAGGCACTCTTTCAACTGAGCCACTTCTCCAGTCTGCACCCATAATTCTGTGAGTATGTGCATGCCCCTCCAGTCAGCTGGTAGGTCTGATCTGAATCTCCCTTCCTGCATTTGAGGCCATCAACATTCCTGGTGATGGGGGGAGCACCCCGTTGGTTGAGGTGAGTCACCCCTTCCTCATCCTGGAGAGCTGCACAGTGTTAGTCTCTTGAGGGGAGAGTACTCTGACCCAATTGCATGCTAATTAAATGTCTCATGGAAGTGTCTGTCTGATAGAACCACTGCCATCACCTTGGGGATAGGTCTTCTTTGTGTTTTTATCTGCGGCTTGTCTGCAATTCCCAGAGCTAAGCCTCTCTGGTAATCTCTCCCTAAGACTATGTGAAATGTAGGGTCCAGAGAGTTGAGGGAGGGTTGGGAGTTCGAATCTCTGAGCCTGTCCTCCTTTTCTCACTTCTCAGAGTCCACATTACATCTCAAGGGGAGATCAAGAAAGTGGGTCCGGCCTATAGGTGAGGCTGCTTTCTATTGCCTGCTTTCCAAGAGCGGGAGGAGGAAAAAAAAAAAAAAAGAATGTGTGCTTTTTCTCTGCGTTAATAAAACCCAAAATGAGTCTTCATTAAGGGCTCCATTAGGAAGCCACTGTTATTCTTGGCACTCATTAGCACCGCTGTTCACCACTAAATTGCCACACTGGCATTTTCCCAGAGCTTTGTGGAGGCCTCTCCAGATGCTGGGGGGGCAGTGCTTAAGACAGATCCCGCGTGCTGCATCCCAGGGATGAAGGACGTAGTTACCTATGACTTCGCCTCACCCATTCACCTCACCCTCTCCCTCATCTCTGTGTTCCTGCTTGCTCCTTTTGCAGATGTCAAGGGCTCCTTGCTTCACGCTGTTGAAGGATCTAGGGGTCTCTGCGTGGAAGTTTCTCCTCTTGTCTACCTTCTCCAGTCCCTGCAACAAGAATCATTTGGACCGTTCACAATGGGACTGAAAAGTATCTTTCTGAGAATATTTTGCTTATTTTTTTTTTCTGAATTCAGCTCCTAAGTTATTTACTTACTTACTTTGCATATATGTGTATTTGTGAGTGGTGTGAGTGGTGTATATCTGTGTGTGTTCCTGTGCATGGGTACACTTGTTTCGGCGCATGTGTGGGGTGTATGTGTAGCTCCCAGAGGTTAGTGTTGGGTATCTTCCTCAGTTGTCCCTCACCTTGTATATTGAAATGAGGGCTCTCAGTGAACCTGGGGCCATTTTATTAGTCTGGCTAGCCAGCTTGCTCCAGGGATTCCCTGTCTCTGCCTCCTGTTCATAGGCAGGCCACCAAGCCCACTTGGCTTTTCATGGGCTCTGGGGATCTGGACTCTGGCCTTCACACTGGCATGACAAGCCCTTTACCTGATGAGTCATCTCTGCATCCCTCCTAAGTTGGTTTGGATGACTGATGAAAGCCTGCCTCCTTCCTGTATCCCTGTGGTGAGATGCTAACTACATGAGGTAACCCTCGAGGGCCGGCTTATTCTTCAGGTCCTAGGCCTTATCCAGCACCTGTGCTGGTTGGATTCTCCTCCCCAAAGAATCAAATAACAGATGATAAATACAGGCTACGTGGATTTTGCACCAGAGGAAAAAGAAAGCCAGGCCTGGAGGTGCCAGCCTATGATCCTAAATACTTCTGAGACGGAGGCAGGAAGAACAAGAAGTTAAAGGCAGTGTAGGCAGCGTAGAGAGACTGTTTCACACTAAAAAGTAAAAGAGAGCTAAGGATATAGCTCAGTGGTAAGGTAATTGCTTAGCAAACAGGATGTTCTAGGTTCAATCCTCAGCACTGAGAAAACAACAAAACAAAACAAACAAACAAACAAAAAACCCATTATGACAAAGATTTCAATAAAACCCTTAATAAACAAACAAACAAACAGCCCTCTGCACCAGGCAGTCTCATACAGCATTTTTAGCCAGAATGCCAGTCTCTACAGGTAAGAATTTACGGTCCTGAGGTTTTACAAATGAAACCAAGATACCCTCCAAAAAAAATACAAGTCTTGGTCGTGTTATGATAAAAAGCAAATGTTAGGGTTAAAACAGCAAGGTTGGGAACACTGAGGAAGGTAAATGAGAGTCCTTGCAGCTGGATTGAAGATGGCAAAGATAGGAGGAAGGGCAGGGCTCTAGAAAAACAACAAAGGCATTTTGGAAGGTCCTGGCTTGATCCTATAACCCTCCCTGAGGGACACCTATTGAGGATATTTCTCAACATTATGAGTATTTATACCTTTATACACATGTTCTTGTATCCACTACACCTAATTGTTACAGACTGAATTGTGGGTAAGGATGACTTCTAAGAAAACCTCTACTTACTCCAGGAAGGAGATCTCCTCAGATTTGCCCCTAAGTTGTGGAGAAGAGAAATGGGGGGCTAGAGAGGTCTGGGTCCCAGAGGCAGCCCTTTGCTCTTGTGGCCCTGCTCAGTCAGCTTTTCACCCCAGAAGGTGTGTGTGTGTGGGGGGGGGGGTAGGAGTGAAGGCTCTTGCTGCCACATCTAACAACCTGAGTTCTAGACCCCCATGATGGAAGGAATGAACTGACCCTGGCAAGTTGTCCTCTGACCTCCACACATGCTTCATGGTGTAAGTCCATACACCCCCTCAAAATAAAGAAATGTAATAAAAAAAACCCCTTAGTCACTACTTATACTCCAACGTGAATTCTTCTCTTTGGGGGGAGCCTAAGAACTGAGATCATTGCTGAGATGGTAAGGGATGTGGGAGGGGTCAACATCTTTAACCCACAACAGTCACACAGGTGGTATAAGAATAAGACTCAAATTCAGTCTCCTGGCTTCACACAGAGTGACCTTTCCCAAGCCGTCTTTGTCCCCTTGCCCCTTCAAATACTGTTCTGCTAACACCGGAAGGCACGCTGGGACCCACGGCTATTGGTTAGGTGCAGATGTGAGGCGGAACAAATAGGCGGGCTTTTCTCACTTGTTAGAACCTTTACATCCAAGCCATTATGAGTCCACCGGAAAGTTTGGTGCCTGTTCCAGACACACTGCATCGTCAAGGCACGATGGGAACTTCCCTTTGCAAGTCTCTGGTGCATGTGGATGTTTGCTGGGTGCGCTGGGTCTTCAGAAAATTCTCCCAAAGCATCTGAATTCAAGCCCAGATGAGACACCAGAATAGGAGATTCTCTTTGGAGTGAAATAGTCCCTTTTAGGCTTGGTGGTGAAGGCAGGAAGATTTCCAGTTCAAGGCCAACATTGGCTACATTGTTAGAATTTGAGATGAGCCTGGGCTATATAGAAAGACCCTGTCTTAACCTCCTTTAAAGTCCTCCAAAGGACTTTAAAATATTTCCCAGTGAAGTACGGTATAGACAGTCTTGGCCTGCTGATCTCAGCTCTGGGTGGTATAGAGTCATCCCTCAAGGGATGCTTGGCATAGGAAATGAAGCCTAACAGGCAGTTGCACAGGAAGGAGGCACCGGTGTTCAGAATCAAAGGACTTACAACCTTTGCTTGCGTTTTAAGCTGCTTTGGGGCCTAGGGTATTGGAGTTTCTATGGCAGAGATTGGCCGCTGAACTCTGGGATATGTAGGGCACCAGTGATCCATAGAGTACCAACTTCTTGCCAGGGCACTGTGAAGCCTGGCGTTAGCTGGAAGGTGCACTGAGTGGAAACTCTGTCCATTGTGAACAGGGTAGGAGTGTAGCTTTTGGTTCTTTGGCGTTATCGACAGCGTTATTAATTTCTTTTTAGAAATAAATCAAGTCTCTTGCCTCCCTCAGTACTTTTACGGGTCCCAGGGAGAGAAGTGGGGCACAGTGCTTCCAGTTCTCCTGTCCATAGACCTGGTGACTATGCAGCCACTTGTCTGTTGCCTTCATAAGTTTCTTCTGCATCCCATCCACCTAGCTGTTGTCTCCCCTTGGCAGGTACCAATACTTTGGCTGTGTTTGACATTGATCCTCAGGTTTCAGGAATACTCAGTTTTTGCAGGGACCAACCCAGCCCTCACTCACTTGTTGCCGCCTCTGGATGTTCACTCCAGCTGGCTGAGGTTGACTGCGGAGGTGGAAAATGTGTGGTAGGTCAAGGTGGAAGGATTGCTGTGGAAATTTCGCCTCATCTTTCTAGGGTGTTAGAGGTGTCTTGTGTGCTCAGTGAGAACTGTGGGAAATGGCATCCGCCTCTGACTTCAGCCTTGTCGCCTGCAGAGTGGGGTGTGTGTGTGTGTGTGTGTGTGTGTGTGTAATAACATCTCGTGTGAGGCTGTGCTGAAAATGAGATGATTCAGAGAAAGAGTTTGCCTCATGACTGGTGCATAATAGGTATTCAAAAATGAAAGCCAGGGCCAGAGAGAAGGCTTACCGGGGCACAGTGCTTGATGGGAAGCCCTACCAACACAGTTCTGGATTCCTTGAACTCACATAAAAAGCCAGATGCAGTGGTGTGCATCTGTAACCCCAGCACTCTGGTGGAGGGATGGGAGACAGAACCAGGATAATAACCTCAAGGGACAGCAGGCCTGGTAACGCACGGCCGTGACGGAAACAGGAGAGGCCTGTCCTCGAAAGCATGGAAGGAGAGTCCTGATTTCTGCCAGGTTGTCCTCTGGCACACCAAAGAAAGGGAGGAAAATAGAAAAGAAGGGAAGAAAGTTAAAGAATAAAATGGAAGTGCGGGCTGGACAGGTAGCTCAGTGGTAAAGCAAATTCAACAGCCTAAAGAAAATTATTATGGATTGATCCCTGGCATTATAAAGAAACAGTTGTTGTTGTCATTATCAACTTATTGATGACCCCAGCTCCCAGGTGGGTTTGGCTCACTAGAAAAGGAGCGGGCTTTCATTTTTTGGGTGGACCAGAAACAGGAGCTGGGGGGGGGGGGAGCTGTCCATGGTGCCAAATCCATCCTGCCACAGGGAAGACTGATCCCATAACCATGGGTCAGATATGCTTCAAGGCACCAGCTTCATTCAAGGGGCAAGAGAAATGCTCTGACTCTCCCAGCTTCGCTGGGTGCATAGCTGAGCGTGTATGGCACACGCCGTCGGCGAGCACTAGACTCTCTCTGGGACAGCCATGTGGGCCGGAATGTTTTCCCCGTACTATGTATGGCGGCGGGGGGGGGGGGGCGAGTGGGAGGGCCTGGAGGAGGCAGCTTGTAGCTGTCTGAACTAGTTTGGCCAGGCGGTGAGGAAGGCTCTCGGTAGGGCCTGGTGCCCCCACTCTTTTTCTCATCCCCACCCATCAGTGCAGAGTAAATCTGAGCTCAGAGCAGCGCTGGTCCCCTGCCGGGCACTCCAAACTAATTTTCTGGTACATTATACACTTGGCCTTTTGAACAATCAATGGCCTTAAATGCTGTTTGGTTCCTGCAGCCAAATTCATGAGAAATAAGACATAATCCATCTGGCTGATATGACCGAAGCAAGGCGGGAAGGAGAGAGAAAGACAGAGCCTGGAGCTGCCAAGGGGATCTTTGCTCGGCTCTGGGGGCGGGGAACTGGAGGGAGCTGCCAGCTCTGGAGAGAATGGGCCTTTAAGAGATATTGATGGCTGCCTAATCACAGCCCCGTTTGTCTCAATGTTGCCTGCCCACTCTAGCTGTCACTCTCTGAGAGCTGAGCTCTGTTGAGGGAAGCTGGAGCAGGGCTCAGGACTCTGATTTGGTACAGATGTCTCTCAAGCCTGGGATGCTGCATCTGGCTTAGGTCTCAGCCTGAAGTTGGATTTTGGTTGCAGTCCCCTGGAAGGAGTAACGTGATACCAGAAATGTGGGGCAGAGTTGAAGAGTAGGGTCTGGTCCTGAAATAGGCTTGGAACTGTGTGGAGTGAGCCAGCCTTGCTCATCAGCTACAGTGTAACCCTCAGAGGTTACACTGAGGGTTACACTGGGGGCCTAGGCAGGCAGGGTTTAGGGTGTAGGGAGACGCCTTTAGAAGGAGCCGCTTGACTCAGTTTCCCTCTGAGAGGTGAGATAGAAAGCAGAACCTGTCTCCCTCCTCATAAGGTCAAGACTCCTGGAAGGGCAAACAGTGGAGCCTCTCTGACTGCACCTGCTGCTTCAGACAGCCAGCTAGGCCTGTCACCCCAGGGCCTCCTAACACCCAAAGCTTCTCTCACAGCCTCTGGCTCACAAGGCGCCAGATGAAGAGGTGTGAAAGCCAGGTGCCTGACCCAAGGCAAGCTTTCCCTACCTATCTCTCAAAGTGGTCTCCGTTGGGGACAGGTGGAAAGGCAGAACACTGTAGCGAGATGGAGGCATTTGGCTGTTTCCCTGTCGGAGGGAGAGAGGCTGCCGCTGGTGGTATGGAGTCGCTGGTCACTGGGATGAAGGGCAAGAAAGCTCACCTCACCTGAGGGCTATTTGGAAGGGTTTTTCTGAGAGAGCAGGTGACAGGGATGGGGGTGGTGTTTTCCTCATCATCTACCCTCAGGGAAGGAGCCCATCTAACTGCCTCTATATATTTCTAACTTCATTCCCAGGTTGCCTCTTGTGCCACAACTGAGACTCAAGTGCCACCTTGGTTGGCCATCCCCTGGGGACACTATAGGGTAGGAAGTTGCATGGAGCAATCGAGGACCCAACAGGTATCAGGGCAGATGGGTGAGAAGCAAGGAAAAGGGAGCCCAGGTTTGGGGCATCTGTTATGCAGAGGAAGCCTCAAGATGGTGAGCTGTGGGGAAAGAGAAAAACAGGAGGACGAGTCTATCTGGGCCATCAGGTCCCCATCTCCTCCAGTTCTCCTGGGCCAGGGGTTTGTTCTGTGAGGCCTGGCCTTGCTGAGCCTGGTCCAGAGTCGCTTAGCTCTCAGTGGTTGCCAGAGCAGTGACCCGACTCAGGCACAATGGCATATCTGAGAAGAGGGTGGGGCCTGCACCCCACCTGTCACCCAGGAGGGCGACAATGCTCACAGCCTGTTCCCTGACAAGATGTGTGCTTGTTCCTGCCATGGAGGCAGCTAGGGAGCTGAGCTGGAATACTAGGGTGGAGTGGAAAGTACTGCTGGGAAATCCATCATGGACTTATCAGGTGGGCTGACACCAAGGGACAAGAGACATGAACCCACTGGAGTACCCCTGCCCTTCTCCAGGCCCTGGGGATGGAAGATGGGGGAAGGGCTCGGCCAGAAGACCTCTGAAAGCGGGTGTGAGGGGAAGATAGGGTGTCACACATATGTGCTAATCCTTGCTTACTGCTTGCCACAAGGGCAGCCATTCCTAATGCTCAAGTGGTGTTTGTACCTTTCAAAGGAATTCTCAGGGACTGAGGAGATGGCTCAGTTGGTAAAGTGGTTGCAGATGAAGCATGAGGACCCAAGATCAGAACCCCACAGCTCACATAAGAACCTGGGCTTGGTCACACCTGTAATCTTAGCACTTGGGGAGGTAGAGGCAGGCAGACAGCCTGGGCTTTCTTCTTGTAGATATGAGACTCCTGGCTCCTCTTCTCTTGATATCACCTCAGGTCAGTTCCTGAAAGGTCTCCAGGTCCTGATCTCTTAAGCCCTTTTGGCTTCACCTCCTGAAACACACCAATACCCTCTTGTCCTGACTGTTCTCACTGAGACCACACTGGTCCCTCTGAGGACATTGCTTTTTCTGCCATCCACACTGTGACAACTGCCTTCTCTCCTTGGCTCCCTCCTTCCTCATTCTAGGGGGGTAACTGTTCTGTCCAATATGCTTCAGCCTACACTTTTGACCTAAGACCTCTCACCTTGATTCTGGGGATAAGAGCTTCTCCTTCTCCACCCCTACCCATTGTGGCTGAAGCTCTTCCTTCTCTGAAGTTTTAATATTTTTAAATTTATTTATTCCACGTATCTATTTTGTGTGTGAACATGGATGCAATGCGCGCCATGTCATTGTGGAGGTCGGAGGACAACTTGTGGGAGTCGCTTCTCGCCTTTCAACATATGGACCTTGAGGTCAGAACTCAAGTCATCAAGGTGGGCAGCAACTACCTTTACAAGATGGGCTATCTCTCTAGTCCTTATTATTGTTATCATCATCATCATCATTTGAAATATGGTCTCACTGTGTTATAGTCCAAGCTTGCCTGAAACTCAAGAATGTCCCACCTCTGAGACCCCAAGGTCAGCCTGCAGGGGAAATTTTTCTAGACCTAGGTTAGAAAGATGCATGCGGTTCTCACTGTTCATGGAGGTGGGGAGAAGGGGAGGTCCTACGTGACTGAGACCTTTGTCCTTGGATAGAAGGT
The DNA here is from genome assembly GCF_907164565.1 of Psammomys obesus. Classification (NCBI taxonomy): domain Eukaryota; kingdom Metazoa; phylum Chordata; class Mammalia; order Rodentia; family Muridae; genus Psammomys; species Psammomys obesus. Next base: position 5,905,572 of record NW_026596039.1, on the reverse strand, counting down.
ATACCAGAAAACCTCATCAGACAGTCAGAGGATGATTCAATGAGGGAGTGACCCAGCTGGTGGCTCATCTGCTCAGTGGCTGATCTCACCAAAAGCCAATCCAATCTAAATGCTAGTTGATTCGATCAGCGGCTGACGTCCTCTGTGGTGATCCATCATTGACTAATCTAATCTGTTACTTACCCAATCAGGGGCCAGCCTAATCAAGAATAGGACCAGTATGTGTCCTCCTAATAGAGCCTCGATCCAATCTGCTCAAGGGTTGATCCAGACAATGCGATCTAAAGGGACATGTGAGCCAGGATAGAGAGCCAGCTGTTCCAAAGGGAGGCTCTAACCCGGTGGTCTTTCTTGCTCTCTCTCCCTCCCGACCTTCCTCTCCTTCTCCCTTTCCCTTTCTCCCTTTCCCTCCCCCCTTTCCCCTCCCTCCCTTTCTGGCAAGTGCTACGCTGAGCTACATCCCTAGCTCTTTTGTTTTTAATTTTTTTATTTTGCAGCGGGGTCTGTGTTACCCTGGCAGGCTTGCCTGGAACTCATTGTACAACCCAGACTGGTTTCAGACTTCTGACCCTCCTGCTTCAGCCTTCTGAGTGCTGAGATTACAGGCGTGCGCCACTGTGTCCAGCAGGAAGGTAACAGTTTGCTGTCCCTGAAGCCTCACTTGCTGGGTAGCTTGCTACTATCTTCAAGGAGAAACTAAGGCTCGGAGGAGAGCCAGGGAGGGCTCCTCCCCTCCTCTTTTGAGACAGGTAGCTCTGGCTGTCCTGGACTCACTTTGTAGAGCAGGTTGCCCTTGAACTCTCAGAGATTCACCTGCCTCTGCTTCCCTGAGTACTGGGATCACAGGTGTGTACTACCATCACCATGCTTTCTCCTCCTCTTCCTCCTTTTTGCTGGCCTGGAATTCCTGGGTTCAAGCCATCCTAATGTCCTTTCCTCCCCTGGAGTAGGGATTATAGGTGTACTGCAGTGCCCAGCTAATTCTCCCTAGCAAGTTGTGAGTACACTTCATCTTTTGTTCAGACACCTCCCCTTTGCTCTGTGTCTTGGGGTCGGAGGGTCACCTCCATCCTCTCCTCCCTCTTGTCTCCCTCTACCTGGCCTTGCTGGAGAATTTTAAAGGGACAGCTCTGTCAGCAGGATTGAGGGTAGAGGGGACCCAGGACCCACACACCTGTAAAACCAATTTAAAAATCAGTCTAGCCAACCAGCCCCCAAAGGAACCAAAGAGAACTACAGAGTAACTCAAAAGCAGACACTAATGGAGGAGAAAAGAAATGTAGTTACATATTCATCAGCTTTTAAATATTCATGAGGACTGTAAAGCAGATTAATTTTCATGCCTCATTTCTCCCATGGTTCTCGCTGTCCATATTTTACTGCAGCAGCAGAAGAAAAAACAGCTATGGATCACCTGGTCACTGCTCTGACCAACCCAGCACAGGCAGGGGACTGGAGGGCAATGACATCGGGAGTGAACCATTAGTCTCCTGAGGAACCAGGGTCCCTTCTGCAGCTTGGGACAGTGCGAGGAAAGCAGGAAGCCTGCAAGGGCAGGGGAGGGAATGGAGATGTCTGAGGGCAGATGGGACTTTGCGCTGGGCCTTCCCCAGGGGAAAAGAGAAAGGACCCTCCCAGAACCAGTTTGAGTTTCATCTGAACTCCCCAAAGCTAATTAATTGACCATGACAAGAGAGCAAGGGAAGGAGAAGAGACCAAAGGACAAAGAGAAGGAAGGAGAGACAGCATGGTGAGAGGAGCAATGGAAGGAGTGATTGGTCCAGTTGGAAAGCCATTAGCATGAAGCCACAGAAGACAAAAACAATATGGACTGAGGCCAGGGCCCTCTGATATCTAGGGCTTTTGGACCTTCTCTTTATGTAGACCAAATGTGAGGAGAAAGAGTGGCTGGGGCCCAAAATGAACTTGGGAAACAGCCCAGTGTCATGGCCCGAGGGGGTAAGGTAGAGTCAGAGGAGATAGATGGAGTGCCAGCAGCAGAGTGTCAAGGTGAGGTACCCCACAGTGGCAAATCTAGGTCACCAGCAAGAGAGCCAGGAGAGTTGAGAATAGGCAAGCCACAGGCCCCCGGGGACAGTTGCTCATGCAACTTCTTGGAGCTCCTGGAAAGATGTCCCTGGGAGATGATACATCTGTTTAAATAAGGACTGGCTAGCACATAGCTGCCTGTTGGGGTTTAGACTAACTCCTTGAATGGAGACAGGCTGCATCTTCTCCATATCCTTCTGCATCTGTGGAGGTCAGTGGAGGCTCCACCATGGAGACGGCTGCTCACTGTCCTCTCTGGGGACACTTGGGCATCACTAATGGAGACAGTAGCCTTTATAGAGGTTCTTCCCTCTATGCTCTTACTGATCTCTCTATCAACTGCCAGCTGGGTAGCCCCTTTGGGATCTATAATAGACATCTCAGGCCTCAGAGGGCACAGTCGGTCCGTCTCCACCCCCGAAGCTCTTTGGATGTCACATGGAAGGTGTCATTCCAGGCCACTCAGTTCAGTGGTGTCCATGGCTCTGGCCTCACTATTTTTTTTTTCACCTCCTCTCAGAATCCCACCCTTTCTCAGAGTCCCGCCCCCTTCTTATTCCCTCAGAAACTGCTGTACTCCTAACCTAGCCATCCAAGCCAGCACACTCTGAACACTAAAGCCAAATGAAGGCCTTTACCACAGCAGATCGAATCCCTGTCTGTGAGGAAGAGTCCACTGGCTCTCGATTAACCACTTGTTGAGGCAGGAGAATTGCTACAAGTCTGAGGCCAGCCTAGACTACTTAGCCAGACCTTGTCTGAAAAATAAAATAAAATAGAATAGAATAGAATAGAATAGAATAGAATAGAATAGAATAATAAAATAAATAACACACCCACCCACACCCACACACACCACTTTGATAGCTAATGTTAGTTACAGCTGGAAGTAACTAAAAGCCCATGCAGCTGGGCACACCCACGAGGGATTTTCTCTATTGGATCCTTTGAGGTGGGAAGACTTACCCTGAATCTGGGCCACACCTTCTGGTAGCAGCCTGCAGAAAAATACATGGAAGAGGGAAGCTTTTGCTTTTTGGCCTGCTTGCCCTCACTCTCACTGGCAAGTTCTTCCATCCTGTTCCTGAGACACCCCTTCACTGGAGTTAGGACCTGCATCTTCAGGATTCCAGTGTAGACCAGCAGCTCTCCGAGGCCTCCCTGGGACTCCAGCACCAGGCTGGGGCTGCTGAGACACCCACTCTCATGGTCTGAACAACTTACCAGATCCTTGGCCTTTCTGTCAGAAGACAGCTATTGTTGAACTACTCGGACCGCCTGGAAGCCACTGTGATAAATCCCTTTTAAACACCACTCTATCAGTTCTGTTCCTCTAGAGAACCGTGATGAATGCGCTCTCTTCCCTGCTTCTTCTTTCTCTCTCGCCTACTCTTGCTTTTCCTTTCCTCTTCTGACATAAAGCACACTTCTTTATCTTGCTTGTTGCTGTTGTTTATCTGCATTGAGTGGGAGGCCACCCTGTGCCCGTGGATTAATTTGCAGTTGAAAGTGCTCACCTGGGGAAAACAGAAGGCTGGGTGCAGCAAACCACTTCTTTTAGATGGCGGTAGGCAAGAGAAGGGGACTCAGTGATCTGAGGGGGTCTGTAGAACTGTTTGGGTTTGTTGTCTGGAGGAAGTTGCTGGACATAGCACCAGAGGGAGTCTGGTGGTGGAGTTGGTGAGACAGTGGGTATGTGGGAGGCTAGGCTTGTTTGGGAGAATATTAGAAGAGACTCACATACAGAGTTCTGAAGATCTGTTGAAGCCTTTGAAACTAGTGAAGAGCTGGAGAGATGACTTAGTGGTTAAGAGCACTGGCTGCTCTTCCAGAGGACCCAGGTCTGATTTCCAGCCCCCACACGGCAGCTCACAACTGCCTGTAACTCCAGTCCCAGGGGACCTGACACCCTTTCTCATGCACAGATTTACATGTAGGCAAAAGACCTGCCTATAGACGTAACATTAAAACAAGCACAATAGTGCCTTGCTGAGTATAGATAGGGGCACACTTGAGGGAAATATAAAATAAACAGAAGAGCTTATAAGCAAGTCTTCAGCTGGGGCAGTGTGCTCCCCTAATCCCAGCACTCAGGAGGCAGAGGCAGGAGGATTTCTGGGGGTTCAAGGCTACCTTGGTCTACATAGTGAGTTCCAAGCCAGCCATAGTTGCATAATCTCCCCCTGAAAAAGCAAGTCTCATAAAAATAAGAATCAAAGCATGGTGGCACATTTCTGAAATCCAGCACTCTGGGAGTTGAGGAGGCAGACGGAGTTGGAGGCCAGCCTGGGGTATCTAGCAAGCCCTTGTCTCAAAACAACAATAAGAACAATCAAAGCTATTCCAAATAACCTTGAGCCAGAAGTCCAGCACTCAACTTTAAAAACGAACTTCATTATATATATTTAAAACCTTGCAAATAAAGACATCATGATTCCTCAAAGGAATATAACAAAATCCAGAGCTTGACAATGTAAAATTTACAACACATGTCATCTAATAAAAACTAATAGTTGTGTAAAGAAGCAGAGAAGTCTTACTCATTGCCACAAGAAAAATCAGCCAGCAGGGAAAGAACAAAAGAGAGAAAATGGACAGTGCTGGCAGGTGACCGATACTGAAGCAGCGACTGTCAATATATACTCCACATGCTCCACGTGCAGAGGGAAACATGATCATGAGCGCTAAGTGGGACATTAAGAAAAACTCAGGTTATAAAAAGGAAAACAGAATATCTGAAATGAAAAATACTGTTAAACAAATAATTCATGCTGTCCCTGCTGCTGCTAGCAAAGCCACACGGGGCACACTGCAGCATCTCTCATAGCCAGTGCTGTCCACCGTGGGCCCTGACTCTTCCCGAAGTGAGTACACTCTTTTTCTTCATTTTTCGGTATTCTGAGAGTACTTCTTCAGCTGGTAGGCATCTGTTGTCTGGAGACTTCTGTCTGCTGGTATGTCCTGACCCCCATTGTGACCTCTAACAGGAACCTTCGATCCCATCCAGCTCCATCATCAACTCTGATGCCTTAGTCTTCCTCCCACAATTACCTGTGTTTTCTTCAAGGGCAGCAATGCTGAACCATGTCTCCAGCTCTGACTTTCTCCTTTTTATCCACGCCCATGGCATGGAGTTGCCTACATTGGGGGTGGGTCTTCTCTCTTTAGTTAAGCCTTTCTAGGAACACGCTCCCAGGCAGACCAGATTCTAAATCCAGTCAGGTTCACAACTGGAGAGTAACTGTCACAAAGCTCTTCCGATGGTGGGAGAGACCTTGCCTCTTCCTCATGGGGCCCCAGATCTAGCCAGCTTTTCACGAGGCAAAAAGCTGTTCCACATGTGGAGAAAGCCCACAGGGAGAAGAAAAACTTTGTTTGGAGGTCATCAAAGATTTCTGTGGAAGAGGCAGGGTTCGTGCTGAGGTTTGAGGGTAGCTCAGGTCTGGGCTGTGGGAATGTCAGGGCCAGGCATTCTAAATACTTCCTCTTGAATTTTCTGACTTCTTTTTCACTCGTCACTTCTGTTTTCCCCACATAGCCCCCCTTTTCCTCAGAGGCCTTGCCTGTCAGTGCCAATATTGCCATGAAACAACCTGGCCCCATCTAGGTCCCTATGGATTACTTCCCACCTCATCTGTACTCCTCCTCTCTCCATTGGCCCTTTCACTATGATCGTGGCCAAGATCTACTGACCTTTGGAGATGGCTCTGGGGTATGGTGGACATATGTAATCAGTGAGGCTGGGATGAAGACCAAAAGTGGTGGCTTGGATAGATAAGGGAAAGTTAATGATTCTTTTGTTTGTTTATTTGTTTGTTTGTTTGGCTTTTTTCCCCTCCACATAGCCTTGGCTGTCCTGTCCTGGACTGGCTTTGTAGACCAGGCTGGCCTCGAACTCATAGAGCTCTGACTGCCTCTGCCTCCCTGAGTGCTGGGATTACAGGCGTGTGCTAAACTAATGATGTTGACAAAGCCTGAGGAGAGAGAAGCGGAAGAGTCCTCCAAGTGGGGACCTTGAACAAGATGGGGCTCTTAGAAACAGACTGGGGTAGCATGCTCTCCTTCTCACTTTTTACCTTCCTGGGCTTGTCCATCCTCTCTGGGAAGTCCTCTTGTGTCTGCCAGGTGTCTCTTTCCAATCTCCCCACACCAAAGAAGACAAGAAGTGCCCTGCAGATGGCTGACACGGAGTCAAGGTGAGCTCTTGGTCCCTCAGATATTCCCACTTGAATCCTCTAGCCCAAGCTGGGTGTGTCCAGGCTGGAGCTTGGTAACGCAGAGAACCCAGCTGGGGGATACCTCAGAAGAAGGCACACAGTGGGTGGCCATGAGTCCTACCTAACTGGGCACCCCACGGAGCTGGACCTGACTTTCACCTCCATTGTCTTGTGCTGGAGGTCAAGTCAAGTCACTTCACCTTCAATGTCATTTCCTTGTCTCATTAAATGAGACCCAGGCAGCCACCTCCCCCTACAGTGAACACGCTGAGCTTGGATGGAGAGCGGGGCTGCACTGACAGACTTGCTGGGAGGACAGAGGCGGCTGCCCCGAACCCCATCCCTTCCCCTCTGTAGGCTCTGCCAGATGCTTACACCCACCCCCTCAAGCTCCCTGACCCTTGTACGGAATCTTGTCTGACAGCATCCAGCGGAGCCCATTGTGTCTTTAATTGCAAGTCTCTTGCTCTGCAAAGCCATCAGCACCTAATGTCCCGTGTTATTGCTGGTTCTCTGTCTGCAGACACCTTGCTCCTTGGAGCTGCTCAGCCACCCAGGACATCTCCATCTGGCCGGGAATTGCCACAGTCAGGGGCAGGACAACACCTTCAGGGATGTGAGGGTAACAACTGGTTTAGCAACAAATTAATATCAGAGTGTGAAGGACCCTGGGACTCTAGCACAGGCATTTTCTACTACTTTGGACCTTCCCCAAACCCCCACCATACCGCTCATCTCTAGCTCAGAGCCCTTTGGTTAATCTGTTCTCTGGAGGAGAGAACCTTGAACCCATAAGCACCTGAGACTTCATTTTTAAGGTAGGGCCCAGTGACAGGTTAGGGTTGGGACGGTGAACGTGGAGACAGACAGACTTGAACTAAGAGAAAAATAGTCTCAGGCATCTACCTTTTGATGACCAGGACACTTTCTCTGGGCACCCCCTGACAGTCTAGTGCAGTGGTTCTTTACCTATGGGTCGAGACCCCTTTTGGGGTTGAATGACCCTTTCCCAGGGGTCACATGTCATATATCCTGATTATCAGATACTTACATTATGATTCATAACAGTAGCAAAATTACAGTTATGAAGCAGCAGTGAAAATAATTTTATGGTTGGGGGTTCACCACAACATGAGGAACTGCACTGAAGGGGGGCAGCACGAGGAAGGCTGAGAACCACTGATGTAGTAGGACTCCCTGGCTCCTACTCCTGTCCTCTGTACATAAGAGCATCCAGCTTCCTCGGGAGGTCACAGTAAGCTTGGCCTGATGCCAATGGCTTTGGCTGCCAACTGGGGAGGCTGCAAGGACAGGCCACGTGAGTTCAGAGTGAGATTTTATTCAGTGGAGCCCTGAGCTGGGATAGGCGGAGGTAACTTAAAGACAGGCTCTGGGGGGTAATTACATCTGCCACATAGATCCCTCCAGTGTTTCTGCCTCATTCTTGCCATCTTCACCTCTGGGCTACAGGGCTCAGGTCTTCTACCTTGAACTCAGGGAGAGACATAAAAGCATATTGTCACTTCCTCTCTGCACTGCTGAGATTTGCGGCATTTCCACAGGGAGCTCCCATAAATACCGAGGGAGAACAAAAGGAAGGCAATTACTGCAATTCAAACAGCATGCAAATTGTCACACTCCCCACCTGTGGGTCTCCCCGCCTCACACAACCACCCTGGGGCAGGAGGCTGCCAAGACTAGGCTCCCAGACCTGCCTGCCTGTCACCTGGTGTGGCTCAGCCAAGGTTGTGTCCAGGGCTTCGGGCCAGGTGGAAGCCCTGCCTTTTAGCTCTGACTTTCTGTCTGAAGGTGTGCCTCAGCCACAGCTGGCCGCCTGCACTATGGTGTCTGACACGGTGAGGAACGTAACATGCCCCTTGGCCTTACCTCCTCACTAGCACCTGTTGCCGGGGACATAGCCATGTCCACCCGGGGGCCTTCTCCCTGCAGGCCCCAATGTGTCTTCACTGCTGTGATGGATGTTGGTGGAATGATCATGTGACTTTCCTTGGCCTCTCAACTGGCCCGTTCATACACAGTGTCAGGGGTCATGGCAGCCATTTGTTCAACTTCTCCTCTGAGGCTGACTGGACTAGAAACTAGCCGAGGAATCACGGGTAACCAAAATCCAATCTTAGGTCACACACACATGACCACGTGGACTTCTGTGGCCATCCAGAGTCTTCATGGAGGAGTGGAAGGGACACACAGTGATCTGGATGCCAGCCCTCCTTCTTCGACCCCTTAGGTGCCAGGAGACATCCCTGGGCTGTTAAAAAAATAAAATTGCCACTTTTTTCTTAAGTGATAATATGAGTGAGCCTGTTTCCCCACTCCAGTCTCAACAGTGTGACCAGGACAAAGAAGATTGGAGGACAGTTAAGGTGCCAAGAAGACCATGCTGGGCACTTGGCAGGAATTTGCACAAGCAACTGAACTGTTTCTTGAAAGATGAGGAGAGAGCAGAGGTATAGCAGGCACATTTAATTCTCCTCAGGGGTGGCCTGAGGTGGAGGGCCCCACCGGGAGGGCCCAGGGGCTCAGGAACACTGTTGGAGAGGCCCTTTGGAATGGTCGGCACCCCTATGCTTGTATCAGTTAATACATCAGGGACTCCTACTGATGCAGTGGGGTCCTGGAGCCCGAGGGCTTAGCTCTCCTCTCGTTTCCACCTCAAGCCATCAGCCCATACCCATGCCGCCCCATCCGGCCAAGCTGATAACTACTCCACACCATGGGTCTAAACCCTGAGCCCAGGCCCCAGTTTGGACTCTGATGAGCTCTATGGCTGTAAATAATTAGCCTCAGCTACCCAGGTCTTACTTCCCTTATCTAAACAATGTTCACCCATAATTCCTTTGGGGTTTATCAGGCTTCCTCTCAACAGAGCCCTCTCCATTTGCCTTTCTTCCTACTCCATTCCCTCCCTTTTGCTCGGCAAGCATCCTGATTCAACCTGGTTCCGAACACTGGGACCCCCTTGACATTGCTCAGGACCATGGGTGTGGTCCATTGCTCAGGGCACTGGTGTGAGTAGGGTCTTTGAACCTCACCCTTTTTGCCATGCTTACCCACTCTCCTGTTCAGAGGGAGACATCCCGAGACCTGGCGTCCTGTCCCCTCTTTTTACTTTTAGACTTTTCCACATGCCCGGGGCGGGGCTGAGCCTAGAAGCTCATACACTACCCTTCCCCCAACACCATGTGACCATCCCTCTCCAGGCAGAAGGGACAGCCCAGAGCTGTCCTCTTATTAAGTCAGTAGTACGGGCAGGCCAGCCATCTCCTCGTTTCTGCATTCTCTCTGCGGGGAAGGTGGGTGCCACACCTTCCCCAATTGCAGTGTCTCCTTTCCCCCTTCTCCCACTCTTGGCACAGGCCAGGAACCTGGTTCTCCCTCCCCTCGTTGCAGTTTGTAGCCAGGGGCCCCTCGCCTCTCTGTTCCCAGACTGGCTCTTCTCCCCGAGGCAGCTGGAACAGGGCGCCTTCGATTTCTCTATTCAGTCTGAGGCATAGCAATTTTCTGCTCTCCCGTAATTAGGGGAATTTTAAGCAAACTCCCCAGCGGATGATTACAGCAGGTTCAATCCCGGTTCCTTTGATCAGCGAAGAATGAGGACGTTGTCGGAATATTCCTCGACCTGCTGGCCAGATAACTGGAGCGCACGGCTGGCTCTCGAGCACCCCCTGGAGGACTCCGACCTTTTGTCCTGTGTGGTGTCCTGTGTCCCTGAAGATCGGCCCAAATGAATCTAGCTGCTTATAGCTTCCCAGATGTGTTTTCTCTGGCTTTGGGCCAAGATCTGGGCTCAGAACCAAGGCTGGGGCTGAGAGTGGCTTAATTTTTTTTTAAAGGTTGTGCAGGCAGCACGCTGCGCCCCTTACCGGACATCACTTCCACTGGAGCCTTTGTGAATGGGTCCACTCTTCCATGAGGCCCTCCTCAGCTTGACTGACTCCAATTTTCTGACACGTCAGAGGAGATGGTGCCTCCTTGGAGTGAAAAGCCCCTCTTCCAGGTTGGGTGTGTTCCCTTAGCTTGTTGAGACTGGGAAGGATAGTGTGAAATTACAGGAAAAGTGGAGTTTTTACCTGTTTCCTGACCTTGTGACACTGTGTTAAATTGATGAACCTACCCGAACTTCAGTATCAGTGCTGTAGGATTATTTTGAGAATTGCATGAGAAATGGAGCAGAATGCCGACTGGCCTCTGGTAGTATTCGGTCGCTATCACTCTGGGTTTTCTTTCTCTGCTTCTAACTAGTATTTGCTCTTTAAGCGTGGACACTCTCCAGGGCCAGCCCTATCCCCCTCTGTTTGTCACTAGACCTGTGTCCCCACACAGAGTTGTGCCCAAGAGTCGATGGGGTACACTGAGACTACTAAAATCTCCAGCATTACTGAGTGTCGGCCCTGGTTTTCCCATAGGTTAATTAGGCCATTTTTTTAGGATAATTATGGCTGTATATCCCTACACTAATTAAGTGGCTTTAAACCATCTCCATGCTGCAGTTCTGTGAATCATAATTAAGCTTTTCTACAGAGCGCCTCTGTGAGCCGCATATCCTACTCCTAGCTGGTCCCGTCTGCTCCCAGGCTCTGGAATCGTGGGCTCAGAAAAGACGTGTTTTCCCGGGATCATGTCGGGGTGCTTTGCGATGAATATTGGATGAGGCTTTTTGTTGTTCCTTTTGTTTTCACAAGGAGAGGGAGAGAATTACGGCTGGATGCAGTGGGCTTATCCTCCTCTCCTCCAGTTCTGCTGGGTGGGTTTGAATGGATTCCCAGGGGATGCGGGAAGGGAGGGAGGGAGGGAGCAAGGCAGCGTGTGCGTGCTCTGGCTTGTGGGTGCTTGTGTCAGTCTATTGTGAGTGAGCGTGAGTCTTCACGTGCTGTCGCTCACTGGGGACCATGTCTAACATCAGCAGGTGCTGTTCACCCTCACCCTCCAGTGAAGACGAGCGCAAAGACACCTGTTCAAGGGGCTGGATCTGCCTTTTCATTCTCGACGTAGTGGATTTTTTTTCTTGTCCCTCCTCCCTCCTCCCCTCAATCGTGGGCATGGAGGACAAAGCCTCATGAATGGTAGACAACTGCTCTACCACTGAGCCACACTCCCTTGCCCTGACAGCTTAGGTTTTATATGTTTATGTGTGCGCGCCTGTGAGCATGAGGGCTGTCTGGCTGTTGTTCCTCAACCGCGTCTCTGTTTCTTGAGACAGGGTCTTTCACTGGCCTTGGGTCCACCACATTCATTGAGGCTGGCTGACCAGAAAGTCTCAGGGATCCCCTCTGTCTCCATCTCCCCAGTGCTGGGGCTAAAAACATTTACCATCAAGACTGGCTTTTAAAATGTGGGCCCTGGGGCTTTGAACTTGCGCCCTCATGCTCACAAGTCAAGCACGTTACCCCCGACTATCACGCCGGCCCCACAGCTTTGCTCTTCATAGATGTTGTAAGTTAGTTCCTCACTGGGCAGTCGGCTAGTCCTTCTAGCAACATCAGGACCAGCTTGACTCAAGGGGGCAGTATTGGAATCTTCAGGGTATCCAATTTAGGGACTTGGCTCTGCCACTTGCTTTTGATGTCACCTTGACATAGTTAGTTGGCCTCCTGAGCCTCACCTTCCTTGTAACCATGGCTGCTGAGAAAAGCAATGGAGGCAGAAGGGATGGTACAAATGAGCTCGTGGGTGGAGGTGCCACATTCCATGCTGTCCCTTCAGTCAGGTCATTTATGGAAAGAGCCACACCCTCCAGGGTCTTCTGTGCATGTGATCACTCTTGGGCTCACTGTGTTACATATGTGTAAATGAGACTGTGATGATCCCTAAAGTGGGGTACTACAATTTAGGACCCCCCCCCATCAGTACTGCTGGGCTCAGGGGCCTGTTATCCTTCATAAGGGAAACCACATCCTCCACCATAGGAGCTTGGAGAGGCCACAGTGGACAGGAGAGGGCAGGCATGGAGCTTTTGAACCTCTGGCCTTTTTAGCGCTTCTGTTTGACCTCCTGGACTTAACCTGTTCCCTTCCTCCTTCCTCCTTTTTCTTTCCTCTTTCCTCCTTCCCTCTCTTCCTTCCTCTTTCCTCCCTCCTCCTCCTTCTTTCCTCCTTTATTCTTCCTCCTTCCTCACTGTCCTGCCCCTCGACTTTTCCAGGGAGTAGCCTTCAGGCAGCAAAGGATAAGGAGGACTTATCGGTCTGTGCCCTCGCTGTGTGGAGATGGCCTCAGGCATTCTGAGTGCCACACTAATCAAATAAGGACAGGTGACAATACACCAGCATCTGTGGAAGCTGGGAAGATGCTCACTATCCTTGGCAACAGGACAGGAATTGGGGGGAGTGGAGGGAGGCAGCATTTATTTAACCTGGCTGTCACACGCAGCCCCCGGCTCCTTTGACAAGTGAACATGGTGTGAAGGTACAGATAAGGCCCGCTGGAGAATTGACAGCCGTGCAGGGGACTAGCATGCCTCTCTCACTGCTGGGCCTGTGGCTTACAGCTCTATTAAAAACAGAGGGAGTGGAGCTGGAGAGATGGCTCCGTGGGTAAGGTAAAGTGTTTGCTGTGCAAGCATGAGGACTTTGATTTGGATTGTCTACATTCAGACAAAAGCCGAGTGTGGTGGGGTGTGTCTGTGGTACCCAGTGCTGGGAGGAAGGATGAAGACAGGAGGAACTCCTGCACTCCCCATGCAGTCTAGCTGATACAGTGAACTCCACATCGAGTAAGAGACCTTGCCCCAAAAACTAAGTGGAGAAGGAATCAATTGGACACCTGACATTTTGGCCTCTACCCTCAACACAGGCACCAGAGGGATGGGAAAGGCAAAGGAACAACCCTCCCTATGACCTGCAAGCACACGAGAGTGAGCTGTGAGCCCTCTGGTAGCAGGAGAAAGAGATCTGGGCTAGCAGGAAATGGACAACCACGAGAGACACCTAACTTCATTTAGACAGAGATGAGAAGTTTCATTCCTAGCAGAGATAGATGAGACCCAAGGTGCCCTTCCTGCTACTTCCATTGGAGAAAATGAGAAAAGATAGAACAGAGGGCAGAAGCTCGCAAACAGTGGCAGGCGAGCCAGCGATGGTGGACCAGACGGGACATAGGGCCCACGCAGCATGGAAGGATTGCTACCAGAGTGGGAAGCTGGTGACAGTGGGCAGTGCGCTGGGGCAAGGACAGGGGCAGTAGAGCATGAGGAAGGACAGTGCTTCTAGGGAATACTGTGCAGTGTGGTGGTGGAGTTGAAGGAAACAGCTTCCCTTGAACAAGGACACACACACACACACACACACACACACACACACACACACCCTGGGTTGAAGCTCCAGCCTGCAATGGAGTGGTATGTGGAGCAGGCCCTTTGGGAGGTAATTACGGGTTAGCTGAGGTCATGAGGTTGACAGGATTAGTACCCTTATAAGAAGAGACCCCGGAGGCCTAACTCCTCCTCTCTCTGTCCCTGCCCTAGTTCCTCATAAGTGCCCATGGAAAGGCTGCGTGAGTGTACAGCAAAGAGGCAGCTGTTTGCCAGCCAGGAGGAGATCCCTGGCCTGAATTTGGCCAGGCGGAGACCCTCATCCAGTCTCCCACCCTCCAGCATCCCGCTATGATGGTGATTCTGATTGTCAGGGTGACTGGGTTAAGAGGCCTCTAGGCGACGGAGAAACACACCTCTGGGTGTTTTTGACAGAGATGATTATATTGTGAGGGCTCTGACCTAATCAATAGATTAAGCCTTTAATGGATTCAGAGTACGGTGACATTATTGGGAAGCGAGGAAAGGCGGGAGCTGGAACCTAGCCAGCAGTGTATCACTGCGTGTGTCTTTGGGGTTGCAGCTTTCTTAGCCCCTTCCTGTCTTTTTTCTCTCTGTTTCCTGTGTGCTGAATATGAGCAGCTGTCCTCCCCTGCAGCTATTTGCTGCCATGATGTTCTGCTCAAACACAAAGTCAAACAACCATAGACTAAACCCTCTGAGACTAAGAAAAAAAAAAAAAAAAAAGCCTTCCACCAGGCTTGCCTGTCTGTTGCCATGCTCTGCACCACGATGGTCAAAGATTCTAACCTTCTGAAACGCTAAGCAAGCCCCCAATAAACTCTTTCTTCTGTAAGTTATCCCGGCCATCGTGTTTTGTCCCAATAATAGTAAACTAACTTAGGCCACCCAGCTCAGTGGGGGTGGGGGTGGAGAAGGAAAAGGATTAGGAACACCCTTTGCTCTATGCCCCCTCACCTGGTCAGAGCCCAGCACCACAGGATGAGGTGTTCTAGGGTCTGGCTTTTCTCCCATCTATTTGAGCACCCAAAGTGTCACAGCCAATACCTCTCCACCACAGCTGCGGCTCTCTCAGACATGCAGTGTTAACCTTCTTCATCTGAAGGGCTTGGGAACGACAGTGGGGCAGTTGGGAGGACAAGGAGTTCTATTCCTAAAGGGAGCAATCAGGAACAAGTTGGTGGCGTTGGGCCTAGCTCTGTATGTACATGGCCTGTTGGCCTGCCTTGCCCAGGAGGGTGTCTTGCCAGGTACCCTCTACACATAAGGTGAGAGGGCCACGGCACCAGGAGATCAGGGTAGGGAAGGGGCCTCGATTTGCCCCTGTGTGTTGAGCTTGTGGGGTGGGGAGAGCGGGTCTGAGTAACTGAGCAAGATCAAGGTTCCTATGGACCTTATTGGGAAGCTTGGGATTGTCTGGAAACCTAATGGAAGGCAATCCATCAGGCTGCCTTCCTCACTGCTCAGAGCTGTGAGGAGAAGCTGGAGTGGGAAGGCAGAGAGCGAACACTCACACCCCAGCTCTTGCAATGGAAATGTTGATTATGGGTGCTCTGAGATGGCATCGTTCCCTTTTGGAGTCCCAGAAAGCTCTGTGCTTCTGGGCCAATGTTTGGATGTTCTCCAAGAGAACAGAGTGATGGCATAAGTGAGAGACAGGGACTACTTCTTCTCATTTTCTGTCTGCTGAGGACATAAGGGCTCTGGAATCTCAATCTGGAGGCTCAAATACAAACTTCACCAAGCCTGAAATCCAAGCCCTTGGAAGATGGGGGTAGAAAGAGCAGGAGTTTGAGGCCAACTCCAGCTAAACAGCAATTTCGAGGCCAGCCTGGGATACATCAGACTTTATAAAAAACAAAAGTCAACCAGCCCCAAATCCAAACATGAATTCCAACGAGCTCTGGCCATGCCCTCCCAGCTCCCAAGCCTTGGGTGGAAAATGAGGACAAAAACCAATGTCAACACAGTATGGTTGTCGTAGAAGTTAAACACAAATCCTGAAGCAACATTAGCAGCTGCTGTTCCCATTGCTTTCTGTTCCCTCCTGAGTATGACAGCAGCTGAGTCCCACCTGCCACAACCACTTTTCAACTATGCCAAATGCTACACATAAAGGAGCTAGAGAACCCAGGAGATGGATCAATGCTAAAGCCACTAGCTCCCATGCCTGAGGGTCTGTGGACCTAAGTTCAATCCCTGGAACCCACATGGTAGAAGAAGAAAACCAATTTGTGCAAATTGTTTTCTGACCTCCACATAAGTTCCAACATGGCAAGACCGCAGAAAGTGCAGAATATATCCCTTCTTACCCTCCATGTTCTTGGAAGGCAGATGTAAGAGGATCAGAAGTGCAAGGTCATCCTTGGCTACATATAAAATTAGAGGCCAGCCTGGGATATGTGTAGGTGAGATTCTGCCTCAACAAAACAAGAGGAAATGAACATTTCTCCTTCTGCTCTGTGGGAGCTGTCCTGGGTCCTGGAGGCAATGGCTGCCCAGCTCCACCTCCAGCCTACCCTGCTCACCCAGCTCCCTCCAGGCTGCTAGGGAACTTGCTGAGTAGCTCAGGATGGCCTCAACTGCAAGATCCTCCTGCTTCAATCTACCAAGTGCTGAGAGTGCATGTGAAATGAGTTCGGATAAACACAGGGAGAAGATACTTAAAGAAACAGTGACTTTACATTTTACACAAATATGGGCTGGGGAGAGGGCTCAGGGTGGGTAAAATCTTCACTACGCAACCTTTGTTGGGATCCCTAGCATTTCCTAGACTCCTTCTGCCCCCCCCCCGCTTTCCCCCACCGTCATCATTCAATACTAGATCGGCACATTTCTACAACAGCACGCACTGACACGTGCATGGTTTACACTTGGCTTCAGTACTGGTGTGTTGCATCCTGTGGGTGTTTACGAATGTGTAATGGTAAGGGTCCACCATTATAATGCCGCACAGGATAATTTCACTGCCCTAACAACCCTGTATAATCCGACTGTTCCTCCCTTCCTTCTGCCAGCCACTAATAAATATTCCCACTGTCTCGACCATTTTGTCTCTTCCAGAGTGTCACAGCAGGAGTCATTCCGTGTGTAGCCTTTCACATGGGCTTCTTTCACTCAGCAGTATGCTTTGAAGGTCCCTCCATGTCTTTTTATGGGTTGATGCTTATTACTTTTGAGCACAAATAATATTCCATTGTCTGTATGTAACAGGTTTCTCTGTTCATCTACTGAAGGATGATCTTGGTTTCCGCCAAGTGTTGGCAATTATGAATAGAGATGCTGTGTTAGTGGCTTTTCTCACTGCTGTGACAAAAGACCTGATAAAAGAAACTTAAGGAAGGAAGACATTATTTTGGCTCCCAGTTCATGGCAGGGAAGTCACACTGCCAGTTGGGAAGACAGGGGAATTTCTGGTGCTCAGCTTCCTTTCTTCTCTTTATCCACTCTGGGACCCCGGTGCCTGGGACACATTTAAGCTAGAGTTTCCCATTTCAGTCAGCCCAGTTGAGATAATCGCCACACCGGCGTTCCCAGAGGTGTGTCTCCTAAGTCAGCCTAAACCCCTTCAAGTTGACAACCCGTATTAACCATCACAGAAACTTCCACGTGGGTTTTTGGTGTGGAGTTAAGTTTATAACACATGGGTAGATGCCGAGAAGTGGGATTGTTGAGTTCCATATCTAGTTTCATGAGAAAGTGTCAAACTGTGTTGAAGGTGGTTGGAGCATCTGAGGGCTGTATCTCCCATCATTTATTTCTCTGATTTCTTTCACTAGAATAAAAGTCTTACGTTCGTTTGATAGAATTATATCTAAGTATGTTTTCATATGTGTATATTTATATTATATATTTATTATAAAATGTTACACATTTATAAATATGTAAGAAATATAAATTTATGTATTTATATCTATAATTGTGTATTTATAATCTAAGTATATCTTAAAGGTAGAATCTCATGTTGTTCATTCTGGCCTTGACCTTGCTATTAGCTCAAGATAACTTTGAACTCTTGACCCTTCTGCTTCTGTGTCCTAAGTGCTATGATCACAGGTGTGTGCCTAGTTTTTGTGTAGTGCTTGGGGTCTAGTCCAGGGCCTTGAGTATGCTAGGCAAGCACTCTTCTAGATGAGCTGTTTCCTCACCCTCTACTTGTTTCATTTTCAATGGGATCTACTATAAATGGCATTGTGTTTAAGTTCAGATTAACTTGTTCATCACTGATATTCAGGTAACCCTTTTGAGGTTCAAGAACAAAGATGCAAAGTCTCTAAAGAGAAATAGCGGATCACTGAGAACAAGCACCATGGAGGAGGTGTTGAAGTGACCGGTAGGCGCTATCTAGAAACTCCTAGGGGGAAAAAAACTTTCAGGTTCAAATTTGGATTAACTATAAGGGCAAACAAAAATGTCCCTAATTGCAAAGACTACACAAAACATTTCCCAGCAACTAATAAAGTAAATCTAGTGGCCAGTGAGACAGTCCAGAGGGAATGAAGTCTTTCTCCTGACACCCTGAGTTCATTCCCAGGAACCCACATGGTGGAAGGAGAGAATCACTCCAGGAAGCTGCCATCTGGCCTACCTCCATTCACAGGTGTGGCACACGAGCACACACACACACACACACACACACACACACACACACACATCTAAGAGAGAGAGATCTGATAAGAAAAGACAAGATTGGAAGTAGGAAGTTTATTAAACTCCACTGCTATTTGATATATATCATATCTGCAAACAAAACACAGATGCATCTCCATCATCATCACCAAGAGATGCAGGAACTGGGAAAACAGCTAAAGAGCGGACAAACTATGTTTGAAAAACAAAACTACACTGTGAAATGGCTCTCGGATCAAGGAGAATAACTTACAAGAACTTGTTGATTGCTTAAAATGGAATGTTAAGGAGAGCTCTCTGTGTCAAAATTCATGTATAATGGTTAAAGCAGTCCAAGGAGGAGGGCATCTGTCGGAGAATAAGAATAACTGAGAACTATGTATTTAATGTATTTAAATGTAGATGGCAGAAAAGCATCAGAGACAGTCCCAGGGCATGAGAACAATGGAAATAATAAAACAAAAGAGAGAGTGCCACGGAACCCATGAAAAGATACAAGAATGATTGATGAAGACAAGCCTGCCTTGAAAAGAGTTGATTATTATTATTATTATTATTGTGTGTGTTTGGTGTCTTGTATGTGGTGGATTGTGTAGGAGAATTGGCATAAGACAAACATATATGCTCTGTTTTTATCAACTTGACTCATGTCATTCTTCATTCGTCGGGGTCCTGGATCTTGGCTGGGTCCTGGAGCTCGGCTTCCCAATGGAGAATGAGCATTCTGTTTCTCTCAAGGGCAGCTATAGCATGTTAGGGTGAGGCCCCAGTGTGCGAAGCCAGGGTGTGGAAAAGGTTTTCCACAGAGTGTTACAGTTTAGCTCTTGGCAAGGAAGCGCAGGTGTTCCAAAACCTACAGTGGGTGAAACCAAAGGGTTACAGCTCTTGGTCAAGCTGTTGTGCTGAGCACAACAGAGGTACAGGTCAAGGCCCATGCCTAGTCGGCTTGTAGCCAAGACAGGCCCGGTGAGGCTCAGGCCTGGTGAGCTGGAGGGCAGGCCCAGTGATAAGCGCCATGGCGGAGGATAAATGATTAACCTCAGATGGTCTTGAAGTGAGAAAGGGTGAATCTTTATTCATGTGAAATCAAGGGCAATATAAACCCTGGGCAGAGGGAGGGATTTCGAGGGTGAATGTATTTGATTCGCTGGGGTCAGGGGGTCAGAGATACTTAATGGTCCTATCACAAGAAGAAAAATACAGTACTTAATCATCCTATGGGGGAGGGAATCTCCAAGAACAATTGAAGGTCACTGGGACATTTCTAGGAGTTGCTAGATGCTTGCTAGAGCAGTTTCCTTACTAGGGGAAGGGTCTGGCCTGTTATCTGCTCCAAGGGCTATGTGACCCTCCTTATGAGAACTGGAATCACCCAGATCAGGGGAGACTCTTTTTTTTTCTTTTTGTTTATTTGTTTTTTAAAATTTATTGCAATCTATTCACTTAGTATCCCAGCAATAGTCCTCTTTCTCATCCCCTCCCAATCCCACCCTCCCTTCCTCTTCTCCTCCCAATCCCACCCTCCCTCCCTCTTCTCTTCCCAATCCCACCCTCTCTCCCTCTTCTCTTCCCAATCCCACCCTCCCTCTCTCTTCTCCTCTCATGCTCCTCCCCAAGTCCACTGATGGGGAGGTTCTCCTCCCTTTCAGACAGGGGAGACTCTTAAAACTCCACTGAGAAAAGGGAGTCTATCATCACAGGCTAAAACTAAAGCTGCCTTGGAGGAGGAAACCTCAACTGGGGAATTGCCTCCTTCAGATTGGCCTGTGAGCATGCCTGAGGATGTTTTGATTGGTGATTGATATGGTGGGGCCCAGCCCACTGTAGGTAGGGTCAGTTCTGGGCTATATAAGACAAGCTGAGCAACCCATGGAAAGCAAGCCAGCAAGCGGTGTCTCTGCCTCACTTCCCATCTCTGGGTTCCTGCCTTGAGTTCCTGCCCTGAGTTGACTCTTCTCTATGATGAAGTTTGACCTGGGGGGTTTTAAAGATGAAACAAACTCTTTTCTTCCAGTCAGTATTTAATCACAGCAAAAGAAAATAAACTAAGATGGAAGATGATGGCAAAATAGTGATTGAAATGTAAAAGCTATTATAAAACTCTTCCTGCCACTCTGACTCTCCAGTGCTCAGGATATTATATATATATTTTAAGTAAGTTTCTAAATGCTAAGAAAAGACCAATAACAACAAAACTGACACAATACTTTGAATCACAGTTTCCATTGCTGTGAAGAGACACCATGACTACGGCAACTCTTACAAAGGAAAATGTTTAACTGGGGCTGGCTTACAGTTTCAGAGGTTTAGTCCATTGTCATCATGGGCGAAGCATGGGACTACGCAGGCAGACATGGTGCTGGAGAAGATGCTGAGAGTTCTACATCTTGATCCTCAGGCAGCACAAGGAGACTGTATGCCACACTGGGTGTAGCTTGAGCATAGGAGACTTTAAAGCCCACCCCACAGTGACACACTTCCTCCAACGAGGCCACACCTCCTAATAGTGCCACTCCCTATAGGCCAAGCATTCAAACACATGAGTCTATGGGGCCATTCCTATCCAAAACACCCTGTTTGGGCTGGGGTGAAGCTTAGTGGTAGGGCACATGTTTAGTGCATGCGGAGGCCTGGGTTCCATTTCCAACCTAATTGGTATCTAACACCAATTGTTCCAAAATAGAAAAGAGGGAAAGCTATTGTAACCATTTCATGAACTTTGTAGAATGTGGTTTAAATGTTAGAGCAAATATTGTGAAGAAGGAGGAGGAAGAAGAAGAGGGGGAGGTTATAATGTGAGAGAATTTTTAGGCTACTTTTACTTACAAATACAAGCACAAACCATTTCAGGATATCAGTTGAATTTAATACTAAACTAAGAACAATACCTAGTTTCCCAAGTAATGTAAAGCTGGGTAACGCAAAACTTTAACTACTGCTGTGCATAGCATAATTGGACCTATATTGTGGAGTGAAAAGGTCAGGCTCATGATACCACATACTGTATGATTCTGTTTCTGAGGTTGTCAGCACCATTGACAGGAGCCAAGAGTTCAGAATGCCACCTTGGACGTGAGGGCAAAGGCGATACTCACTGGTAGGGGACTGGGAGAGCTCACTACAGTGCTGGAGAAATCGTGACCTTGGTCCGAATGATGCCTAGTATGGATAGATGTAAAAGTTCATTAAGCCATGTACCTAAGATTTACGTACTTTAATGTGGGTTATTATATGAGGAAGAAAAAAATATTCTAAATAAGAAGAATTCATGCCAGTCGCAGGAGGGTTCTAGGTCATAGGTGAATTATAATCAGTCCCTTGAAGGTAGACTTGGCTGGCAGGCCAGGAACGGCATCCCATGATTGCGGTCCTAGCACTTGAGAGGTAGAAGCAGGAGAATCAGAGGTTCGACATCCTCCTCCTCTCCATAGCAATTTCAGGGCCAGCCTTGTTCGCAGGAGACACTGCCCCAGAAAACAACAAAATAAACAAAAGATAGATATTGGCAAAGTTTTTCTTGTCAAGGGGCAGATGGGAAATCTTTTCAGCTCTGGGGCCTGCGGTGTCCATGCTGATGTTAAAACAGACACATTCAATATGCAAATGAACTCATGAGGTTCTTTCCAGTTAAACAACTTAAAAACCAAGTCTGATTTAGTCTATAGTCTAGGTTTTGACAAACCTGATCAAAGGAATAAAAAAAAGAGAGAGAGCCTTTTAAATGGTTACAAAAAACCCAAACAAACAACCCCCCAAAACAAACAAACAAACAAACAAGACAAAAAAAAAAACTTCTAAAAAAGACACAAATAAATGATCTTAAAAAAAAAATCCAGATTTTTTGGCTATTTCTGTGTTAGGAAGATTCTCTTTAAGAACAATAAAATGAACCAGGCATGGCAGCACTCTGGGAGGCAGAGGCAGGCAGGTCGCTGTGAATTTTGCAGAGGACTCTACTTTCAGGGGTTCTGAAAAACAAAACAAAACAACAACAACAACAACAAAATTATATCTATGTTTGAGATAATTTCATCTTGTAAAGATATCTATTAACCTGAAATTAATATATATTGTATTTTCGGGAGCTGGAGGCCTGGCTCATTGGTCAAGCGCTTTGGTTTTTGCAGAGGACTCCACTTTCAGGGATTCTGATGCCCTCTTCTGGTCTCCACAGGCACTGCATGCAAATTATGTACATAAAGGCTGACAGGCACACACACTTGTACCTAAATACAAATAAACAAAATTTTAAAAGTGCTTTTTTTTCTTACTAATTAGCTTTTTAGAAGTTACTATTTTTTGCATGTGGGTGCTTTGCCTGCATGTGTGTCCAGTTGCCCTAGGACTGGAGTTAGAGATGGTTGTGAGCCACCGCGTGGGTGCAGGGGATCTAAACCAGGTTCTCTGCAAGAACAACTGCTCTTAACTGCTGATCCAGCTCTTCTGCCCCTTACTAATTAACCCTTGATTTACCTCTGTCTGTGTACATCTGTTTCTCCATCTCCAGTTAGCACAGGAGAAGTCCTGGAATTCTCAGAGGGCATTCGGACACCTGGACTCCAGGCGGTGACCTTAACTATTCACAGTGAAGCCACACACTCGTTACCTGTGACCCCCCACAGACGTGTCTCAAGCTCAGATTTCCCTTTCCTGGAGACCAGTACCCATGGCCTCTTCGTATTAGTCAACATTCAGGCTGGTGTGGTGGAGGGGCACTTGGGATGGAAAGAGACTGGTCTTCAGTGACTGTGGTGGAAACAGCCTGCCTTTCAGTTTTTCCATGACAGCCACTTACTCTAGGCTCTGCTGTGGTTCCAAAAAACAGAACAAGTAACAATGAAAACCACAAAGGTCCAAAAGATTAAAAAACAAAGAAGGCCCAAGACCACAGGGGAAAACAATGCCATGAAAGGCCATTAACTAAAGTCCCCAAATTAAAAACAAAAAACAAAAAGCAAAAAAAAAAAAAAAAAAAAAAAAAAAACCAACAACAAAAACCCACTAAATCTATGTTTGAGATGATTTCATCTTGTAAAGATATCTATTAACCTGAAATTAATTTCTACATTCAATTAAATTCCAGCAGGAATTTTAGGGAATTAAATTGATTATAAAATCTACATAGGAGAATGGAGAGCTGCAAATAGCTAATTCAATTTCAAAAGAACAAAGAAACAACACTTGGGCTGTGGATCTTCAAGATGATTACAAAGTCAAAATAATAAAAGCAGCGTATTATTGTCAAAGGACTAGAGAGACACGCTGAGGGGACAGAGCAGGAGACCGGAAACAGATGTAGACAGACATAGATGAACACATCTAATAAATAGAAACAAGGCTAAATAAACAAGGCCATGAAAGAACTCAGCAGATGATGGGAACGCATTCCAAGTAGAGGGAAGGGTGAGTTACTTAGCGAAGAGTCTCAAAGAAAATAACCCACTTCTTTGGAAATAAGTTAAATTGAGTTCATGCTCTATTTTTTTAAAAAATAAATCCAAAATGAACAAAGACTTAAATGTGAAATGCAAAATAATAAATACAAATATAGG
Source organism: Psammomys obesus (assembly GCF_907164565.1). NCBI lineage: Eukaryota > Metazoa > Chordata > Mammalia > Rodentia > Muridae > Psammomys > Psammomys obesus. The sequence continues at coordinate 5,881,837 of NW_026596039.1, read as the reverse complement.
AGAATGGATTGAAAAGAGCTCTGAACTTCAGAGTGAGTGTTTCTTTGAAAAGATTAAAAATAACATACATGAAATTTAAGGCACAAAATAAATGGATTTGATTATTTCAACATTATAGATTGCTGTTAAAGGACATAAAAAAAAACCAAACAAACAAACTAAAAACCACTCATGGGGCATAGTCCTGTAGCCTTTAACCCCAGCACTTGGGAGGCAGAGTCAGGTCAATCTCTGTAAATTCAAGGCCAGCCTGGTTTACACAGTAAATTCCAGGACAGCCAGGACTACATAATGAGACCTTTCTCCCAAAAACAAACACCCCGTGGTACCACAGTTAACAAGGGATGATGGAGTAGGTGTAGATGGTTTTTAAAACCTGTGAATCAAAATCCACAAAAACACAGCGGGGGGAAGAAAGATTTAAACAGGCCATCCACAGAAGCAGACATTTGAACAAATAATAATTATACAATTATTGCTCAATCTCTTTAACACAATTAGAATAAGAAGGCAGAGTTTTAACCCCTTGGATTGGCAACAATTAGAAAAGCGGAGACCTATCAGGGGCTGAAAAGGATGTGAGCCAGCCTGTGACCTCCTCCAGGGATGGGGGGGGGGAAGGGTAAAACATGGCGACTGGGGCTGACATATGGCTCATGCAGTAGCTCTCTTGCCTAGCATGCACCAAGGCCTGAGTTTGATACCAGTGCTTAGAGTGGTGGCTCTTGAGTGCAATCCCAGCACTTAGGAGGTGGAGGCAGGAGGATTAGAAGTTCAAGGTCATCATCAGCCACATTCTGAGTTTGAGGCCAGCCTGAGCTACAGGAGACCTTGCCCTAAAATATATATAACAAATGCTGGCTCCTGCAGTCCATGTAACAGGAAAAAAAAAAAAAAAAAAAAAGGAACTATACAAAGAAAATTAGCCTGGTCCCTGCACAAGGATGAAACACTGACCTGTGAAACATGCCATATATTTTTAAGCAAAAACAAATGAAACAGCTTTTGTGTGTAATGGAATACCAGGCTATAGACAAAAGCAGTCAGCAATTACTTCATCTTTCTCTGGCAATGCAGAAACTCTCAAGCAACCCAGAGGCGGGAAATGTAAGAGACAGAGTAGAATAGATAGCACGAAACCATTTACATACATTTTAAAAAAACTCAGGGGACACCATGCTTCTAAATGTTGCCCATGTGTCTAACTAGCCAAATTCCAAGCAATAGGATGGAAGGATGGTTCCATCCATTTGACACAGGCTGCTTTAGACATAGCTATGTCAAAATGTCCTAGGCTGGTTGCGTGTCATCTAGATTATTTTTATTTTATTTTAATTTTTAAATTTAAATTTAAATTTAAATTTTTGTTTCTTGCTGTGGACTTCTGCTTCTAACTGCGCCTTGAGCTTGGGGTGGGGTGAAAATGCTGCCTCTCATGTGGCTGGGCAGAAGAACCAGCAGAGGGTGTAGTGGCCGCTTTTCGAACACCATATCAGGTATCCACATGTCAAAAGCAGTTTCACCAATATGTCACTTACCTGCCCAAAAATATATTAAAAGTCCCTGTTCTGGTAAGGCCTTTGGGCTAAGGGCTAATCTTACCTTCTCTGTGAGAGCCATTTGCCTGAAGTCTCCATATGGCTGAAATGAGTCATTTTAATGTGAGTGTCAGTCTTTCTTGGAGGATTGTCTGGGGCCCATGCTTATGCCTTTGTTCCTCAGGCCTTTAGAACAAGCCTCAACAGTCACGGAGACCCCACTGTCCTCCCTCTGCAATACTGCTGTCTCTGCATTTAAAAGCAAAAGCAAAAGCGGGGGGAGGGGGGAAGAAAGAAAGAAAGGGAAAAAAGGTAAAATAAATAAGAATAAGGCCCCAAATTTTCTTAAAAGCTAAAGGATTACTTAATAGAACAGTAGAGATCAAGACAATAAAAACAGACAGTTCTAGTGAAAAGATGAAAGCCCATTTGGATGAGACCGTAAAGGGCTAAGTGAAGCCTTTTGTCTAAATTAAAAATAACGAAAGCTGTAAAGTAGCAAAGCCTGAGAAACAGCATGTGAAACTCCGGGAGGCTCACACCACAGGGAGGCCACCTGGAGCTGCAGGATGGAGCCTGGGACAGGGAATGTTGGTCTTTCTCCTAGGCTTTGGGCCTGGGCTGGACCTCAGGGGCCATGTCTGACACATCACATCCAATGGAGACTCTCCCACCGAGGGCTGAAGAGAGTCTCAGTTACTGTTTCCTCAGATCCTTGGACTTTGTTCGGGTGATGTCCCAGTTCTTCCTTCTTCCTCCTTCCTGTGTTTGCTTCCTCGGCAGGATGGGAAGGGCTCATATTTTGGGCTGTAGGCCCATCTTCTCAGTACTGTAGGATCTGGGTAAATGGCAGGGGCAGCTTCCTTATCTCCCACAAAGGTCTAATTCCCTAGAGTCGTAGGGCCCTGGGGAAAGGTGAGGGATGTCTGTTAGCAGAGGCTCAGCTCAGGACTTCCTCTAGGAAGTTCCAGGAGAGCCTGAAGCCTGTCAGTCTTTCCCCACCCCAGGTCCCCAGCTGGGCTCTGAATCACAGAGAGAACATGCATCAATTAATCCTTTAACTACAGCCTTAGCAGCCAAGACTCCCCGCTCCAAGGCATTGAGTGTAGAGGTCATCAGTCGGTGATTAACTGATATTGATGGATTGACAGAAAGGTCTTGTGTTCTGTTTTCCTTCCTCTTTGCCTATACTTCGAGCTCTTTGGAAGGAATATCTCCTCACTCCCTCTTTCTCTTCCATTTGTCCTATTAGTCAAGAAATACTTTAGAAACATCAGACAATTTTGTCCTCCCAAAGGTCTGGGTGAGAGTGTGGTGGGGAGGAAAGAGAGAGAGAAAGAGAGGGAGAGAGAGAGAGTCTGGGCTCAGCTGGTATCTCTAGGGAAAGGACACCACTAAAAGACCTCTGGATAAGGGGAGCTGCCTGGGGGCCAACGGAGTGGGGACGGAGTAGGATTGATTCGTGTCTGTCCAGAGGGGCTTTGGGGTAGAAAGTGCTGCATGTTTCAATGCACAAAAAGTAGGCTGTGGGATTATCAGATTTACCCATGCTCAGTGCCTGGTCCTAACGACCCCAATAAACCAGGCTTGTCCATCTAGCCTTTTTATTTTTAAGTGTGTATTCACTACTTGTGTGTGTGTGTGTGTGTGTGTGTGTGTGTGTGTGTGACTTTATGTCTGTGGATATGAGTGGCTGTACGTGGGAGTGCAGAGGTCAGGGGAGGGGTCAGGTGTCTTCTGACTCTCTGCTTATTCCTTTGAGTCAGGGTCTCTACCTGAACTTGGGCTCATTTTTTTCAATTAAGCTGGAACCCAGCAAGCCTCAGAGATCCTGCTGTGGCTGCCCTTTCAGAGCTGGAGTTTCAGGCATTCTGGGGATACCCAGCTTAATATGCAAGTGTTTGGATCTGAATCCTGGTCATGATGGCACAGCGAGCACCCTTAACCACGGAACTATCTTTACAGACCTTCACAACATCCTTAATAGGCCAATTAAAAACAAATAACAGCAAAGGACAGAAAAAGAAACTTATTCAATATGCTCACATTAGGAAGAAAAAAGGACAAAGGGAGCCAATGATTCCCTAAGTCTGTCTTTGGGGTCTTGGCATGAAGTGTAAGTTATAACCCCGCCCATCACAGACCCATCATTGTCTCAGTTTTAGCATTTTCTGTAAGGTGGTCTGACAGGTTGTAATTTTTAAAAGAAAAATAATGGGAGACAGGCTTCTTCTCTGGCAGGCACCAGGCTTCATCCTTTATCATCTCCCATCATGAGATAACTGGGGCAAGTTCCAATTTCTTGGAGTACTTTGTTTCAATAGAATATCTTCATTTCTGCCAAGATGGTAAGCTGACAGAAAGTGTGCGTAAGAGGGAGAGGGAAGAAGGGAGAGAGAGGGAGAGAGAGAGAGAGATTTGAGAGGGAAATCAGGGCTGGAGAGATCAGGGTTCAGTCATTAAAGACTAGGCTCACAGATAAAAATCTAAGAGAAGGGAATCAGGTGACAGATCATACAGGACCCAGGGAAAGTGTGTGGATGTTAAGGGCAATGGGAAGGCACTAAAAAATTTTAAGCGGAGAGAGGAAGTGATCCACTTGCACATTTGGAAATGCCTGTTAAGACAACATTGAATAACACTACTGTGAGGGGCCAGTCAGTAAAGTTCTTGCCATGAATGTATGGGACCTGATGCAACATCTGTGTAAGAGCTGGGCGTGGTGGCTTGTACCTGTAATCCTAGCATCCGGGAAGTGGAGGCAAGCGGATCCCTGGAGCTTTCTCATTAGCCAGTCTGGCTGAATTAGCGAGTTCCAGATACTGTGAGAGACCCTGTCTTAAAAATTAAAAAAATAAAATTTCTCGGGTTTTTTTGCTTTTATTTTATTTTTTTTTCCTTCAAGACAAGGTCTTCCTGTGCAGCTGCCCTGGAACTCGTTCTGTAGACCAGGATGGCCTTGAACTCACAGAGATCTACCTGCCTCTGTGCTGAGATTAACGGAGCATGCCTCCACCGCCTGGCTCACTTCCTGCTCTTGTAGAGAGCCTGTGTTTCATTCCCAGGGCTACCGTCCGATGTGCCATTACCTGGTGTACACAGTGCCTGTAACTCCAACTTCCGAGGACCTGATGCTCTCTGCTTGCCTCCACAGGCCCCTGCACTCATGCGCCCGCTCTCACACACATACACATGTAATTTAAAGATAAAATAGTTATAGCAGTGCACACCATTAATCCCAGCCCTTGGGAGGCAGAGTTCAGTGAGTTGGAGGCCAGCCTGGTCCACATAGTAAGTTTTCGAGCAGCTGCGGCGATAAGAGAGATCTTGAATCAAAATAAAGCAAAATAATAAAATATTAAACAAATAATAGAGAGTGACTGAAAAAAAACAACTGAAGGAAATCTACACACACACACACACACACACACACACATTTGAGAGTGTACACACTTGTAAATGTCTATATGCCTATGAAAGTCCACACACAGACACAAAACATTAATAAAAAAAAAAAACAAAACAAAAAACAAGTAACCTTGTAAGTTAGAATGTGGTACATCCCAAGGGACATCTAGGCCCCCGAGCTTGTAGCAAGTGGTGGAGGCAGGAGGGAGTAGAGTGGAAGATTTGGGAGATGTCACCCAAGTGCAACGGACAAGCCTGTTTGGTTCTTGATTTGAATGAGCCAACCGTCAAAAGCCGCCGTTGCAGTGGCTGAGGAAATCTGAAGATGCGCATTTCATAACCTTCGGGAGCTGGTGCTCATTCTGTTAGGTGGTAATGGCATTGTAATTAGGTTCAAGGGAGAGAGGCCCTCATCTGTCAGAGACGAGCCGTGATGTATTTACAGGTGGAGTGAAAGGATGCCTGAGATCTGCTTTAAAATCTTCAGGAAAAAAAGAAGTGCGTGGGAGAGAACAGAAGAAACAAGATTGACAAAATGTTGATGGCGTCTTGAAGCTGGCTGATGGGCACATGGGCCTCTTTATAGCAGTTCCTGAATTTTTCCACTAAAAGGTAGAAAAAGTATATAATGGTTTAAAAAAAAAGTTTCCTTAGTTTGTTGAGGTTGTGGGGCATGGTGCTGCCACCTGTCACACCTGAGCACTTAGTGGGGTAACACAAAAGTAATCGATGAAGCCACGTGTGGGCCCAGCCTGCTCCAGAGAGACTGTTGACTCGGGCCTCGGACAGAACTGGGAACCTGATATGCTGGCCAGTTGCTTCCTGCTACCTCAGGCTGAACCTCTGCTCCTTACCTGACAAATGGGAACTGTTGCAGTTGCTTTCAGCAGGGTTGATGCAAGCATTAAGCAAACAGTGTCTGTAGGGCTGGGGAGCTGGCTCCTGGGCTGTAAGAGCACTTGTTCTGAAAGCATGAAAACCCGGATTAGAACCCGCAGCACCTATGTACAAAGCCAGGCATGGCTGTGAGTGCCTGAATCCCAGCATTGAAGGAAGAAGGGGACAGACACAGACGGATCCCGACAGCTTGATGATCAGTCAGCCTAGCTCTGCCTCAAGACGAAGAGGTAGAAAGAGATGGGGGAAGATACCCAACATCCTGCCTGGCTTCCACATGTGTGCACATGAGCCGAACACTCACATTCACACATCTACAACACACACACACACACACACACACACACACACACACACACTCACACACACAATCTACCAATCTACAAAGCACCACCTCATTCCCAGTACCTTTGGAGGCCTGGTGATGTAACTATGCTGAGGCCTATCCTGACTGGGTTCTAGAACTCTCTCCAGGGGATTAGTGTTTGGCATCTAGACACCTGAGTCGTGGTTGTGTGTTGTGGACGCTTCTGCCTGATGGCCTGCAAGTGCATGCTCATGCTCATGACTTTGTTGTGCAGACTGGAATCTGGGCTCCCGAAAGAGGCTAGGCGTGGTCCTTCCATGAATATCCAGGGAGGAAGGGAAGGAGGGAGATGGTGAGAGAAGAGAGATGTGGGCACACAGCCCATGGAAAAGCTCATGTCTCCGGTGGGCTCAGAAGGGGGGGGGTGCTGCAACTTAAAGTGGAGGTGGCACCAAGTGGTATTAAGCTAGGGGCTGAGGTAGCACTGTCAGAACAAGAGGGGAGAGGCCGAGAAGTCGATGGCAAGAGAAGAATCCAAAACTATGTACAACAGGCCTGGAAGAGAGAAACCTGAGCCCCAAAGGGTTGGCCAGTGCAGAGGGCTCTGCTGCTCCCCACCTCCCACCTGTCTCCAGCTGGCACCAAGCTCTTTCTTTATGGATGAGCCAGAGAAATTAAAGCTGGCAGGGACTCGACTCCTGAGACCCTTTCTCTCTGAAGAAGCTTCTAGAACTCAGCTTGGGTGGGGCAGGGAAGTGGTCATGGAATTCCCAGGAATCAGAGTCCAGGAGGCACGGTTGAAAGGGCAGGGCATCTCCCTCGGCTCTCTTATAGAAAACCTCTAGGCACAGGGACAAGAGGCTGCTAATTCAATTCTGTCTTCTTCATTGATTTAATCAAACCCTATTCTGAGTGGGGGGAGAGGAAGTCCCTCCTTCACGTGGGGGAGCTGTTAATTCTGCCTGTGTCACATTTGAACAGCAGTAAAACACACCGCGGCTCCCACCTTCCCAAAGTCAACCTGATTACCGCTTTAGCGGGGTCTTCCATCCTGTGAGCCTGCCTGCAGCAGCATGGGGCTCAGAGCTAGCAAGGGAGCAGGAACATGCTCCCTACAAGAAGTTGGAAAGCCCTGTGTTGGGGAGGGGCTTCTCTTGCTTTCCCAACTCTCTGAGGCACCCTCCTCTCACCTTCTGCCTCCTTTTAGGGAAGGATGCCTCAGATACCCTTAGGCCAACTAGAGAGGTGGGGCTGAGGTCTCATTGCAAATCAGGAAGCCAGGATCCAGAAGCTGAACCATCTTCGGAGCCCAGGCTTCAGACTCCAGCCCCGAAGGAAACCACCTCCTATTCTGCCTTCTGCTTTTCAGGGCCTCCAAGAGCCTCTAGCCAAAGTGCAGTACCTCCCTTAGTCTGGCCTGATACTACCTCCTACCTTATTTGACTTTCCTTCTTAGAACCCTGCCTTCAACCAGTGAATGTCAACACTGCAAAGTGTGGTAGCTGTATTGGGGTCTCTTGGGGGCACTACTCCCCAGCAACCACAGCTTTTCTTTGAACTTGCTTTCTTGTCTGAGGGGAAAACAAAAAGCAAATTTGGCATCCTCTTTGTTGTATGTTCCTTGTGGGTGACAGTACTTAGCCTTCCTCAGCAGCATCTTTGAGTCCTGTGTCTTCTGAGCTCACCAGAACACCAGGACCAGTGGTCCTGGACTGAGAACTGGGTCCACACTTGCATGTATTCCTCCTGGTCTTGCCATGCTCCTGACATAACTTGCTACATGGGGACATCTTCATAAACTGGTAGCAACAGTTGCTCAGGGCTCATGTGATTAAAAACAAACAAAACAAAAAAAATATATACCAGAGGTTTGAAACAAGTTCTATCACAACCACAGTGTCCAGAGTCTACACTGCAATCCAGCTGTCCAAAGGGTCTCACCCACTCTGAAGCTCAGAGAAGAAGCCTCCCCTCCAAAAAACAAAAACAAAAACAGAAACAAAAACATTTTCCTTCCCTTTCCCTGAATATGGCTGTTCTGATATTCACACATCTCAGAGGTTAAGACTTTTGGGACCTCTCTAGGAGCTAACTCTAGCAACAAGGACAGTGTCAGGAAAGCTAATGAAGCAAAAACCACATGTCCCAAAATGCTAAAAATACATCTGTCCTATGATCCAGCCTTCCACTTCAGGTTATGTATCTGAAGGAAATGGGGAATGAACCCAGCATGCTAAGGAGATCTCTGCACAGCTATGTTTACTGTGACACCACTCACACTAGCTAAAATGTGGGATCATCTGGATGTCCATCAGCTCTTGAATAGATGAGGGAAACACGATCTATGTATGTAGTGGAGTCTCGTCCAGCCAGTTCAAGGGCATCCTTAGATACATAGTGAGTTCAAAACCAGCTCCATTTCAAGAAATGGAGGATGCAAAGGCTTCCATCTCCAGTATCACATTAGCTGGTGTCCACCTGTAATCCCAGTACGTGGGAAGTGGACAAAAGAGGACCAGGAATTCAAGGTCTTCTCGGCTGCATAGTAAAGTGGAGACCAACTTGGGAGCCAAGAGACTCTGCCTCTTGCACTTCATCCTCCACCTCTTGTCTGCCCTGGGCAGCTTAGAACAGGGGCTGGAGTCAGCTGCTGACCAGCAATTTGCTGAAGAACGCCAAGGACCCTGGTTTCACTCAGGATGGACTGGCTGAGGGGAGGCTTCAGTCAAGGGCACTGGTTGAGGGCTACTCTAGCCAACCCTCCTCTTCATTCTGTGTCCCCCACCATCACACACAAATTTTCTGCTTCTGCAAGTTCATACCAGCAACGCTGCCATGACCCAACGTGCCTTTCAGACTCCCTGAAGACGTAGCTGTCAGTCACTTTGCAGTAATCAGATGCCTGGCTTCCCAGTCACTCCTCACTGTTGACCCAAGACAGCAGCCTGAAGCACGATAATCCCCAGAGTACCAAGCTTGGCTCAGAACCATTCCTATTTAAAGAAAAAAAACCGAGTCCACATCTGGTGTATTCGGAGAGCCTGTCTTAAGCCTTCTGCTGTGGCAACATATGCCTGAGATAAACCTCCTGACAAGAGGAGGAGGTTTGGAGCCTTTGGTCTGGTTTGGCCATTGCTCTGACGGTGCTGAGGCAGAGTATCATGGAGGGAACATGTGCTGGAGGAGGCCAGAGTTGGCTGTAGAGCTCCTGCGATTTGCTAGAGATCACTGAGGATCCCCAGATGCACCCAGGAGGGACTGGTTCAGGAGAGGAACTTCCTTTTGGGCTGGGAGCAAAATCAGGAGACAGACTGGAGGCTGGAAAGAGATGGCTCAGTGGTTAGGAGCACTTCCTGCTCTTCCAGAGGACCTAAGTCCGGTTTCCTGCACCTGCGATGAATAACTCACAATCACCTGTAACTCCATGTCCCGGGGAATCTTACACCCTCTCTTCTGGCCTCAGCAAGCATACACACACACACACACACACACACACACGAGCGCACACGCACATGCACACGCACACACACCTAAATTAATTAATTAGAGAAAAAGGCTGGTATCCCATAAGCCTATGGAAGGGCATACCTGATGCCAATTGGTGTGTGTGTATGTGTGTGTTTTAATCAATTGACCTTTTCAAGAGCTTACTTATAAGTGCTTATAAAAAAAGCCCAAGCCTTTGGAGAGTCGCTGTGTGGGGGAAATTTTTCACAATAACTTTAAATTTTAATTGCTATTTAGCATTATCTTCTGTCCTAGTTTAGCTTCTGTGGCTGTGATAAAACACTGACCAAAATCAAGTTGGGGAGGCAAGGTTTAGTTCATCTTAAATCTCTCAGGTCACAGTCCGTTACTGAGGAGAGTCAGAGGAACTCAAGGCGGGAACCATAGGCTTTCCCATAGGCCACTCTATGGGAATTTTCACAATTAAAGTTCCCTCTTCCAAAATAATCCTACTTGTGTCAAGGTGACTGAAGACTAGACAGCACACCCATAGATGTTCTCCTAGGTGACTACCACCTCAGGCAACTAGACAGTGATGATCACCCACCACACTCACATCCACCAAGGGCTTCTCGGTCACCAGGTGCATTTGGCACTGTTCCTTGGGGATTCCTAGGCAGTCCTGAGCTTCGGAGGCAGTCAGATCTCTGTGAGTTCAAGCCCAGCCTCATCTATATAGATTGTTCCAGCTAGAGCTACCTAATGAGGCCCTGTCTCAAAAACAAACAGACAAGCAAACATTCCTAGAGAGCTTGTTGGTCTTTAGTCTACATTGGAATCCCGAAGAAGGCTCTAATACCAGTGAGAGAATGCCTCAGCAACAGGCTGGAGTGAGGGCAAGCAGGCGAAAAGCAAAAGCTTCCTTTTTTCCACGTCCTGTTCTGTTGGTTGCCACCAGACATGGCCCAGATGTAGGGTAGGTTTCCACCTCAAATGAGGCAATCAAGAAGATCTGTCACAAGTTTGCCCAGCTGAGTGGGTTTTAGTTCACTGCAATGTAGTCAAGTTGACAGCCATGATTAGCCATCACAGATTTGATGCACTCCTCAAATGCCTCTCCTGCACCAAAAAAATTTCTGCTTCACTTTATTTTTTATTCATTTTAAAAATGTATTTATTTTCCCATATATTATATCCCAACTGCAGTTTTCGCTTCCTCTGTTCCTCCCAGTCCCTCTCCTACTTCCCCTCTCCTCCAGATCCACTCCTCTTCCATTTCCCCTCAGAAGAGAGCAGATCTCCCAGGGATACCAACAAAATATGGCATAAAGAAGCAACAATAAGATTAGGCACCTCCCCTTGCATCAAGGCTGGATGTGGCAATTCAGAAGGGGGGAGAAAGGTTGTAAAAGCAAGCAAAAGAGTCAGAGACAGTCCCCACTTGCCACCAAGCTGCACAACCGTAACATACATGTAGGGGACCTGGATCAGATCCATACAGGCTCCCCGACTTTGTCTCAGTCTCTGTGAGCCCCTATGAGCCTCGCTTAGATGATTCTGTGGGCTTTGTTCTTGTGGTGTTCTCCACACCTTTGGCTCTAACATCCTCCCCCCACCCCCACTTCCATGGAGTTCCCTGAGCTGTGTTGGACTGTGGGTCTCTGCATCTGCCCCCATCAGCTGCTGGATGAAGGCTCTCTGATGACAATCATACTAGGCTCGCATCTATGGGTATAGCAGAATATCATTAGGAATCATTTCTTTGACTTTGGCGGGGCGGGGGCAGTCCTGTTTGGTTCTATCCTAGGTTCGTGGGCTATTCAGCCTCTCTGGTTCCTGGCCATCCAAGCAGTGTCTGGGGTGGGCTCACTCTCACTGGGGGTGGGGGGGTGAGGGTGGGAGGCTCAAGTTGGATCAGTCATTGATTGGCCACTCTCACAAGCTCTGTGCCACCTTTACCCCAGCATATCTTGCAGGCAGGATAGGTAGGTTGAAGGTTTTGTGGCTGGGTTAGCGTCCAAGCTCCACCGCTGGAAGCCTTGCCTGGTTACAGAAGATGGACAGTTCAGGCTCTGAATCCTCCATTAGTAGGAATTCTCACTAGCGTCACCCTCATAGATTCCAGGGAGTTTCTATCGCACTAGGTTTTCACAGTGACCCCCAAATGCCCCCCAATTCCAGTCATCTCTTCCAGTCTTCCAGTACTCTCTTCCTCCACTCCACCCTGTGTGCCTGATCCCTCTCATTTTATTTTTTAAGGATTTATTTGTGTGTGTGTGTGTGTGTGTGTGTGTGTGTGCACCAAATGCATGCAGAGATGCCTATGGAGCCCAGAAGAGGGTGTCAGATAACCTTAGACTGGAGTTATAGGTGGTTATGAGCCACCATGTGGATCTTGATACAGAACCCTGGTCCTCTGCAAGAGCAGAAAGAGCCCTTAACTGTTGCCCCAGACCCTTTTATCTTAAACATTTTTTATTTTACACACACATACACACACACACACACACACACACACACACACACACACACTGTGCATGTACATGTGGAGACCAGAGGTTGAGGTTGGGTATCTTCCTCCATCGTTTCTACACTTTGCCATTGTTTGAGACAGGGTTTCTCCCTGATTCTGGAATTTAAGGTTTTGGGTAGGTGGGCTGGCCAGTGAGTTCCTGGGATCCCCCTGTCTCTGCTCCCCCAGCAGAGGGTTGAGAGGTGTATCACCGTGCCTGCTGGGGAGCCCACTTCAGGTCCTCATGCTCCCGGCAAGCACTGCATCCTCTGAGCCACCTCCCTCGGCCCCCTGTCTCATATTTTATTTTATTTCGAATCGGTACATAACAACCGTGCACATTTGTGGGGTAGAAGTAATGTTTTCATCCTTACACACATTGTATAATCAAGGCAGGGTGCTTAGCATACCTCTCACTTTAAAACAGTTATCGTTCCTTTGTGGTGAGGAGCCCACAGCCCTCTTTTCCTGCTCTCTGGAGGTGTATAGTACATTCTTCTCCAGCGTGACACCTACCGTGCAGCAGAATACCAAGGCTTGTTCCCAGCCAGCTCCCACCCATTGACCAGCCTCTCCCTCCCCCAGTTCACAATTTAAAAGGTACTAAGGGGAGAGCTCTTCTCTCCTCGATGCCAGCCAGTATTTCCCACCTCAGATGTGGTTTTGGAGATGTTTTCTGGCATATCTAAGCAGCAGTGGCTGGGCCCCTCCTTCTGGACAGGCGGGGATAAACAATTCTCATCCCTCCTCGTTCCTTCCTCTCTTCGTTTAAAATTGAATCTTGGAGATTGCCACACATTTCAAGGAAATGTTGCATTCTTTTCATATCTGTGTGGTAATCTTCTGAATAGAAGGAAATAATTTAAATAATTAAGACAGTTCTCAATTAAAAGGCATTAAGTGGTTTCTAATCCTTTGTTATTACAAACAGTAATGCGAGGGGAAAACCTTGAACAAATATCATTTTCCACACATATAAGATACATTTCTAGGAGCCCAAGAGCATTGTAAGATATTCCTCAGAATGTGCACTTCTGGAAGTAAAGCATCTAATCAAAGGGTATTTGAAATGTCAACTTTATTTTTTTAATTTTTTTTTTTTTTAAGATAATGTCTCTAAGCTGGCCTCAAACCGAGTAGTGGAGGATGGCTTTGAACTCCTGATCCTCCAGCCACCACCTCTCAGACACTAAGAGTGCAAGCATACACCACCAGGCCTGACTTTGAAATTTAAATCTTGACACATGTGCCAACTGCCTGCCATAGAGTTATGTCAGTTTACAGCCTGGCTGTCATGAACGTACATGCCTGCTTGCATATAACCTTGCCAAGTCCAAGGGTGAAAATAGTATCTTAGTGTAATTTGAATGTGCAATATTCCTATTACGACCGAGTTAAGGGCTTCTTTCATTTCCCTTTCTGTAAATGTCTGTTCATATCTTTCTATGCATTTTTTGAGACAGGGTTTCACATAGCCCAAGCTGACCTCAAATTTATGCAGCTGAACATAGCCTTGACCTTATGATGCTTGTGTCTCTACTTGCCAAGTGCTGGGATTTTAGGGAACCCCTCTCCATGCTGTATCTGCTACAAGAGGTTTGCAAAATTCTCTTCCTTTTTTTAGGGGTGATAGTGTGGAGGCTTGAAGTCAGAGGTTTGTGAATACCAGGCATGTGTTCTGCCTCCAAGCTACAAACCCCCAGCCCTGTTCATCTCTGTGGCTGGTTTTTGTTTGTTTGTTTGCTCTTATTATTCTCCTGACAGTTGTCATTGCTGTCTCTAATTTTGTGTGTGTGTGTTCTACGCACAGAGAGACCAGAAGACAGTCACTCTCCCCCTTAATGCCTTATGACATGGTCTCTCACTCGCTCTGGAGCTAGGCTGGTGGCCAATAAGCCCAAGATATCTTCTTGTCTCTGTTCCCCAGCCCCAGCATTAGGATTGAGGGGGAGTAAAAGCACACATTTAGCCCTTTTCCAAGAGTGGTAGGGGTTTAAATACATCCTCATGAGTGTGCATCATGTGTTTTTTAGCTGCTGAACCATCTCCCTAGATCCTTGTTGTTTGGAAGCAGAGTCTCATGTAGCCCAGGTCGGCTTGGAACTTGTTATTTGCCAAGGATGACCGTTAACTTCTGATTCCCCGGCTTCCCACTCCATGTGCTAAGATTACAGGTGTGCACGGCCACACTCAGGTTAGATGGTCCAGAGCACTGAACTCGGGGGCCTCCTTCATCCTAGGCAAGCACTCTTTCACCGGAGCAGCATTCCCAGCCCTCTTGATGATTTGTGGATACTTTTTATTTGACAAAGATGTCAGTTCTTCCTCTGTTATAGGAATGTCAGTGTCTCAAACCTTTTCCTGTGAGTTGAGCCTTTTGCTTTTGTGTGTGATTGTTCATGGCCCTCCTTGAGAAGGCATTGTCCTGTTGAATCAAGGATAGCTGTGAGGTTTACTTGTCACGTAGACGAGGGAGAAGCGTGTGTGTTCCTTTGGCTGAAGCCTTCCTTGCTCAGGCCTTACGAGCTCTTTCTTGCACAGAAACTAGAGTCAGCAGATGATATCTGTGGCTTTAAATTGACAACTCAAAATAGATGAATGCTGACAGTGTGGGCATAGAAGCCTCATCCGATCTTCATGAGAGGCTGTTGTGAGGGCAAAGAAACATTCCATTGTTACCTAATAGCACCAAGATTGTGAGGCATTCTTCTTGATGCAATGTGAACATCCTACCCTGACTAATATGTTATAGAAAGAATATTGTCCCAAAGGGAATTCTTTTTCGGTACTGGGATTGGACTTAGGGTCTCACCCACACTTGAGCATGCATTCCACCACTTCGTGACATCTGCAGCCTTTTCCTCCTTTTCTTTGTTTCTTCTTTTCTTTTGAGACGAGATAATTTTACTGTCCATAATTACATTATTAAACAAAAAACAACCTAGAGACAATAGACTGGCACAGGGTCGGGGAAGTCGTGAATGAATAGCAAATGAGACATGACTGCACTCATTTACACTTTTGCTCTTGATGTTAGGATGACTATTTCAAAGCTCAAGTCAGGTGTGAGGGCAGATACTGTTCATGGGCCAAAGCCTGCAGCAGAATTGAGGTTTTCTGTGTCTCTCAGCTCTTCTGCTCTGGGTAAGACTTTGGAGCCCTCAGTAGAGGTGCTGTGTCCCTGCACCTCAGCCTCTACCACCTGAGCTGTGAATGTGTCGTCTATGCTTGGACCCCAACCCCATCAGGTGGTCAAGTGTTGAGTGTGTAATGAGGATCCGTTTAGTCACGATGGCCTGAAAGCTAACCTCCTAGGTGGGGAGTGTGCCTCTCAGCTTCTCAGCCTGCTCTTCTTGTCCAGGCTTATTGGCCTTCTTGCCATCACTCTATAATTTTAACAGGAAATTATGAGTTGATGAATCAAGGTCATCCTCAGTTCCATAGAGAATTATGGTCAAGCCTAGCTACATAAAGCCCTGTGTCGAAGAAGAAGAAGTAGAAGAAGAAGAAGAAGAAGAAGAAGAAGAAGAAGAAGAAGAAGAAG
>NW_026596039.1:5862959-5866174 GCF_907164565.1 Psammomys obesus | reverse complement strand
AGAAGAAGAAGAAGAAGAAGAAGAAGAAGAAGAAGAAGAAGAAGAAGGAGAAGAAGAAGGAGAAGAAGAAGAAGAAGAAAAGAAGAAAAAGACGAGGAGGAGGAAGAGGAGGAAGGACAGGGATGTGGTAGCTTGAATAAGAATAGCCCTCACAGGCTCATATGTTTGAATGATTGGTCCCCAGTTGGTAGAACTGACTGGGACCAATTGGGAGGTATGGCCTTGTTGGAGGAGGTGTGGCCATTTTGGAGGACTTTGTCACTGGGGGTGGGCTTTGAGGTTTCATAGGCCCATGCTAGGCCCGGTGTCCCTTGCTCTCTGCTTGCAACTTTTGGATTAGATGTGAGCTCTAAACAATCCACCCAGTGCCATGTTGTCTGCCTGCCACTGTGCTTCTCACCATGATGATTGTGGACTAACCCTCTGAAACTGTAAGCAAACCCCCATATAAGTGCTTCTACTTATAAGTTGCATTGGTGTCTTATTACATCAATAGAACACTGACTAAGACAAGGGAGAAGAGAAGGAAGAGGAGGAGGAAGAGGAGGAGGAGGAAGAAGAAGAAGAGGAAGAAGAAGAAGAAGAAGAAGAAGAAGAAGAAGAAGAAGAAGAAGAGAAGAGCCCGTACGAAGAGTATCCTCTCACTGATGTAGAGGCCAGAAGTCTAAAACTGGAGCACTGGGAAGGCCACACTTCAATAAAAGGCTCTCAAGGAGCAATGTTCTCTCAGTTCTGGTGTGGGTAGCTCCCAGCATCCTGTGGGGCTCTTGAATATGGCAGCAGCATTCTGCTCTATGCCTCCACCTTTGTATGACTCATTATTTCTCTGTGTTTGTCTGCCTCTGCCTCTCCTTTTTTCTTATAAAGACATCAGTCATTGGATAGAGTTTACCTTAATCCAGCATGAGCTCATCATAATTACATCTGTAGAGCCTACCCAGATTAGTGAGCTTCTGTTTTGATGTAGATTTGGGGGGAATCCTTATTCACTTACTGTGCCTGCCTTGGCAGAGCAGTGGGAGAATTAAATGAGATGCTTTTGAAGTGCTTGGCTCAATGTCCAGGGTACAGTAAGTGGCAGTCATTGTTGGTCATTTTGAGGACAGTAAATCATCACAATTATTTCACTTGCAAGTGTTAGAAACTCCACTGTTCTCACCCTGGTTGCTTGAGGGAGGCTGTAAAGAATGGCTTTCTGGCTGTCTCTTATGACATGAGGGTTCCTTTTGAGCAATGATATCCCTTGGCAGGTTCAGGGCTCCAGTTGACTAGTCATCCTTAGTGAATAAACAGCAATCTATGCTAAAAAGTTGCACCAGGGCTGACTGACCCCCACAGAACCAGATTTCATTATGAGCCTAGCCCAGAACAGATGTTGGTGACTCTGAGGATGAAGTGTCCTGAACTGGAGAATAGGATGAAGGTTCAAAGGAAGCAGCTGAGTGGCAGATGAGGGAAGAGTGCTTGCCAAGAGAGAGATCAGCATACCTGAGCACCAGGCATCAAACAGGAAAAGCGCCAGAAATCATCGTAGACCATGTCTACTCCTTCCACAATGCCTTGCACAGGGTGGGAGTTCAGAAAGGGCTGGCGACATGAATGAAGCTGGAGAGAAATTCAGGTACAAGGCTTTTCACCACTTGCCAAGCTGGTACGGCAAAGAGGATCTTGTCTGTTCAGCATAACAGATGTGCAACTGAGGTTTGTTGATCTGTCCTTTAAGATGACAGAATAAGTCGGGGAGAGCGGGTTCTCAAAGCCAGGTGTTTGGCTGGAGAGCCTTGTCTGTTTTTATTTCACCACGTTGCCTTTGTCCACCCAACCCGCAGCCAGAGAAGGGAGCGTCAGAACACACACCAACGTCAGGTGTGACAACAAAGACAGTTTGTTGATGGAGGCACAGAGGAGAAGGAGGGGGAGGAGTCGCCCTGAGAAATGCACATCTGGGACTGGGACTGGTGGAGGAGCACATTCCGGGGGCTTCTTCAGAGCTGAATAAGTGGGTGAAATTGGTGGCCTGAGCCATGAGCAGCACAGCTGCTCTGATGTCAAGAGGGAGGGGACAGCAGGTTTGTCAAGTTTAGCCTGTCTCAGTAGTTCCTCAGTTATTGATGACTCTTTCCTTCCATTGTTTGGCTCTGTTATTTAATATCCCCCAATTAAGCCAGGTGAGGGGGCCCACTCCAGTTATCCCAGCACTTGAGAAGCTGAGGCAGGAAGAGCCTAGAGAGTTCCAGGTCTGGAAAGAAGGCTCAGTAGGTAAAATGATTGACGTGCAAGCAGAAGGACCTGATTTCAAATCCTCAGCGATCAGGTAAGAAGGCCAGTGCAGTGGCCTGGGAATGCAGGAGCAGGAGATCCTTGCAGCTTGCTGGTGCAGATCTGAGCTCCAGGGGAGAGACCCTGTCTCCAAAACAAGGCGGAGAGTGGTCGAGGAAGACTCTCACTGTCGACTTCTGGTGGCTGCACGTGCATTCGTGGATAACTCGGCTGCTGTGAACATTCTGGAACAGCTCCTTCGGTGGCCATAGCACATGTTTCTGTTGGGTGGATTAGCAGATGAGGTGGTCACCCAGGGTCATCCCAGCAATGGCCGCTCCCTGTTGAAATCCCTCAAACGGTGCAGGATCTCACCTGTCTTGAGCACACTAAGCCTGGAAGTAAGGAGTTGGACAAGAGGAGCCTCTGAGACCCCGCCCAGAATTTCTCCGAAGGACCTAGCCAGGGGTTCTTTTGGCTTCAGCTCCTGCCAGCGACATTGTTTGTCCACGAAAACGTTTCGTGTGATTAGCTGAGTAATGACCTCTTAAAACTGCAGAGCTCATATATGATGCAATAAAACACAGGCACAAATCTCTCTGACACGTCCTGGTGATTTACTCCACCAGCCATAAAGATAATTGCGGTTCGGGTTGATACATAAAAGGCGGCAAGCAGAGAGTATGAAGAATTAGCAAGGGTCGCACCCCTCCATCCACGTGGGCCTCATCATCACTCCTCCTGCAAACAGCTACAAACACGAACTCACTGGGAAGTGGCTGCTATTGCCACTGAACATTTCTGAAGCACTAAAGGTGCAGGTAATGATGTCCCATCTTGGAGTCGAAGTCATTCATTTCCACAGGCAACTTTGTGATGCTGCAGAAGAAAGAGAAGAAGAAGAAGAAAAAGAAGAAGAAGAAGAAGAAGAAGAAGAAGAAGAAGAAGAAGAAGAA
>NW_026596039.1:5856180-5862949 GCF_907164565.1 Psammomys obesus | reverse complement strand
GAAGAAGAAGAAGAAGAAGAAGAAGAAGAAGAAGAAGAAGAAGAAGAGGAGCAGCTCTGGCCTGGGAGACACATCATTGCCTTGTTTCTGGGCAACTTTTCACCACCAGCTTTAAGCGTCTTTCCAAATCTTTGGGAGTTTATACCAGCTTCTTTTTTCATTGCTGTGGCCAAACACTTGACAGGAAGCTACTTAGGATAGGAACTATTTAATCTGGCTCATGATGATGTGAGGGCACACTTCACCGTGATGGAAAAGGCGTGGTGGTGGAAATGGCTCTGGCCCGTGGTGGTAGGGCCGTGGGACTGCTTGCTCACATCCGGGTGGACCAGGAATCATGGGAAGAAAATGCTTAACTTCCACTGGCTTTCTTCTTTTTCCCTTTCTCCCTCATTTTGGGAGCCCAGTGTATGGGAGAGTGCTGCCTGCATTTAGGGCAGGTTGTTCCTCCTCGGTTAAACACAGAGGTGTGTCTTCTAGGTGACTCCAAATCCAGTGAAAGATGAACCAACATGAATCCACACACGCCCAGGGTCAGGGTGCTCCCTAAATCCTGATTTTGTCCCCAGGAAAGGTTTACAGGGAGAGTTAACTATCCAAAAAAAGTCAAATTACTCCATGTCACAAGTACCTGGACAATGAGAGGACAAAGGGAAAGGCTTATTTGCATTTTGTATTAGGACTTGGATGTCCCAAAGAATAGTGTGTTGAGGCAATGTTACTTCAAATTGAAAGCCTTAGAAAGAGCAGGTACAGGGGCTGGAGAGATGGTTCAGAGGTTTAGAGCACTGGGAGCTCTTCCAGAGGACCAGGGTTTAGTTCCCAGAATCAGGCAGCTTACTGGAGACTGAGTGTCTCTGTAAACACCATTACTGGCATGAAGCTATCCACACACATACACATGTAATTAAAACTACATACACATACACATGTAATTAAAATCTTAAGAAAAAGCAGGTGCAGGGACAGACTTTCTGTGAAGCTCCTCTGTCTACCTAGCTGAGAAATCCTCAGATGCTCACTCAACTGCTATGACTCCCTTCTCATTCAGACAGGAAAGATGGATATGGAAAAGTAAAAAAAAATCCCCTCTGCCTTTGATGGTCCTTGGAATGAAATGCAAGGACATATTAACATATGAATTTATCAATGTCTTTTCCCTTCTCTTGCCTCCCCTTCTCTCTTTCTGTCCCCTCCTCCAGTACAGGTGGTGATTAAACTGGGCAAGTGGTCTCCCACTGAGCTACATTCCCAGATTCTTTTTTTTTTTTTTTTTTATTCAATAGGGTTTCACTACGCTGCTCAGGCTGGCTTTGAACCTGCAATCTTCTTGCCCCAGCCTCCTGAATAGCTGGGATTGTAGATACGCATGGCCACACTGACTTATATCTTCCTTTTCCATAGAGGAAGAGAGTAATGGGAAATGTAGGTAATGTTGAGTGGGGTAGCAAATCCTTGTGAGAGGAATCTAATGGCCTTGAAGACCATGGTCCGGGTCAAAGCCTGGCCCATAGAGCAGATAATAGTTTGAAAATGATTCTCTCTATGGGACCAAAACAGAGGACAATGACACGTGACAGAAATCTGTCAGGTTTTGGCTGGACATAGGGTGTATGCTTGTAATCTCCGCGCTAGGAGATGAGGCAGAAAGATCAAAGGCCAGACTGGCTACACAGAAGTCCACCTGGGATACGGCAGACCCTGCCACAAATTGCACAGGTCACTTTGTGTGTGCGCGCACATGCTGCACACAAGCTCATGTGGGTACCACAGTGCTCCTGGAGGCTAAAAGACAATTTAGAAGGCCTTCTTTCCTTCTACCATGTGAGTCCCAGGGACTGAACTCTGGTCCTCATGCTTGGTAGCAAGGCCTTTACCCACTGAGCCACTCCACAGCCCCCTGATACAGAAATTTAGTGAGAGTTTGAGGAGAGGGCAAGAACGCATTGGTTTTTTTGGTGGGGGGGGGGTTGTTTGTTTTGTTTGTTTTTGGACAGATGGACTTGGACAGGTGAGAGAATATTGCAGAAAAGCTGCTGCCTGTACCGAGAAGGAAGAAAGGCTGGTGAGAGGCAGCTGGATGGCGGTGCAGGCTCTAGGACTTCTCACTGCACCAAAGCATCG
Source organism: Psammomys obesus (assembly GCF_907164565.1). Taxonomy (NCBI): domain Eukaryota; kingdom Metazoa; phylum Chordata; class Mammalia; order Rodentia; family Muridae; genus Psammomys; species Psammomys obesus. The sequence goes on along the minus strand of NW_026596039.1, from coordinate 5,860,825 downwards.
ATCTTTGGGGTGTTGTTTCTTGAACCCCGGTGGATGTGCATCCCAGGAGGACTAGCATAGCCAAGATAGTCTCAGCGGTCGTTTGTTTGACAGGTCTCTTCATCCTCCCGAAAAAGTACTTCCTCTCCCTCTAAACTGCCCATCCCTTCCTCTTCCTTCTATCCCCTACAAAAGGACAAAACATTTCTAAACCTCCCTCAAATACTGTCCTCCCATGAGGCTTTGCTTTTGTCTTCACTAATCTGCTTCTTCTTCATTCTTTTTGTCCTCCTCATCCTTTCTTCCTTCCTTGTGACAGGGTTTTACGTTGCCTAAGTTGACTTCAAACTCACCATGTGGCTGAAGATGACCTTGAACTCTTGATTCTTCTGCTTCTGTCTCCCCAGTGCTAGGATTACAGGTGTGTGCTATGATGGCTAAAGCAACTCCATTTTATGCTAGATACCCACCAGCCCTTTGTCTCTGATTCCAGCACCTGGAAGGCAAATTCCCAGTAACCCTGACTTAGTGACCTCCCCCACCAAAAATGTACAGCCATGGCCGTCTACTTGTTAGGATGTGACTAGCTGCCTTTTTAGCTTCTGTAACCTGCTTATGAAGACAGTAAAGGGCTATTTTGAGGTGACCTTAATTACTTAATGTTGGCAGAACAGAACAACCTTGGCTTGCTCGTACAGATAGATACTCAAGGTCTTTTTGTAGCTTTGTTTTTAAAAAATCCTTTTCTCACCCCACTTCACAGGGCAGTCTCAAGATTGTCTTGCTGGCAGTATTCAATAAATCCTTTAATTATAATTGAAGTGGGTCTGTGGTCTTCCCCCAAGGGTCAAGAACTCCATAGCAGTGCTACTACAGCTGGCTGTCCATTCATAGATTCAAATTCTGAAGCTCATAGTGTGAAAGAATAATTCTCTTCATATTTGCATCCTGGGCTATGCTAAAGCCACAGACTTCCAGGACTCCTTTCTATGGGCCTGCAGCCCTAGACCAAGAAAGGGACTGGGAAAATGGAAGGACCTTCACTCCCTGCCTGGTCAGAAACTGAGGAAGAGAGAGGATGCTTCAGCCTCCTCCAGGTCCTACACATGAGGCAAATCAGTCTTCCTACGACTCCTTGCCTAGGACCCAGGAGACAAAAGTCAAACAAGAGAAAAATGTAGCGGGCATTCCTCATGCATATGTGAAGATTACGTTATTCAGTTTTCTATCACTATAACAAAATACCTTGGATAATTAAGTTATGAAAAGGAAGAGTTTGCTCTGGCTTATAATTTGAAGATTCCAATTCATGATTAATTGGATCTTTTGTTCTGAGCCTGCTGGAAGCACATGGCGTAGAGTGAAGAAGCCCTGAATGACTAGGAAACAAACAAGAGAAAGAGGAAAAGTTAGAGATTCCAGGGGCATCCTCCCAATGACTTAAAATTTCCCATCAAGCCTCTCTCTCTCTCTCTTTCTCTCTCTGTGTGTGTGTGTTTGTGTGTGTGTGTTAGCAAGCTTTTATTTAACACATAGACCTTAGGGGGAATTTGAAGCCCAATTTCTAGGTGCTGAAGGAATGGTTCAGTGGTTAAAAATGCTCCCAGCTTTTTCAGAAAACCAAGGTTAGCTCCAGGCACCCGATTGGGGAGGCTCACAATTGCCTATAACTCCAGCTCAAAAGGACTTGATACTCTCCTTGGGCACCTACAGCATGTGTGTGCACAGCATGTGTGAACACACACACACACAAATAAATAATAAAATAAAATAAGTACTTAAAGATCCATATTAGAATAGACACCCAGGAAAAGATTACTAAGTCTTTTAAAAGTGGCTTAGAATCCAGACCAAATCCAACATCTTCAGCTGAAACAGGGAAATAAAGGGGTACAGGGACCCCAGTAACGATGATGTGGACCTGAGGAGCCACGCTTCACAAGAACAAAGTTTGCTTCAGTCAAAGCCTTGCCCGTTGATCAGCCTTCAGAGAGCGCCACCCTCACCAGCGGGGATTTCCCTCTCAGGATGCAAAAGTTTCCTCCAAAACAGCAACCCGTCCTCAGAGGCACAGCCTCCCCCCCCCCCTTCCCCATGTCAGCTGTCGCTCAGAATAATCCTTCTGCTGAAGAGACATATTTTGGGGTGGGTTATTCTGGTCTGCTGCAGTCTTATTCTGGGGTGGCATATTTTGTTGTTTTGCAATTCGCAGAGAGGGTGAGTGGCAGAGCTGAGGCCAGAGGCTGCTTGGAGGAAGCGGAGGCTGGCTAGTGGGGGTGAAGGGCCAGAGTCTGACGAGAAGTGCATTCTTCTACCAGGCCACTGGAATTTCTCTCTCTCTCTCTCTCTCTGCTCCCCTCCCTCCCTTATTCCTTTCTCTTTTCTGCCCCTCCCCCACCTTGGTATGTGCCCTATGTGCAGCCCTTTTGCACCTGCATGTGGGACCCGAGGCTGATGCCGAGCATCTTCCTGCCTCTCTCTCTCCCTTATGTTTTGGACAAGGTTTCCCACTGAACCGGAAGTTCTCTGACTCAGCTGGGCTGGCTGGCCTGTCAGCCCCCGGGCTCCACCAGGATCCGGCCTCCACCAGGATCCGGCCTCCCTGCGCTGAGGCTGTAGGCACACAGCTGCTTCTTGTTGTGTTTCGTTTTTTCTTTTTTTCTTTTTTTTTTTTCACGTGGGCTCTGAGGGATTGAACTCGCGTTCCCGGATGTGAGGAAAGTCCGCCAGGTTGTGTGACAAGTGTTCTACCCGTGGAGTCAGACCCTGCCCCTCCCCAACCGCACCGCACACACAGTCACACCTTGTTCAAGTCCCTGCTTGAACCTAGGAGCCTTGCATATACCAGGCCAATTTTGACTTTTTATTTTGAGATGGAGTCCTTCTAAGTTGCCTCGGCGGGTCTTGAACTTTGGATCCTTCTGCCTCAGATTCCGATTAGCCTGCTTCAAAAGACTTAAAAAAGACACTAGTATTTTAGAGGAAACTCTGGCCTGCCGTTTCCCTTTTCTTTAATCCTCTCCTGCAGTCCAGGTAGAGGAGGCTTGTCTAGGGAGAACCGATCCGGTTTGGCAGACTGGACTGCAGGCCTTAGCCTTGGCGACTGTGGCCTTGGGGGTTAGGAGGTTAGGTGTAGGCTTCTCCTGAGCATCCCACGGGGCAGGCCAGCACCTTTCGGGTCTTCTGCCTCCCGTCCCTCTCTTCCGCTCTTCCCAGATTTGTTTTTTCACCTTCCCAAACCGAGGTAGAGTGCCTCCTACCGGCTGAATGGGGACATTGCCCACGGAGTCCCAGGACCTAGGGACTAGGCGATCGGAACATCATTTCCTAAAGTAAGGAGGCGTCCTCCAAGTCCCAGAGACCCGCCTTTCCAGTCGCGAGTAGACAAGGGCAGGGTCTGCGGGGCTGATGGAAGACACCAACTCCTGCCCAGTGCGGATCGGGCCTAAGGGCGGTGGTGAAGGCCCCTGTGGGCTCCGGGATCTGCGCCCGCCTCAGGCCCCTGCTGGGTTGCGGCTGCAGACCGTGGAAGTTGAGAGCCCGTCTCCGGTGTCCCCCGAGCCCCTCCTGCCGCTGTAGAGGCGGGGATCCCTCCTTGGTCCTCGGCCTGGGAGGCTGTGTTGCAAGCTGCGGAGCGCAGATGCGCAGAGGCCGTTTGAGTGACAGCGGGGCGGGGAGACCGCGGGCGTCCATTTGTTCTGCCTAGCGGAGGAGGCCGCTCAACAGCGTTGCTAAAGACCGCATCTCCACGTCCACAGGCTTCTGGGAGCCATCCCAGCGGGGAGCTCTGCAGAAGATGAATCGTGTTGAATGACACGGGACACGGCAGATTGGATGTTTAATTTGGGTATCGCTTTAGAACACCCCCACACCCACCTCCTCGGCTCCCACTTAGCATCGTACCGGAGGGAGACAGAGCCCTGTGTCTCGCAAATTGCCTTGTCAGACACAGAAAAATTCCAGTGTGACTGATTTCTAGGTGGATGCCCTCGAGTGCGCGGGAAGGGACCTGCCTAAAGACAAGTCGGAGAGCGAGAGCCAGGGATTTGAATCAGGGGTCAGGAAGGACTGTCCTTGGGGGAGGGGAATAAACAGGGGTGTGAGTTTGAGGGAACTGGGGGACCCTTGTTGGGGTCTGGAGTCTCTGGGCAAGTGGGCATTGAGAGCAAGGAAGAGGGGGCCAGCTGGGTCAGCCAACACCTAATGGCGCCCGGGCTCCCAGGCCTTCCCTGACCGATCCAGCACGGTGCTGAAAACTCACAAATCACAGCCTGTCACTGCAGCTTTCCCTGCAGCCTCACCTGCCTCCAGATCTTTCCAAACAAGGAAGGAAGCTGCAAACATGGCAATCAGCTTCCCTGGCTGTGGCAGACAGCTGCCAGAGCACAGCAGGAGCCAGAGCCCGCTTAGCCTGCAGAGGAAGGAGTGACCGGCCCGTGGCAGCTCCCACAGATCTAGAACTCACACGGAGGCGCCTTCCTTAAGGAAGTGTCCCCAGGCGCCCAGCCCGGCAGACTCCACCTTCATGAACCAGCTCCCATGGGCGCTGGGGATATGTAGCCCAGTGGTGAAGCGCTTGCCTTGCAGGCACCAAGCCCTGGAGGACAGGAAAAACAATAAAAATAAAATAAAATAAAATAAAATAAAATAAAATAAAATAAAATAA
>NW_026596039.1:5806550-5856170 GCF_907164565.1 Psammomys obesus | reverse complement strand
ATAAAATAAAATAAAATAAAATAAAATAAAATAAAATAAAATAAAATTAGCTTCCAAGAGTACTGAGGCATTTCAGGAAGGAACTCTGGGAGGCCAGGATGGTGGGACTCTAAATTCATTTTCTGAAAGCCATTTGGGCAAATGTCTTGAGCCCTGAAGGTTCAACTTCTCACACGGGTGAGGCCCTCTCCCACTCAGACCCCCCTGAAAGTCCCAGCAGAGAAGGAGCTAAGGGTGGCGCTCAGCTATGGAGAGCTTAGAAGCAATAGTCTCTCCGAAGTGGGATGGCTTTGCTTCCCGGTTCTTCACAGTCCCCACAGCTGCTGGAAACCCTCTAGGTGGAGAAGTGAGGTGGCTGTTGTGGTGAAGGGATACGGGAGAGCTGACCCTGGCTGGATACCTCAGAGTGGGCTTGGGCCTCCGCACTCCAGACAGGCTGCAGAGAGGGGGCTCCTGACACTGGTGCTTGGTGGACACTTCCGCCAGCCCCAGGGCCAGGACAGGGTGTCCCTGAGGCAGGACAGCAGAATTCACAGGTGTCCCAGAGCTGGGGCCTCTCAGGTTGTCTTCCTGAGGCTGCCTGGTTTCTTTGCCTTGAGTGTGAAGCCAGATGAAGAGAGGGCACTCCGGATCTCAGTGCAGATGAATGGCTTCCACTGACGCCACACCGTGGGTCATTCACCTGCGTCAAACAATAAAGAACCGCCCCATAATTGAGGGGCATCAAATAAAACAAAAAGAGGAGCTGGAAAGCCCTCGGATCCCATCATGTCCCCCAACACCATCATCTGGTAACCAAGCTCCGCACCTCGATATCCGTATGTAACATTCAATGGGGTGGACATTTCAATCTTCATCCAGGACAGTCACAGAATGGGAGAAGAGAAGTGGTACAATTGGAAAGTAAGAGGCAGGAGGATCAGGAGTTCAATGTTATTCTTGTCTACCATGGTAAGTTTGAGGCTAGCCTGGAATATATGAGATCGGGGTGGGGGGGACAGGAGAAAGAAAGAAAAGAAGGATGGTGGTTGGTGGTACAGAAAGCTCAAAAGACCTTTAGTGAAAACCAGATATGGTGACTTATACTTGTAAGCCCAGTATTCAGGAAGCTCTTGCAGGGGGATCCCGAGTCCAAGGCCTTCTTGGGTTGCATGTGGAGTTCCAGGGCAGACTGGACAGGCTAGACTAAGTAAATGCAGATATAGGTGGACAGGGAGGGGAGAAGAAAGGGAGGAAGGGAGGGAGGGAGGGAGGGAGAGCTCTTTTCTCTTGGCAGCTGTAATCTGGCTTCGTCTAGCCCCCACTTTTTCTGTCTGTAAACTGAGTGACGGTGAGACAAGCAGCAGGAATGACAGTGGTGTGTGGTATCAGGTGTGAATTCTTTCTCTGTTAGTTTTGCTCCTACCCAGCAGGAAGCAGGGCACCTGGCCAGACCACTTTATCTCAGGAGCATACGTCACTCTGTGGGGCTGACTCCTACCTGTACAGGTGCATGTTCCCCTGTGAAGGCCAAATGACACCCCCCTCCCCCGCCAATGCCAACCGTAAGCACTGAGCATGTCTTTCTCTCCCCATCTAACAGGAGGCTTAGACCTGGGGCAGGGTCGCCAGGAACTCTGCCAGGCGAGGAACCCCGGGAACTGGGAGTTTGCAAGGGAGCTTGCATGAGAGGAGGCTGGGAAAGGGCTGTGGGTCTCAGCGAAGGCAAGTTAGTCCACACTGAGTGGACCCATGCCACCCGACATAAAGCATTTCCAGTACCCTGGCTGGCCATTTCACAGGACCCAGGACAGATGGAAAGAGGTATTTCTTCCATCCGAAGAAAGAACCAGGTAGACCTCCATTAAAAGTAGGAAACCTTCTTTCAAAGTGCAGAAGTTTGACAGTTTCCCTCTCTGACTTTTTTTTTTTTTTTTTTTTTTTTTTTTTTTTTTTTTTAGAATTTTAGCATTTTGCATAAGCTGACAGTACACAGATTAGCGGGAGGAAGTCTATTGTGTGGGACATGCATGTGCATGCAAGTCCCAGGACATTTGAGGCCTAAATGAAGAAGGACTGCATGGTGGATGAAGCTTATACAGTATTTTGAGCTCTAGAAGAAATGGATACTTGAGGCCTCTGGGAGGAGGGGGCACAGAGAGGTAAGGCTGGTAACCAAAGGCTGTCTTTCTCCATAGAGGTGATCTTTGAGATAGCAGACCCTCAGAGAGCATGTGCTAGGCTCAGCCAGACTCTCTTCGGGAAAGATTAATTAGTCTTTTGTCTCTGCTGTGGTCTGAGCATGAAACGTGTCCCACAGGCTCATTAATGTGTTTGAACATTTGACTCCCAACTGCCATACTGTTTTGTTTGTTGTTGTGTTTAGTTTGAGACAGCGGGTCTCACTGTAAAGCCTTACTTGGTCTGGAACTTGCTATGTAGACCAGGCTGGTCTTGAACTCACAGAGATCCGCTTGCCTCAGCCTCCCTGGTGTTGGGTCATGTTTAGTGTTGTTTTAAGATTATGAAGACTTTAAAGGGTGTTGCTTCACTAGAGGAAGTGGATGGATCTTGAAGTAGAGAGCCTGGCCCTACTTCCTGTCCCCCCCCCCCCCCCCCCCCCCCCCCCCCCCCGCCCCCCGGCCCCGGCTCCTCCCCCCCCCCCCCGCCCCCCCCCCCCCCCCCCCCGCTTCTTAACCATGTAAGGGCGTGAGTGTCTAGCTGTTTCACACTCCAGCCCTCTATCTTTCCCTCCGTCATGGGAGTTATCCCTTCATCTGTAATCCAAAATAAACCCTTTCTCCTGTAAAATGTTTCTTGTCAGGTATTTGATCAGAGCAACCAGAAGAGTAACTAATGCAGTCTCTTTCCTGATATCTGGATATCTCAGGATATCCGTATCTTGACATAGTAGGATACGCAGAGAAAGGATTCTTATCAAGAGAATTCCTTCTGAAGAATCTAATCTTACAAAGATAAAAGAACCAGGCAGAGTGGTACCTGCTAACCACCCAGTACCTGAGAGACACGGCAAAAGGGATCAATGCTGAGTTCCAGACCAGCCAGGGCTACATAGTGAGATCCCCTCTCAGAACAGGACTCTTGCCTTCCATGTAAAGTTGCCAACATACCGAAGTGCCATGCCCGAGGGTTTCACCCTCTGAGCCTTCGAATAGGCAATATAGACTGTGTGTTTCACACATGTACGCGGGATGTCCCACCCTCCTCTGAGTACAATGTCTACCTGCTACACTCTATGTCTGGAGCGCCCCCCGAAGTCTCATATGTGAAACCCCCGATCCCCAGCTTGACACTATTGACAGATGATGGAACCTCTAAGAGGTGGAGCCCAAGAGAAGGTGTTAGCTCACCGAAGACTTAACTTTGAAGGGAACTGCGGGACCTTGGTGCCTTCCTCTTCCTCCCTGCTTTGAGCTCTAACCATGTGCCATCTCCGCACAGACCTAAAACAGCAGGGCCTCGAACGGAGGACTGAAATTCCCAACATTGCAAACCTAAATCCACCCTTTCTCTCTGCAAGTTGGTTGTCCCAAGTTTGCACTGAAGTCCTGGAAAGCTGACTGGAACTTCATCCCGTGAGACAGTGATGCTCTGAGGGGAAACAGAGCCCTCTACAGCGGGACTGGGAGAGGGGGATGGTAGGACCAGGCATCCCGGCGGATTCACCTTCCAATGCCAGCCCACAGACACCACGTGGGTGTCCTGCAATGCTGTGCACTTCTAATACCAACAAGTAGCACAGATTCTGTAGGTTTTGATGGTTAACCCCACAAGGCTGTCCCCAGCAGATGCCACCCCTTGTTTCTAAGGCCCTGTACTTCCGCCTACCCAGTTACAAAAAGGAATCCCCACATCCGGCCTCACACTCAGACAGGATAATTCACCAGAGCAATTTAAGAATGCACTGGATACATTGTATCTTTGTGTTTGGTTTGGGTTTTGTTTCTTTTCTTTGAAACAGAGTCTCACATAACCCATGCTAGCCCCAAACTCTCTTTGTAGTCGAAGATGATCTTGAACTTCTGACCTTCTGGCCCCCAAGATCTGCCCCGTGCAGTGATTACAGGAAGGCAGTACCACACTCGGTTTTATGTGATGCCGGGAACTGAATCCAGGACTTTGTGGGTGTTAGGCAAGCTCTCTCCTAATGAGCCATACCCTCAGCCCTGATCAACATTATATTCAAACGAACAGCCAGATGATACATACAGCAAGATGTGGAAGAGCTCCAAGTTCAAGAACATTTGTTCTCGTGGAACCAGGGAGGGCGACCCACCTTCTGGTATGTGAGTATCAGTAGGCTCACTACCTTAGGCACCTGTCCAAACCTCATTGTTTAGAGTTTTTATTGAGGTTTCATTGTGTGGGCATGATCGATGAAATCATTGGCCACATGACTGAACACAGGTTCCAGCCCCTGGACTCTCCCCGGAGCTGAGAGTGAAAGTTCTCACACTGGCAATCAGTTGGCTGCTTTTCTTGAGCATCAGCCTAGCTCTCTGTTATGGAGCCATCTAGGCAGTCTACCGGTGATTCACCTCCTTAGCAAAAGCCCACAAGTAGCTAGGAGGGGTGCATTACAAATAACTCACAACACTGCTGCCTCCAGTACATCCCAAAGGGCTCGAAACTGTGTGCTGGAGCCAGCGATTAAAATTTTAAAGGTGTGTGGTTTTATTTTACTGCACCCTCCTGCTCCCGGAGAGGGCCCAAACCCTGGGTTTTCCTGGGAGAGAACAGAAGCAGGCCAGGTTCATTGGAAGAAAGCAGTATGATTGGGTAAAGAGGAATGGCCCAGGAAGGTAGGGTCACAGGTAGCCGTCAGCTGCCCACAGAGGCCTATCCTGTGGCAGGAATCTCTGTGGGAGGAAGTGGGACCCTTGAGTGAAAGTGTCCTAAAAGGAAATTTCCCTCGGAGCTGAGCAGCAGCGGGCAGGCTGCCTGGAGGCTCCTGGAGCCTTCACAGTGCTTAATGTAAGCTCCCTGTGAGGAGTGACTCAGTCGCTTGGATCTTTGCTTCACGCCCAGAGCCTGGGTATTGCCTGGCAAAGAGTACATCCTTAATAAATATTTGGTAAATATTTATTTGTTGTGTGCCCATTTGTCAAGGCTAGCAGAGAGAAGTTAGAGTAAACAGCATGAAGGTGTCATGCTAGCCATAAATCACAGCCTTATCCAGCCACTGCAAAATAGTAATAATATAATAACAATAATCTTCTAAGCAGCTCATAGTTGATGGACAGACATTTAACACTTTATCAATAAAGCACAGACCAAACCAAATTCAGTTAAATATGGCGGCTGCACCCATTACTGCTGCCCTCCTCAAAGCCTGTTGGAAATGAGGGCAAGGGGGTGTTATTAAACAGCACACAATTAATCTTGATCCAACATGTGCACCACGACATAAGAACACCTGCATTCTCTCTCTCTTTCTCTGTCTCCCTGTCTCTCTCTGTTTCTCTTTCTCTCACACACATATTTTCTCTCTGTGTGTCTCTGTGTTTCTGTCTCTTTCTGTTTCCTCCCACCCCTTTAAAAAGGGGGTTGAAAGATGAATTGTTTGAAAAAACAAAAAAAACAAAACCAACTTCCGTTTCAAGTGGGTCTGTGAAATAGAGGCCCTGAAAACTCATGGGCAAGAGACAAGCTGTCTGAAGTACTCCTCAGTGGATGAACTCACAGAGCAGTCACAGGTAAATCACTGGGTGACAGCACCCAGCGAGCGGGGAGGGGCATCGATGCGTGGGTGGGAAGTTCTGATAGGATGGTTTTCTACATTTTTAGAAGATCCCAGTGTCCAGGGTTACTGGACCTTCCTGGAGACCAGGTGTTCAGAGCAGCTGATATTAATAAAACTACTCTAATCATATAAAGGAAACACAGATCGCGGTGGTTTGATGGAAATGGCCCACAAAGACTCAAGTGTGTGAATGCTTGGCCCATGGGGAGGGGCACTATTAGGAGGTGTGGCCTTGTGGGAGTAGGTGTGGCCTTGTTGAAGGAAGTGTGTCACTGAGGAGGCAGGCTTTGAGGTCTCCCTTGCTAAAGCTCTGCCCTCTGTGGAGGACAGTCTCCTCCCTGCTGCCTGTGGATCAAGATAGAGAACTGACAGTTCCTTCTCCAGCTCCATGTCCTGCCTGGCTGCTGCCGTGCTTCCCGCCACGATGTTAATGGACTAAATCTCTGGAACTGTAAGCCAGCCCCAATGAAATGTTTTCCTTTATAAGAGTTGCTATGGTCATGGTCTCTTCATAGCAATAAAACCTTAACTAAGACACAGATGCTGTTTCTTTCTGCATCTGCTACTGAGACGTGGTTCCCTTCTAAATGATCTTATGTGCACAGGGTGCAGAAGTCTCACCTCCCTCTTCCCAGGTACTCGTAGAAGGCTTTCTGTGAGGACTCCTGACCAGCCAAGGAGACAGGTTTCAAGATGCAGTTGTTGGAGACGCCACAAATCAACAGCCCACTGCCCTACAGTGTTCTCAGACAACAGTGTCTGTCATCTACTGAGAATTTGCCATGAGTATGATCCCCAAGTCTCCTTTAAAAAAATCATTGCTATTATTATGGGTAGGCATGATATGTGGTGGGGGGGGGCATGCACAGGCCACAGCATGCATGTAGAAATCACTTTGTGGAGTCTGTTCTTTCCTTCTGCTTTATATGGGTTCCAGGGAGCAAACTCAAGATGCCAGGCTTGCATGGTAAATACCTTTATCTGCTGAGACATCTGAACTTCTCTATGACCCCTCAACTTCTTTACAAACAAACAAACAAACAAACAAACAAACAAGATCTTGCTAGGTAGCCCAGGTTAGCCTCAAGCTTATAATCCACCTGCCTCCGCTTTCATAGTTCTGTAATTATAAGCATGTCCTAACACACACAGCCCTGGTCCACAAGTCTTAAAAGTGATATCCAAGCACTGAGGTTTATTACTTCTCAAAGGAAGGACAGGGACATAAAGGGACAAAACAAACAGGAAAAAGCAATTTAGTAGAACTAAGTGTTATACAGGAAGAAGAAACCTTCAGAAGAGCTACAAGTAATGTCCTTAGAGAGATAGGTGAAGATAATCACGTGAAACAAGAAATAATGCCAGAAAAAGAACAACAGCAACAAAGGAGCCCTTGGAAATTAAAGATGCGAGAAATCAGAAATGAAAAAGGACATTTTCAACCGAAGTCTTAGATGGTAAACTTTAGGAAATCTCCCGGAAATTAGAACAAGGGAGAGAAGAGAGAGGGAATGGAAAAGATTTTAAAGGAACAATCAGGAGTAAAAGTGCTTTAGAAAGGGGAGGCAGAGAGGAGTCCTAAGTCTGGGCTGGGGGTGTAGCTCAAGGAAAATGGCTTGTCTTAAATTCCTAGAGCTTTGGGTTCATCCCTATCCACCAAACAAAATGGAGGACAAGATTCAAGAATGACCTGTGGCCTCTGTAATTCTAGCACTTGGTGGGTGGAGACAGGAGCACCAGGAATTCAAAGATGGCCTCAGCTACATAGTGAGTTCTAGACAAACCTAGGCTACCCTGTCTCAAAAACCCAGAGGTCCACAGTATGTCCACACAGCCCATACCAAGATACATTGTCCAATTCCACCCTCTTTCGTACAGAGAAGAATCTGCACCTTTCCAGGGAAATCAGGTAGGGTGCTGTTTACAAAGGACTAGACATTAAAATGGCACCTTTATAATTTTTATCAGTAAATATTGATAAAAAAACAATACAATCAAGGGAAGGTATGAGAAGTGTTGGCTTTTTTGCTCTCTCTCTCTCTCTCTCTGTGTGTGTGTGTGTGTGTGATAGTTGGAGGGTAAGGAAAACTGGGTGCTTATTCTGCACAGTGGAAAGTCAATAGATAATGTCTCAAATGGGAAAAAAAACCATGATATAGCAATATAAGCACATTTTAAAGAGATGTGGATGTGAATATCAATCCTCTAGATGAATTGCCTAGTGTCTTCTAGGAAGCTGCTGCCTCTACCTGGGGTGGGGGTGGAAATCAAAGACTGCCCTCTTTTTTTCTTTTCTGTTTTTTTTTTTTTTTAGTATCAAATAAAGCAGAATTGCATGACCCTTAAAGTTGAATGCATACGTAAAACAAAAGAGGAAAATCACAGAAAAGTTAGGCGCACACTTTCTGTTACAGTGTATGTATTTGTGCATTAGTATTTTTTTTCTAATGGCTCCTTAAAGAAAACAAGCAGTCCAGCTGCCAGAAACACTTCCTGGCACTGAGTGGGGGCCTCCTCTGAGATCGAACTTAGACAGGAGTTCAAGGGAGATATTTCGGGAGGTGCGGGCTGGCCAGAAAAGCCCGGGAGAGCAACCAACGCAGGTGTTCAGTGTATTCTTTGTCCTTATTGGTAAATGACCACCTGAACTTTGCCCCCATGAAGAAGGAGAGGTGGCTCTTGGGCCAACAGAGGGATATAGATTTCTGCACCTGGGGACAGGAGGGCCTGGGGAAAGCAGCTCAGCACGGCCAAGGTGGCAGGGAACCAGCCAGTGGCTTTGCAGGAAGCCGTCAATAGCCCCAGCCCTGCCTGTGGATCTGGAAGGAAAGCGAATAAGAAATGAAAGCTTCAAGGAAAACATGCTGGTGTAGCCAGCAGGAAGGCTCAGGGGCTAATAGCACACACAACTTTAAAAAGTTATTAAGAACACTCGTTTATTTGTTGTTTTGTGTGTGCATGGATAATGAATGTACATAAGAGTTCAGGCATGAGTATTCCACGGCACGTGCTTGTGTAGAGAAAGGAGTTCTTTCTTCCCACCATGTGGGAAAAGGCTTGAGAGCAAGTGTCTTTACCCACTGAGCAATCTTGCTGGCCAGAAAGCATTTTTTTTTTTGTATTTAAAAAAATTATATATTTGTCAGGCATAGTGGTGTATGCCTTTTATCCCAGCACTTGGGAGGCAAGGGCAGGTGGATCTCTGTGAGTTCAAGGCCAGCTTGGTGTACATAACAAGTTCTAGAACAGCCAGGGCTACATAGAGAGACCCTGTCTCAAAACAAACAGCACCTTCCCAATCAAATGTATATATTTTATCATTTGCCAAAATAGTGGTGCTCATCATTAAACAAAACAAGCAAACTTCAAAAAGAGCTCCCACCAAGACAAAAGTCTCCTAGCATTCTGGAGGCAGAAGCAGGTGGATCTTTGTGAGTTCAAGGCCAGCCTAGTCTACAGAGCAAGTTCCAGGACAGCCAGAGCTCCACAGAGAAGCCCCATCTCAAAGAACAAAAACAACAATGACAAAAAAAAATCTCCAGAGCTAAGAGACAAGATTTGTCCTGCCCCTCTACTCCCAGGGATGTGGGTATTCCCCAGTAAAGGTGAAAACAGGGCTGTCTGGAAGTGTAGATCAAGGGACATAGGCTTGGAGCCTCAGCAAATCTGAAAAAGAACACAGCCCTTGGGATGACATGACAGCATGGCTGTGGAGGCAGCCTTCTAACTGGCGTCCTGCCAAAGCGGGAACCTTCCTCATACTACCTGTGGCTGGGTGAGCACTCTGGGAGGAGGGGAGCGTGTGCGAATGTGTGTGCGTGCGTGAGTGTATGTGTGAGCGCATGCTGGGTGAATGAATGTGTAGATACAGGCCTGCACAGACACATGCGCCTCCTTGCACGTCCTGACTCTCCGTGCACTGGCGAGGAGGGGCAGCGCCTCTGTCCCAGCCCCCACAGCCTTTGGGTCCCTGCTGCCATTTGGGTCTAGCACAGAGAGCGGGCGAGAGAAGAGCGTTCTTTCAGCTGCCTGTCACCGGCTCGAGGAGCAGTGACAAGAAAATGTGCTTGTTTATACCCAAATACCTTGATAACCCTCAATTTCATGTGTGCGTCCGGGGAGGGGAGGGGACAGGAAGCATTCAACCTGAAGGACACACGGCTACTACACTCGACGTGAAAGTTAATTTGAGAGCGTAGGGAGCGCAGGGCTGCAGACACACTTCTGAGGCCCCAGAGATCCAGGCAGCGGTCCCTTTTCACTCTCTCTGCCTGGCACGTCTTTTAAGCAGAGCCTTGGAATAACATTAATTTATCTAATGCGTGCACGCCATAAGTTACTTTTTTTAATTATTATGATCAAAATATTGCTTAAAATTGACGCCAGCTGCATGTGTTTCTGTCGGAGATCATAATTGCAATTGTAAATTGGGGAGCAGCTCAGTGCTCGGAGCCTCCCCGAGTAAAGGCCCTGATACCATTATGGAGAGGAGGATAAAAATAAACCAGAAGATCGCACGGCAAAAATACGCCAGCCCGAGTTAAAAGGATAATTAGCAGAGCAGGAAGGGAAGCGTGCTCGCTGCGAGGCCCGAGAGGGCGGGAGCTGCGCCGCACGGTGAGGGCTGCCGGGAGGGGGCGCTGCGGAGCGCAGGTCGGACTCCCTTTGGGTTTCTCCTCTGTAAAGGAGAGATAAAAGAACCTTTTGGAGGACGCTGGGTGCGGTGGCACACGCCTCTAATCCCAGCATTTTAGGAGGCAGGCAGATCTTCATGAGTTCGAGGCCAGCCTTGTCTACAAAGTGAGTACAGGACCATAAAGGCTACACAAGTAAAACCGGAAGTTTGGAAAGTTCCCTACCCTGAGAAAGTTTTGAAAGTTCCCTAAGGACATCAGCGATCTCAGGGATGGCTGGAGGTGTTTTTCTTTTCTTTTCTTCTCTTTCTTTCTTTCTTTCTTTCTTTCTTTCTTTCTTTCTTTCTTTCTTTCTCTCTTTCTTTTTTTTCACCTACCCCATTAGGATTGTTTAAGTTGGTCATCTTTTGAACCCTGGGCCGGTATCTAACAGATGCTAGGCAAAGGGCCTACCACTATGTCCCCAGCCCTCTTTTCACATTTTAATTTTAAAACAGGGCTTGAATCCATCTGTAGCCCAGGACTCCTTACTCTTTCAATTCTCCTGCCTCAGCCTCCCAAATAGCTGGGACTGCAGACAGGAGCCACCCTACCCTGATTTTACCCAGAGATTGAACCCAGGACATTCACATGCCAGATAACTGCTCTGCCCCACACCCCTACCCCAGCCCAGGGTTAGATTGGCTCTAAGAAAGCCTACAGAGCCAATAACAGAAAGCTGCTTTCCAGCCACACACTAAGTCTCTGGATTCTATTTTTTTTAAGCTAGTTATTTATTATTTTATTTTATGTAGATTGGTCTTCTGCCTGCACATGTGTCTGTATGAGGGTGTCAGATCCTGGCGTTACAGACAGTTGTGAGCTTCATTGTGGGTGCTGGGAATTGAACCCTGGTCTTCTGAAAGAGCAGTCAGTACTCTTCACCACTGAGCCATCTCTCCAGTCCCCGGATTCTTGTTTTTAAGATGGGGTCTCGCTCTGTAACTCTGACTGGCCTCAAATTCCATATGTAGACCAGACTGGCCTCACACTCCCAGATGTCTGCCTGCCTGTGCCTCTTGCGTTCTGGGGTTCTTTTATTTATTCATATTGCATTTCAGACACACCAGTGTGCAGTAGAGACTACAGCCTCTAGGAGCATATAGTCTGCTGAGCCAACCAATAAGTCACGGGGTGAGGCAGGCATGGGTCATGCAGCTGTGCGAGGCACATGCATCTCAGCTGCGTGCCTTTGGTTGCATGACTCGACCTGACGTGCCGAACCTTTTGGCCATACGAGAACACGCCATCATCAATATGGCAATGCTCCTACCAACAGCCCACACCTATGCATCATTCACCTACTGTTCCCAGGCAGGGTCCTCCGTGATTGTGTGGATATCAAGTCTTTTAACCCCCGAAGGAATCCGAGGTCAGGAGGAAATGACGATGCTTTTCTATAATTATTTCGTGTGTGTTTATTTGTGCGTATGCGCATGAGCCCAGGGGACCCACTATGTGCTCACTGAGCTCTTTACTTTTTTGAGACAGGGTCTGTCTGAACTGAAGCTCATCAGTTCAGCTAAGCCTGCTGGCCGGTGAGCTGCAGGGGCTTTGTCTCTCTCTAGCTCCCCACATCATCTTCTGGTAGGGTTCCAGGAGAATGCCCCTGGCTTCCAGGGGGTGGGGGGATGGGGTTGGAACTCAAATGTCCTCCTTGTGTAGCAGGTGCTCCAGTGACCGAGCCATCTCCTCAGCTGGAACAATTATGTGTTAGAGCTTGTGGAATGCATACACGAAGCTGTCACCCCGTCCCCCACTGATAGGCAGAATTGCCCGGGCCTCACTTCTGTCACCTCAGCCACATGTGTCTCTGTGTGTAAATTTCCATGCCTGAGAAATGGCAACATCAACAGGCCCGGCTCACAAGGGTTAAGAAAAACGTGTGTGAAGTGGTTAGCGTGGCCTTTGGCCCACGACTTGCTTCTATTACTGATCAGTTAGCATTTGTGGAAGCCCCAGTTTACACCTCAGCCTAACATGCAGAACTGAGCAAGCACACAGGGCAACATTTGGGGGTCACTGAGGGGTACCGCCTGTGAGAGGACCTGTGTCCCTGTGCTGTTCAAACAATGAAATTGGGACTTAAATGAGGATTTTTTTATGTTCCAAGACAGTTGGAAGCCCAGACATAAGGGTCCCCTTGGACCGCCAACAGAAAGAAACAGAAAACAAACAACAAAATGTCCCCCAGACAGAACCCAGATCTTCTGCAAGAGCACCAGATGCTGTTAAATTACCAAGCCAGCTCTCTAGCCTACAGGCTAGCCTTAAAAAGAAAAAAATAAATAAATAAATAAACAAAGCTAGAAGAAATCAAATGTATGTTGGGTGGGAGCTGTGAGCAGGTGACCTGAAGGCACATGGTTTCCCTTGGAGGAGGGCATTGTGGGAGGACAAAGCAGCCTGAGTTCTAAGGCTGGCCGAAGGTAAGGGTATGCCGAAATTGCAGGAACAGAAAGCCTGACTAGATGTGGCAGGTTGGGCCAGCTGGCATTTTGTGTGACCTGGCCAGGGATTTTGCTAAATGTCTATGAGACAAAAAGTGTTGGAGGGTCTTTGGCCTTGGTGAGGCGGTGGTGGTGTGGGTGTAGGATGGCAGGAAGAGGGTGTCATTCTGAAGTCTGGGCTGAGTCACACGAGGATGGTTGCTGGGGACTGCAAAGCTGGGTTGGGGACTGGAGGGCAAGACTGGCACACCTACCTGCCTGTTGTCTAGAGACCCTAGCAACAGCCCCCTGGCTCTCCGGGTGACCTTGCCCAGGGCTTGCTGTGCACCAAGCCAGCATGGGCTTCTGGAGAACCGAAACCTCTCATGGGTACAGGGCAGCAGAGTGGCTCGGTCCCTGCTCTTGCCAGCTCAGTTCTCCAGCCTGAGCCTGGTTTGCCTCACCCGGCAGCCACCAGGCTCCACCCTCCTGTCTTTCTGTCGCTTAGGGTGACTCCCTAATGACTATAATCAGAATGTGTGCAGAGAGGCGAGGGAGGAACAGCGAGAGGAGAGTGCTTCCCTAGCTACCCAGTCCATTAGTGGGGCAGTGGCCTGTCACAGCTGTCCACAGGGAGATGGGGCCGGGACGGTCCATGAGGATGGGGACGTGGGAGGAGAGCTGGAGCCTTCCCCACCCTTTCTCGCTTCCCGGGTACTCAGGCTTAGGAGTGTTGTTCTGATTATAAATGGTTGGCCGGGGCCTGTAATTAAAAATAAAGCAGAAGACAGGCAGCATTGTCTCCTAACATGCTTTTAATTGGTGGAGTTAATTTTAACAGGGCCTAGCCAGTGCTGCAGAGGAGGGAATTCCAGAATGGGGGCTCTGGCTGGCATTCCTTTGAGTGCCCGCCTCATGTTCATCTCTGCCCAGCTGCCTCCCCAACAGCCAAGGAGTACTCCATGAGCTTTGTGTTTGTAGCTTTGTGTTTGTCGCTGCAGTGCCTGGCACATGGCAGCCAGAGGTAGCATGAACAGAGGAGTGAGTGGCAGGCAGTGAGCAAGGGCAGGGGACCAGAAGCCTCTCTTTTTGCTGGATTCTCATCCTTAGAATCCCTTAGCCATTTCTCTAGCCCGAGATGGCAACCTGCAAAATAGAGGAAGGAGCTCTCGGGCTAACTCAAGTGGCTGGTTAAGGACAGGCTCTTGGGACATCCAGGGGCAGGACAGGAGAAAATCTGAGCTGCTTAGAAAGTAGGATGGAAAGAAAAAAAGAAGATAAATTAGAAAATCAGGGCAAATAGGAGCTCACCCCTCCCACTCCAGCTTCCCAGACCCCCTAGTCCTGCCCACTCCTTTCCCTGGAATCCCCTCTCCCCTGAGGAAATTAGTTACCAGAGGAAGAGGAAAGTTTCTCTTTTAATTTCAGCTGAAGCTGTGTGTATGTGTCTCATTGTGTAGCCCAGGCTGGGCTCAAATTCACACAGATCTGTCTGCCTCTGCCTCTCCAGTGCTGGGATAAAAGGTATGCACCATCATGCTTAGCCAGTTTAGGCATTTTAATTCTATTAACAGTTACAAGATAGGCTGAAATGTTCAAATTTAGTTATTTTTAAGAAGATATACCAGGATGGCTTATGCAGTAAAGCTGATTTACCACCCTGCCTGAGTTCGGTCCCTTCCCTGAGTTCGGACCCAGGTTCTTTGAATGCTAGGAATCCTGGCAGACCTGTAAAGAAATCCCAGATTATGGGGCTGGAGAGACAGCTCGAGATTAAGAGCACTTGCTGCTCTTGCAGAAGACCCAAGTTTGGCTCCCAGAACCCATGTCAGCTGTCTCACAACTGCCTGTGACTCCTGCACCCTTGAGTTCTGACACATCGGGCCTCTGAGGGTACATGCATATAACTGAAAATAAAATACAACCTTCAAAAGGAATCTCAGCTCACACAGTCAGTCTCCATCTGGCCTCCCAGGAGCTGGGACAGTTCTGTCCCCATTCCTTAGCCACAAGTCACAATGGGAAAATTGTTCTAGTCTCTGGAGGGAACCTTATGGAAGCCGGCGCGTAGTAGGTATTCAGGAAAACCATGGAGCAGTTTAGCCACATATACTGCTTTTGCCCCGGTGGAACATTGAAAGATTCCCAACAGGGGATCCCTTCCTATAATCAAACCTTGCACATCCCCTCATCCTTGCCCATCACCCGGGCTTCATCTCTCAGCCCTGTCTGTTTCATAAGACGCTGCATAAAGGTTTAGAAATATTAAAGCCGACATCGCATTCCTACTGCCTGTCGGCCTCTGTATCCAGTCACTGGTATGGACACCTTTGGGGAGGGCAGCTGCAGTCTAAAGCAGAGAAGTCACCATCTTTGAGTGGTGGAAAGATTTTTTTTTTTTTTTAAACTGGAGGCAGCCAAAGATACAATGGGCTATGCATAAGTCCAGCTTAAGAGAGAATCAGTTTAGTTTTAAATTCCAAAAAGGCTTAGTTTAAACTCAGGACTGATCATTGAATTTTGAAAAGTTAACCATTAAGTGTCCGGGGGTGGGAGAGACATTTCAGGGCTGTACGAAATAACCCGGCTCTAAGGTGCAGAACCACGGAGGTAGCCCCCTCCTTGTGCAGTATATCTAATATTACTGTGTTCCTGAGAGTGCTGAAGACCCAGTGACTAAGAACTCTGCAGACACAGCAGCTTACTACGCGCTAGGTGCTGTGCTGGGGGTTCGATGCATCTCATTTAACACTCCCAGACTCATAAACTGATTACCCTCATGAGCTCATGCAAATTGCTGAACTCCTCACAGCAAGAACAATGGGCCTCTGTCTTGTCTCTCAATCAGTGCCATCACCCCTCTTCCTGCTGCTCCTCCTTCATCTGGGATCTTGTCTCTCTGTTGTCTCTGCAGATGCTGCGCCTGCTCAGGGAAGTCAGTCGACTCCCCTCTGTCCTGAGGCCCCCAGGCGAGCCCACTTCTGGGTTACAACTACATTCCCACAAGGTTTGACTGTACTTCCTCCCTTATATATTTGTTTGTTTGGGCAGAGGAGGGGCTCACATGTGCCACGTGGTGGTCAGAAAACAACCTGTGGGGATGGATTCTGTCCTTGCACTGTGTGAGTTCTGGGAACCGAACCCAGGTCATCTGCAGCCTTGCCCTCAAGCCCCCTTTACACACTGAACCACTGGCCTTCTTTTCTTCATCTTTGTGCCTTTTTCTTTCTTTCTTTCTTTCTTTCTTTCTTTCTTTCTTTCTTTCTTTCAGACAAGTTCTTTAGTCCAGATTGCCCTTGAAATCAATATGTGGCTGAGGGTGTCCTTGAACTCTTGATCTTCCTGCCTCTACCTCCCAAGTGCTAGAACTAGAGGCACGCACCATCATGCCTGGCTTATGTGGTTGGTGCTGGAGACTGAAGCCTGAGCTTTGTGCTTGCTAGGCGAGTGCTCTGCTGTTTGAGATATACACCCAGCCCACATCTCTCCACTTTACATATAAATGATATTGTAGTCACATGTGTATGTGTTTCTTTTTATGTTTGTATCCAGAATGGTTTTCTGTAGGATCTAGCAAATAATTGGGACTGACAACTGCGAATGAATGCCAGAGTGGCGGAACAAGAAAAAGCTTGCCATGGAGCTGAGACCTGGGGTGTTGCTACGCTGTCTGAGGAGGACTCCTTCTTGGGAATCATGGGGAGCCAAAGAAAGAGACGTAATTTAGAAGGAGCTGTTGGGTCCGTTCAACCCTCCAATTTCACAATTAATTAATTATTTATTTAATTAATTAATTAATAATCCCAGTGCTGGGATTATAGCTGTGCCTCACCTGGCCAGGCCCCACTTTCACTTTTCACTTGGACCTCCCTGGTGAGTCTGTGAAGCCCAAGGCTGTTTGCCCACCCCCATCCCCTTTTCTCTCAAACTCACAGGATGCAGCAGCAGGGACACTCACTGGAGAGCCATTTGAGGGCTTCTGATATGCCTCTGGTTCACACAACAGCCAACTGGGTTCATGGCCGATGACAGTATGGAGAAAATACAGAGTGGCCCACCATCAGACAGATGAGAGCAGAGAGAACAACCCAAGAGCCACAAGCAATAATATTTTAGTTTTAGCTGGGTGTGGTGACATATGCCCCTAATGTCAGCACTTGGGAGGCAAGAAAATATGAAGATTGAGGCCAACCTGGTCTACATAGCAAGACCTTGCCTCAAATAGAAGAGCAAATTCATCGCATCTGTTCTTTTTGTTGTTTTGGGGAATTGAACCAGAGCCTTATACGTTAGGCAAGTGTATGCCATTGAATCACACATGTAGCAGTTTGTGTGTCTATTATTATTTTAGTTCAAATTTTTTATTACATGTTTATTTTGTATATGTGAGGACATGTTCACATATTCGGAAGTCAGAGAAAAACATGAAGAAGGCACTTCTCTCTTTTCTCTGTGGAGGTTCCGTGGGCCAAACTCAGGTTTTCCAGCCTGACTGCAGGCGCCTTTGTTCACTGAGCCATCTTGCTGGTTCTTATTTTCTTTTAATTTATTTTACATGCATTCGTGTTTCGTCTGCATTCATATCTGTGTGAGGGTGTCAAATCCCTTGGAACTGTAGTCACAGACAGCCATGAGCAGTCATGTGGGAGCTGGGAATTAAACCCGGGTCCTCTGGAAGAGCAGTCAGTGCCCTTAACTGCTGAGCCATCTCTTCAGCCCCTTACTATTATTTTTTAAAGGCAGGCTTGTTATATTACCCAAGCTGGTCCCAAATTCCTGTTTATGCTTGTAATCCCAGCACTTGGGAGGCTGAGGGAGGAAAAGCAGTGGGAGTTCCAGGCCAGGAGTTTGAGGCCAGCCTAGGCTGAACTAGGGCCCAAATTAATCACATGTGTGAGATGAGGCTGTCCAGGTACAGGGCAGGATCTGGCCTCTGCAAATTTTTGATGTTTTAAACGGGGCTTCACTATGTAGTCCTGACTGGCCTGGAACCCTCCCTATAGACCAGTTTGACCTCAAGCTTATCGAGATCCACTAGCTACTGTCTTCCAAGTACACTTTGCAGAATTTGGTCTGACTTTTGGCATTAATTTTGATTTTCAAAAACTGTTGAATTAAAATATTTATTGGGGAGCTATAGAAGAAGAGAACCTGGCTTTTCCAAGTTGTTCTCTGAGTTGTGCTCCAAATTGTCGCTATCCCACACCCCCACTCCAGGTCTGACACCTCATTCTCTGTATAAACTCAGCCTCTCCACTCCTGCCTACCCTACTCTCTGCCTGCTGATTCGTATTCTCTTAGACACCTTCCCAAGGCAAATGCATTCTATTCGAAATTGCAGGATTAACCGTGGGGTCCAGTCTTTCTGTTGGGATGCAGGCTGTGTCTGACTTGTTACATCCGGAGGAGCCATTTATATCTGATAAGTACCCAATGCATTTGTGTTGACTAAACTTGCCCCCCTTGGTCTGACTGAGTGCTCTAATCCTGAGTCTTCTCCCTTCCTGAGCTGCAGCCTAGGGTGTGGGAGTGAGGACTCGGCTTAAGATTCTCAGTTGATAGTGAACTACCTGGTGGTGAGATCTGGTGGAGGAGCTCTAGTAACACGTTCGAGCTAGGAATGGCGGCATAAGCACAAGGGAAGCAAAGACAGGAGAATGGAGTTGGGGCCAGCCTGGGGCTGTAGGACACCCTGTCACAAACTAATGAACAGATCTACTAGCTTCCTTGTGCTTTAGAAACAAATTACTTCAAACTGGCAACTTTCCATGTTCCCTCCTAACGGTGGGGGCTGGAGCTTCAAAATAGAAGTGACGGGAAGTCTCCTCTGAGCTTCTAGAGAACGGGGTCTGAAATTCTCTGAAGAAGCCATGTCTGTGTTAAAGACTCCTCTGGACTTGGCGTTGACCATGCATGGCTGACTTCAGCATCATGATTGTGAAGAGATGGAATGTTTATCAAGAGAGTTATCTTAATAGCCACTTGCTATCAGCCCCAGTATCTGACCAAACCTGCACGAGACTTTTAGATAACACTCTTGGAATGTGGTGTTAAACTTGGCCCCGGCTCCTGCCTTCAGCAACCCTGAAGCTAAGGATGCCAGGAGATAACATCTGGTTTTTGTTGCTTTGTTTTGTAGTGAGGGTACTGAACCCAGGGCCTTGAGCACTGCAGGCTAGGCTCCAGCAAGCACCACATCCCTGCCCCTAAGATAACATCCAAGTCCTGTGGATTTTCTGCTTTTGCTGTAGCTTGTTGGGCTCCAATCAAGTGCTTGGAGAATGTTGATTCCAGACTTTCTCTTGCCCAGTGACTCTAAAGTTCCTCTAAGTTCTCCTGTAGCAGTCATGATTAGGTTACTCATACTTGGCTCAGAACAAGCATTTATTTCCTAGAGGCAAAGGTGTTGTTTGTACATCGATAAGAAGATTTGGGGCTATCATCTCAGCATTTAGGAAGTTGAGGCAGGAGGATTATGAATGCCCAAGGCTAGCCCAGGCTACATTTCGAGTTCCAGATCAGTTTGGCTCGTGTAGAGGAACCCTATTTTTTTTCCTCTTTGTTTCTTTTTCTCTTTTTAACCATCTGTTCCATGCCTCACTTCGAGCTTTTGCTGGTTTCCAGAGAGACTTGGAGTTTCTTGGGCCTGTGGGATGGCTTGCTGGGCAGGAATGCTTGCCACTAAGCCTGATGACCTAGAAATACCCTAGAGCTACATGACAGATGGGGAGACCTGCCTCTCTTGGGTCGTTCTCTGGTTTTCATATGTGTACCATGGTACACACACACACACACACACACACACACACACACACACACACACACAAAACAAAAGAAAGTCTTGGAGTTTTTCTCTATTGTCAAGCGTTACACATTCCATCTTGGACTTCCCAAGGCATCCTCTGCTGTGTGACGCAATTCCCCTCTATTTTATTTTTATTTTTTTCTTAGGTCCCTCTTTTTCTCTTTTTTTAAAATTTCATTTATTCAATCACTTTTCAGCTAGATCTCAGACCCTTCCTTCCTCTCCTCCCAGTCCTGCCCTCCTGCTCCCTCCCTCCTCCCCCTCTCCTTCTCAGAGAAGGAACAGTTCCTAAGGGGTGCCAACTCACCCTGGCAGGACTAGGCTCAGCAGGACTAGGCTCATCTTCTCCCACTGAGTCCAGACAACGCAGCCCAGCCAGGGGAAAGGAGTCCAAAAGCAGGCAGAGAGTCAGAGAGTTCCTACTCCCATTGTTAGGGACCCACATGATGACCAGGCTGCATATCTGCTACATATATGTTGGGGGTCTAGCTCTGGCCCATGCAAGCTCTTTGCTTGGTGGTTCAGGCTCTGCGAGCCCCCATGGGCCCAGGTTACTCTACTCTTTTGGTCTTCTTGTGGTGTCCTTGATCTGCCCCTTTGATTCTCTCAATCCTTCCTCCCACTCTTCCACAAAACTCCCTGAGCTTGGCCTATTGTTTGGCTGTGGGTCGTATTGGATCTAGGGTCACTTGAATTCAGTGAACACATTTTAACTTAATTACATCTACAAAAAATCTGTTTCTAAACACAGGCACACTTAGTAGTGTTCTTTACTTAGTAGTACAGGAAGCAAGCCCTTCTCTGAGGGAGACTGGAGTCCAGTGACAGCAGAACAGAGGTATCGACTGCAGTGGTGGAAAGATAGGTTGGGGCAGGTTGGAGCTCAGAATAGGCATGAGGAAAATGCAGCAGATTCAGGAAGCATAAGTTGGGTAAGGAAAGGAGTTTCAGGCAGAAGGAGTGGAGCAGGCATAGGAAAATGGTCTGGGTGCACAGAGAACTTCCTTCCGAGAGCTGGCGATACAGAGATGTTTTTGTTTCAGGTTTTTTGTTGTTTGTTTGTTTGAGAGGGTTTCTATGTGTTGCCCTGGTTGTTCTGGAACTCACTACATAGACCAGGCTGCCCTCAAACTCAGAGAGATCCACCTGTCTCTGACTCCTGACTGCTGGGATTAAAAGCTTGCGCACCTTCCTCCCTCTCTCCCTCCCTCCCTCCCTCCTTGCCTCTCTCCTTCTCTATCTTTCTCTGTTTCTCTCCTTTCTTTCTTCTTTCCTTGTTCTTTTGAGACATGGATTTATCATGTGGCCCAAGCCGGCCTCTAACTCCCAAATGTTGGGACTTCTGGGTAGCAAATATGTCTTGGCTCTTCTGTCTGAGGTCTGATGTTGGAACTACAAAGATGAAGGGAACCCAGTCCATGCTGTCTAAAAGCCTGGTGTCCAATACTGAAACAGCAGGGAGGCGCCTTGGTGGCCAGCACAGGGTGATGCTGAGGCTGCAGTTGGAGGTCACGGTTAGTGGAGATTGGAAGCAGGATTTTGACTTTTCTCACTGGGAACAGCATGACTTTGGGAGTCGGACAGGTGTTTCTGAAGTCCTAGGTTTACCCCTTCAAAGCGCTGTGATTTTGGCAGGCATGGCTAGCTCTCAGGATGCTGAGATAAAGGGGATCTTGAGTTGAGTACAGGAATAGTGAATTCCAAGCCAGCCTGGGCTACACAGTGAGGTTCAGGCCAGCTTCATCTTTACAATCTCAAATAAATTAGTGTTTTTTTTTTTTAATTTAATTTTTTAAAAATCTGTGCCTTAAGAGCTTGGGAAAGAAACGAGATGCTGTGTGCAGAGCTAGGTCTAGGCACTTAGTAAATGCCGGTCTACTCATGCTTCCTGGCAGGGATTTCGGAAGTGCAGGAACCCCCGATGCCTTTTTTCCTGCCTGCTCAGTGATATCTGAAATGCTTTCCAGAGAGGGAAACCCTTTCATTATAGGGCCGGCTAGCCAAGGGCTCCTGTGTAAACAGCCTGGGACAGGAAACCCGGAGCCCGCAGTCCCAGCGTAATTGCTGATGTGGAGTTACTGCTTGGAGGGGCTTCAATAGGAATACCCCCTTGCCCATGTGCCCTCGGAAAGCACTTTACATCTCTGGCCTCACTTAATCCCCCACAGCGCCTATGTGGGAGGGCAGGGCTCAGGACTGGCCTCATTCCATGGAGGAGGGGCCCTGGCTTCCAACAGAGAAATCAACAGCCTGGTCCCTTTAGCAGGACCAATGAGACTGAACCACACCCATGCCGAAGAGGCAGGAAAGGAATGGAAGGGAGAGGAGGAAGTCGTTCCAGGAGGGAAATTGGAGAGGCCAAAAGTAGAGTCAGTCTAGTTGGTGGGAGAGGAGCCTATGAGGGTTCTACCATTGGCACTCTGTGCGACTTTCACCCACTTAGCCTGAGTTTCTCCTTGTAAAATGGGGCAATTGTCCCTAGCCCTATATAAACTGGGTATGCTGGTGCACGCCTGTAATCCCAGCAGTTGGGAGATGGAGGCAGGAGGATTCGAAGTTCAAGGTCGTCTTGGCTATTTAGCGAAACAGTGTGGGATACATGAAACCCTGCCTCAAAGTCAATCTGCCTGTCCATCAGATAAAATAATAGAATAAGATAAACTCTGGCCAAAGCGGCAGGCGCAGGTAGGTGCTCCTTAAGTGTTCAGGAAAAAGAAAAAATGAGCAGCCTGTGCTGTGCCCTCATGTGTTGGAGTGGAACAAAATTGTTATGGAACTCAGTGAAGTAGGGGGATTACAGGCAGCCTCCACCAGATCTGGGGACATCTTCCAGAGGCTGTGAGAAGGGCAGGCCTAATAAGATAATTCAGTTTCTTTCATATATATATGATTTCTGAGTTTGAGCCTAGCCTGGTCTACAGAGCAAGTTCTAGGACAGCCAGGACTACACAGAGAAGCCCTGTCTCTAAAAAACAAAAACAAACAACAAACAATTTTATTACATTATTTATTTATTTATTTTTGTTGGTGTGTGCATGTGTGTGCTTTTGTGTATGTGTGGGCACACATGTGCCACAGTGCCTGTGTGGAGGCCAGAGGACAACCTGCAGGAACCTGTTCTCTCTGTCTTCCATGTGGGACTTGGGGATCAAACTCAAGTCATCAGGTTGAGCAGCAAGTGCGTTTACCCAGTGTCCCTCCCCTCCATCCTTGGCAACTATACGAAGACTCGGGACAGCTTTTTCTCTGGAGCCAGGCTATCTCACACCTACAGCTAGAAGCAGGCAAGCTAGTCTCCGAGAGCTCTGTGGACATACCTGTGAGGACCCCAGGGCAGCACCTGCATTGGTCTAAGCCACGGGGCAGCCTCCTGGAGGGAGGGCAGGGAGAGGTCTGCTGTGTTCCTGTCCAGGGGCAGGGGTGGGGTCATGAGCAGCTACCACTATATATTTTGAAAACGAACTGCTTCCTGGTTCCATACCAGGGGATGGATATTCTTTCCTTATTTCCATTCCTTCTGTGACCTTCCTGGGACCTTACTCCAAAATTCTGATAGGCTTTCTATCAGTGAACTTTCCCTTCTATTCCATTCATTTTCTTCCCTTCTTCCCGCCCTCCTTCCTTTTCTTCCTTTTCCCATGTTGGTAATTGAATCTAAGGACTTAGGTGTGCTAAGTTAGGCATACTTCACCTCTGAGCCGCATCTCTACTCAGAGGCTCCCTTTGTCTTTTCCTGGCAGGGTCTTATTTTGTTGGGTGTGCAGCCTCAGCTGGCCTGGAACTCAAGATCCCTGCCTCCCAGATGTTGGGGTTACAGCTGTGCATTACCACCTCTGCAGCCTCATCGTGGATTTCTGCCGATTCAGGTGATTTGGAAGAAATGTGGGCTTAGGGGAGGCAGAGGGTCCTCCGTCTCCTGGGCCACTCAAGCCTCTGGTCCCTCTACCTGAGCCCTTGCCAGCTACCGCATCCCACCCTGCTAGCTCCTTTCTGCTATCATTTCAATTGCTCAACTCACAAAACAAAACAAAACAAAACAAACAAACAAAACCCTCTCTCCTAGGGCTCCACCTGCCTCTTCAGATAACATCTTATCTTTCTCCCCAGTGCAACTCTCTACACTGTGTCTCTGCTGGTTTCTCTTCATCCAGTTACTTTTCAAGCCATTCAGAATTGGAGTCCCAGTGGCTTTCTTCTGAGGGTCATTACCATTCTATCTGTTTAAAACCCAGCGGCCATTCTTAAGGCCTTCCTACTATCAAAAGACAAAATGGCAATGATTTAGGTTTATTTTCAACTCTAGAATCAGGCAAAGATTGTTCCACAAAACAGAGTAAGTATTGGAATAGCCCAAGCAAAAAAGTTCAGTTTTACAGAGAAGGGCTTAAAGAAAGCCAAACCAAAAGTCAAAAGCAAATCTTTCTTTTCAGCTCCTCTCCTTGTATGTGGGAGATGGGAGACAGAACAATAGAGAAATAACTGATTGGCTAACATCGGGTTACTTCAGGTTACCCTTTCCCATGTATATCTAAGGATTAAGCCAGAGGGAATTTTATTATCATGCCAGTCGAAACCAGCCTGTTTGGGAAATTTGGCTGTTATCTCTCTAATCCTGATTTCTCAGAAGAGGAGATAAACAGCTTAGTTTCAGTTTGGTGGTGTGGAAGTTTAGTGTGAGTGACTCCATTTTGATTTTCAGACTGTTGGGGCCTAGGCAGACGCTTAGTCAAAACAACAACAACAACATCTCCTATAATTTTTATTTTAACGCTGACTTAGGCAGCATTTTACTGCATGAGCTCCTGCTCTGAGATGTTACATTCTTGGGTTTCCTGTGGCAGATTCATACTGACTGTACTGTTGGTCTTCTTTTCGCTAGTTGCCCTCCACTCTGTACCTCCTTCCCACTCTCGTGCTCCCTCCCCAGTTATGTGCAAAGGCCTCTCTCTCCTTCCATCCTCCTTGTAGCTTTAATTACCATGGAGAGGCGGTGACAGCTCTCCAGTGCAGGCTTGCCTAGGAGCGGGAGGCTGAACAGCCTCAGAGCACCTCTGCAAGGATGCCTTGTGGGTGTCTACATTCTACATGTGCAAACTTGAACATCCTCTAAAGTAAGTCCCTCCCTGTCTTCCTGTCATGGTCAGTATCCCAGCCAGCACCGCCTACCGTGCTCCTATCAGAAGTCTGGACCTTGTCTTTTTTGTTTTCTTTCTTTCTTTCTTTCTTTCTTTCTTTCTTTCTTTCTTTCTTTCTTTCTTTCTTTCTTTCTTTCTTTCTTTCTTTCCTTCCTTCCTTCCTTCCTTCCTTCTTTCTTTTTCTTTCTTTCTCTTCTTCCTCTTTTCTTCTTCTTCTTCTTCTTCTTCTTCTTCTTCTTCTTCTTCTTCTTCTTCTTCTTCTTCTTCTTCTTCTTCTTCTTTTTTGAGACAGCTCTGTCTGTCCTAGAAATCACTTTGTAGACCCAGCTATCCAGAACACACAGAGATAGGCCTGCTTCTGCCTCTGCCTCTGCCTCCCAAGTGCTGGGATTAAAAGCATGCACCACCACCACTTGGCCGGACCTTGCCTTTTTGTTTTGTTTGTTTTGAGACAGTCTCTTCATACAGCTCAAACTGGCTTTGCCTCACCAAGTAGCAGAGGCTGGTCTTGAATTCATGCTCTACTTCTGAAGTCCTGGGTTTACATGCATGTGCCACCATTCCCAAATGTGAGCTTGCCTTAAAAAACTCAAACACTGGAGGCCAGCCTCATCTATGTAATAAGATGTTATCTAAGCAAGCAAGCAAACACCCAAACAAAAACAAAAAGTCCTTCACACACATTTGAGAGTTAAAATCTTTCTTGTTAAGTAGCCTAAGCTGTCCTTTACCTCTTGATCATCCTGCCTTTGTCTCCCTAGCTCTGGATTACAGGCTTGAACTACCATGGTCAATACTGTTTTTTTTGTTTGTTTGTTTTGTTTTTCTTGTATGTTTGCTGGATTGGGTGTTTTGTTTTGCTTTTTTGACATAGGGTCTTGCTTTGGTAGCTGTGGCTGGCCTGGAACTTGCTGTGTAGATAGGGCTATCTTTGAACTTGGGTGCTCTTTTTGTTTCAGCCCCAAGTGCTGTGTTTACAGGCATGTGCCACTTGCAAGCATGCCGTTGTTTTTTGCGACTTGCTCTGCCTCCTCTGCATCCCCAGAACGCCTCCTGTCTGTCTCCACTCATCTGCCTCTGCGTACCAATCTTGGATTCCTGTTTTTCTATTTTGATGGAAGGAATCTGGCTGGTTTTCACATGCATGTTACAGAAATAGAATTATTGTTTTTTTTTTTTTTTTTTTTGGTTGTGTCCTGTGCTGCCTTCCATTTTAGCAGCAGCCCTTTGAGTGGGAAATCAAATGGACACTTCTCTTTGGTTTCTTGTGTGTTGCACACACCAGTGGCTCCTGGAGGTGTCTGTTGGCCTCTGCTGTGGGTGTTAATTCTGTTGTGCTCAGAAAGCAGCACTCCAAAGTGTAAAGCTCAGACATGCTGAGCACTTTGAACTAAAAAAAGCCTTACATCTTACAACCAAGTCTCCCAGGCCTTTCCCTCTTCCTCCTTCTCTCAAGGAAAGGGCTGTCTCTAAAGTTCATATCTGCTCATGCCTGGATCTTCTGGGGGGGGGGTACCTCACAGGACAGGACCAGAGTTGACCTTGGTCCAGAGTCTTGATGGGCTTTGGCCCAGGCTACTATGTATTATTTTTACTCACTCAATTCCTCTAAATCCTTTCTTCTATCTTAAATTACCAGCCTACCCCTTCCTGGGGCAGTTGTACAAACCCTTAAGTCTCCCTGGCTACTTGGTCCTCACCCTCCTATAAGGAAGAGGCTTGAGCCTTTTCTCTGTGAAGGTGTGAGCTTCCAGAGGGCATGGAGCACATTTCTTTGGCCTCTATAAATCTACCTTTTAATCTTTAAAATAAAACTTCTTGAGACAGTATTTCATGTAGCTTAGGTTGGTCTTGAACTCACTATGTAGCCAAAACTGACATTGAGTTCTGAGCTCCTGAGCCTCTTGCCCCGACTCCTGAGTGTTGGGAGTTCTGGCATGCACCCCTCATGATGATGTACTTCTTATGTTCCTCCTCATTGTTTAGACAGAGTCTCTCTATGAAGTCCAGGTTGGCCTGGAACCTTTAAAAAGTATTTATTTTTCTTATGTGTATGGTGTTTTGCCTGCATGTGCTCACGTGTGCACCATGAGTGTGCTGGTGGCTGTGGAGGTGAGAAGGAATCTTCTGGAACTGGAATCACAGTTGAGAGCCACCACATGGGTGGTGGGAATCGAACCCAGGTCCTCTAGAAAGAGCTTCCAGTGCTCTTAACCACTGAGCCATCTCTCCCGCCCCAGAACTTGTTCTATAGTCTAGGCTAACTTTGAGCACTGGGCAGTTCTGCCTCTGCCTCCCAGAGCTGGGGTTAAAGGCGTGCACCATTATGGCTTGCTCCATTCTTGGTGGGTCCTGGTGGCCCGTAGATGGGTAGAAGCTGGCATCAGCCAGAAGCCCCTATTCCATCTTTGCTCGTGTCTTCACTTCTGAATCTTGGGGTGCCTTGCTGCCCAAGTAATGGAGAGTGCGTGTTAAGTTGAGGGGTGCTCCTGGAACACAGGGGCCATGTCTGGTTAGTCACCTAGGGCTCCAGTTCCTCCTTCAGGAAATGCACATACATGTGAGCCACACTGAATTTATATGACGCTGCTGCTCTTGATGAATTTCAGACTAGGTTTCTCTGTGTAGCCCAGGTTAGCCACAAACTGGTGGCCCTTTTGTCTCTGCCTCTCAAATACCACTCCTTGTGCTACTGTGGCTGACCAGAAAGGTTTTTAAAACAGAAGCACATGACTCTTGCATTAGAAACTTGAGCCTAGATGTGATGCCTGGAACTATGGCAGCTACCTTGTGATCATGAGGGTAGCTAACTTAAAGACAGTGTGGTCAGGAAGAGGATGAGATAGCAAAAATGTACAAAACCAAACCAACACACACACATACACACAGAGAGGCAACAGCAATGTAATCCATCTGTCTTTAATCAACAGGAAAAACGCTAATGAACTCTTTTTGAACATGTAGTTGATGAAACTTTTTACATTAATTGCAGCTAAGCCAGGGGCTTCTAATCCTGACTGTATGCAACTGTTTCAAACTTAAGCGAAGAAAAGACTTTGCATTCATCTCTACTTCATTTTATTTTTAGTTTTCGTGATTGTCTCTCTTTTACCCACATGCTGGGTTGCCAGCTTAGATGTACGGGATATTCCCTGTCCCTACTTCATCCATAAAGTTCCAGCTCAACATCTTCTTTCAGAGAAGAATAGAGCATCCTCACGGTGCAGGACTCTAGTCCCAGCTACTTAAGAGTCTGAGGCAGGGCGGGGTGCAGAGCGAACCCGAGGCCAGCCTGGCAAGCTTAGAGACCCTCTTTCAAAATGAAAACCAAGAAGTGGAGAAAAAAGGTGTGGCATAGAGCTCAGTGGCAGAGGGCTTGCTCAGGACGCACAAGGTCTGGGAAAGACATATTTGAGAGAGAAAGCTTGGTGCCTAGCCACACCATCCTGGGTGGCTCTCAGTGCCAAGGGACAGACATTCTGAATCACCTCTTTGTCCTGACGCCCTCATTTCTCTGTGTTGTTCCCATCTGGGCAAGGCCCTGTTGAGATCAGGACACAGTAGCTGTGACATATGCATAAAAGTGGAAATTGTAAGTAGGCAAGCTGACCTGGGCCTGGGTGTTCCCAGGAGTGTGTGCGAGCTTGGCCTTTGTGGCTTTCTGTATACTGTTTGTAGCCGGGTCTGTGGTTTTATTGGCTTGGGTTGAGTTCCTCTTTAGTCACTGGGGTCTTGAGGCACTAGCAATGTGGGAGAGAAGATTTGCCCTCTCTAGTTGATGGTGCTTTCCAGAGGTGAAATGTCCCTGCTTTTTACTCAGCTGCTCTCACCCAAGCCTTTTTTCTCTCCCGGTATGCTTTGGTCCGTTGGTGGTCCCCGAGAAAGGGGCTGGTGGGACTCCTCGTCCAGTTCTCACTGTCTAGTCCCTTCCAGGCTATGGGCAGGTATGAGAAACCCAGGGCAGAGGGAGCTCTGGGGCTTTGCTCAGGTGCTCCCAGGGTCCCATAGACCAGGGTCATAAGGAACTGGCCTGGCCTGATAGTTTATTGCTCTTAGAAGGAGGAAAGGGTTATAACATGGGACCTCTGGGCCTAAAAAGATGGGTTAAGAGACTTGGCTAAACCAGGATGCCCCAGGCTCTGAGAGGGGTCAGCAGAAGCTGCTGTCTGGTCCAAGCCTTGGGATCCTTAGGGGAGCTGCTCATGAGATCTAATGAGATCTAATAGGGGTTTGAGGTGAGCAGTAGATGCTGCATAGGCTCAACTCTGCTGCCTCTTCAGTAATGTGATGGCCCAGCCTGGCTGATGTTAAATCTGGGAGGTCAGAAAGAACCCCCAAGTGCCCGTGAGAAGACGGGAAGCCTACATATGGTGCTGGAGATGGCAAATCCCTATGAATTCACCCACCCACCTTCTCCCACACACTGTGTGAGTGCCCACAGGGATCACACTCATGTCCACATTCAAGCTTGTCCCGTGTGGAGCACTCCCGGGATGTAAGAGTCTCACAGTGCCCCCAGTTTGGGTGGGGAGCCTCCATTGTAGGAGAAGTTGCTTCCTGGTCTGGCCCACATGTGTGTGTGTGTGTGTGTGTGTGTGTGTGTGTGTGTGAGGTGACCACACTGCCTCACGGATGCCAAAGGGATGAGCAGAGAGCCAGGGAGGCTGGTGAGAGGAGGCTGGGCAGATGCTCTGGGGGACATGCTCCTAGACACGGGTAGGCAGCTTGCTTCAATGCTTCTGGTGTTGGTTCTGGGGTCCTGAGATTCTCATGCTAGAGTTCTAGAGAAAAAGAGGATCGAAGAGGAGCTTGAGAGAAGGTGCCAGGGACAGCAGGTGCCTCCCACACCAGGCAATTCCTTAGCTCATTTCAGTTCATAACAGCTTTTCCAAGAGGCCAGGAGGTGGTCCTCACTCCCTCCCTCCACAGGCTCAAGGAAGATCGTATAGGTGAATGGCAGAGTTGGTCTGACCTTTCCTCTGCACCAGTGGCAGGGGCCTAGGGGAACATATAGAAGGGTCACCTTCCCTAGGGAAGGGCACGTGTGGCAGTTAACTTTAGAGGCTTCGAAGGGATCCTCACTTGGCTCCTCAGCACCCTGAGGGATGTCTCTCAGCCTCATCTAAAGTCTCTTTGTGGCTTCCCTAAGGTGCTCATCTTTGAGGGAAGCTTTTGGTTTTAGGGTGTGGAGCTGGGTGCTCTCCCTGGCCTTTCCAGCAGGGGGAGCCCTGGCCTCCAGCTACTGTTTCCTAGGCCCCACAGACTTCTGGGTGGGAATCACCAGCCTCTGCATTGCTCTTTAAACACAGTGGAAAGGGCTTCGGACTGATGACTGGACACTTTCTGGCTCTAGGAAGGGCAGCCCACTCGGCCAGACTTATAACTTCTGGCCTCCTGGGTATTGTACATAAGAGTTAGGCCATTCCAAGATTCCTCCAAAGGAGAGTCTGGACCCTTCCACACCTCCAGGTCTGGAGAGAAAGAAGTACAGTTGCAGCTGCCCAGGGGTCCGAGGAGCAAAGGGCACCTCCAGGAAGGGAAGGAAGCCCTCACCAGAGTTTCAGCACAACCCTACCCAGAGAGCTGCTCTTTGGGGCAACACGGCCTCCCCCTGCCTGCTAGCCCTGTGCCTGGCCACCTTTGGCCAGCACATTTGGAAGCTCAGTAGAGGCTGGGGATGCTGAGAGGCAGGGACTTTTCTGGTAACTTTTTCTCTCAGTGTAGTCCATAATCCTGCTTCTGAATCAGCTACCGCTGTGGGATGAAAGAGGGAGCTGGGGAGAAAGAGGACGATAGAGGTAGGGTGGGAGTGACAGAGGGTGGGGGTAAGGGGGTGCTATGTTTGTGTGGCTGGCATGGCAGCTGCCAGCCTGGTGCCTCTGTTGAAATTAACTGACATCAGCATTAGCATAACAAAGGCCCAGGTGTTCCAGGCTTGGGCCCCATTTCTGGTCTTCCATTACCTCACATGGCTAGAGCTCCTAAGGGGAAAGCAAGGAACTTCACAGGTGCTTTCTGTGGACAGCACTGGTCTAGTCCTCGGACACAGGGTGCGGGGGTTGGAATTGGGGTTGGTAGAGTCAGGAAGCTGAGAAAAGGACAGATACGTGTGGGGTCCTGTTTGGGGGAGCCTCAGGTCCAGGGCATCAGGGGGCAACATCAGAGGAAGAGAGGTAGGATCCAGGGAGGATGGAGGGGACCATCTGGGGCCAGTGCTGGACACCGGGGGCTGTGCCCAGATGATGGAGGCAGACCCCAGGCAGAGAGGAGAGGGTAGGCAGGCAGCATGGAACAGGCTAGTTTGGAGCTAAGCTGTACCCCATCTTCAACCTGAGATCAGTCGTGTGGTACAGCAAAGACAGCCTGAGGGACATACACAGGCTTCATGGCCCTCTGGGAAGCCTGCATACATGACTTTGGGGGCATTTCTTCCCCTCCCAAGCTGGGTCGCTTGCTTGGTAAAACAGGGCCACAGCACCCCACAAGAAACAGTGAGTAGCCCACACTTGGCTGCGCTGCGGACCTCTGAGGTCTGGCAGTTCAGTGAAATGATACTGTGAGCCTTGCTAAGGAGGGGTTGAGGCGGCTAACCTGCTATTTCGCAAATGAGAGAACAAGCTTCCTGAGGCCGAGGGACTTACTCAAGTCATATCATCCCTGGAGATCCCTGATGCTTCAAGCCCAGAGCAGCTTCATAAACGGCCACCCAGCCCCACTTTCCACCCACCCAGGCACCATCATCCCCTAGGGGACATGGGATGGGCTGTGGGGAGGTAAGAATTGGCCTTAGATGGGGGAGCCAAGCTAAAGGCTTAGGTGATCCAGTGATGAGGGGATGTGGCCCAGTGTCCAGCAGGGGGAATGGGGGGCTTTCTTTTGGCCACTACATCCCGTGAGGTCCAGAGAGTGAGCGGAACCTCCACATGGTTTGGTGCCAGAGGGGGATTTGGGGGCTCTTCAGGACGGCAACAGGCTTATCTTTCTGCACTCTCCCTCTCATCTGTACACACGGCCACGCCTGAGGACCTGGAGAGTGAAATTAAGCACAGCAATTTATTGAGCACCTATTGCCAGATATGTGCAATCCATTTGCTGCCTGCATTCTCTCCTTTAACCCAATAGCCCAGGAGGTCAACACTAGCCCTATTTAAAATTTACTGTTACTCTAAGAGGCTCCGTGACTGCTCCAATACCACAGAGCCGACTAAGGGCTGGCCGTCGTCACTGCGCAGTCCATTCTCTAAACCCCAACCCAAGCATCTTTCAGGCACACTCAGCCCTGGCTGTAGCAGCAAGAATCTGGCTGACCCTGAGCTTCCCAGGGTGGGAGAGTGTAGGACTCTGTCCTGTCAGGGAGAGTTACAGTCATGGGGAGGGTTGCTTGACAGAGCTTTGATGGGGGAGCCCGACTTTGATCTCCTTTTGAAGTTCTGGCACTAGGACCAGCGACTTCAGTGGGGAGAGAGTGTGAGGGGAGGGGGGAGATGAAAGGGTGGGTTGGGGGAGGGCATAGAGGGAGGTGGTTAGGGGAAGGCCTGGAGGAAGAAACAGATGTGTGAACAAGAGGAGGGAAATCAGGCAGCTGGGAGAGGACAGAGAGGCTGGTGGGAAAGGGGCTGGGTAGAGGAGAGATACTGAAGGCAGGCAGGGATGGTCAGGCAAGGCCAAGGGGAGAAGCGGAAGTGTTGAATGGCAAGGAGTTGGGGTGGGGCAGAGAGCGAGGACTGATGGGTAGGCTGTGGGGCCCTCATTTCCTAAGTCTTCTGAAGAGAAGTGTGGGGTTAGGGCGAGCCACACAGAGGTATCCCAGCCTCCCCAGACCCCAGCCTTAAGTCCCTATCCTCTCCCAGGAGGAAGCTGTCAAGGTGCCTGGGCCCAGGCTCCTTAGGGTGGAAGTTCCCTGCTGAGGCCTCATGGAAGGTACCAAATGGCCCCAAGGAGGGAGGGGATCAAGAAAGAAGGGAGGGGGGAAGGGAGACTCTCACCTTGAGACTTGTATTAAGGGTCTATGGCCCAGGCCTGTGCCCAGTCAGGGGGGGAGGGGTAGATGGGCCCCTGTGCACCTGTTCCTGTCTGACATTCCAGTTTTTGCTGTGGGGCTGCCTCAAGGCAGGCATGTGAGAACGTGGCGGGAAGGGGCTCCCAGGCAGAGAGGGCTAATTCCCAGCTGCACAGCTCCCTCCTCCCCAGTCCACTCTACACCCCCTTCTTCATGCTCACCCCACCCCCTCCTCTCCAGGTTCTGTATGAGCTCTCATCAGTTCTGCAGCTCCTCCCTTATCCTGGGCATCCCAGCTCAGCAGCTCCAGGGCAAGGACCTCTCTAGGCCGGGGAACAGCCACTTCCCCCTCCACGTGGGAATGTTTGGCAAGAGAAATCCCTAGAGGAGGCAGTAAAATCTGTCCCTTTCCTGGGTTCCTGCCAGGAGCACCCAGGATTAATTCGGCCCCAGCCCCAAGGACTTCAGAGACGCTGGGAGGGCATCCAAATTAGGATTTATAGAATTAACAGCTTTTCTGCAAGCCTGTCTCCCCCACCCCGAGCCTCATGCCTGAAGCCAGACCTCACAGGGAGCTGCAGCAGTCCCTGGGAGTCTCGGAGGGCAGGTGGGCACCTTCCTCTTGCCCACAGCACCTCTTTCTGGTGAGGTGATAAGGAGCTAGAACAGGAGACAGGCAGGTCCCAGGCTCTGGAAGAACAGTTTACACAGGGCCCTTGGGAGGGCCCTGTCTTTGCTGTCTTTGCTGTCTCTCCTACCAGGCTAGAGGCCCAGTCCCATCCACCTGCACAGTATTCGGGGTGCTGACTTGCTGAGAATGAGATGTAGTAGCAGAGGTTGTTGGCTTATGAACCCAGCTGGCTGGTAGGAGTGAAAGACATGTTCCCTCTGGGAACATCTCCATGGGCCAGCCCTCCCTGGATCTGCCAGCTGCCAGGCCCATGGAACCTCTCATTTTGCTATCTTTCACTACTGGCCCACCCTACCCTCTCCTTCCTGTCCAAACTAGTTCAAGCCCAGGGATGCTTCGGCAGGTATGTTCATCTGCAGTCAGAGGGTGTCCTTTGTCCCTCAGGGAGGCTCCTTGGACCTTGTTATCTTCCTCATCCAGTGTTCAAGATCTCTCTGCTCTCTGCCCTCCCTGTGACTTGTATGATCTTCCAGGACTCAGCTGTGTTGAGGCCCTGATGGCCATCTCACCCTGGCCATCAGCTCCCTTCAGCCTGTGGACTTAGAAGTCCTGAGATGTCTACTTTAATGGGTACCAGCCATGGACCAGGGACTCCCCCAACCTTGAGGCTTTCAACAACATGTATGGTATAAACAGGTGATCAATGACAGTTAGTTGAATTTAGCTGTTCAGTTGGGCTGATACAGGTCAAAGACAAAGGTGGGCACTGAGCCCTGGTGCTGGGGACACCTTGGTAAGAAGGAAAGATGGAACATGTGGGTGTCTGGTGAAGGCTCAAGGGCCATCTCTATCTGTGATGCTGGAAGTGAGCCACCTTCTGTGGTGCAGGAGGAAGTTCAGATCACTGGGTCTACCCTTCTCTCTTCACAGGCTCGGGGTGAGGGGAGACAACACACTTCGAGGCTTCGAGGTTGGTGACAGGAGCGGGGTTGTATTCCAGACCTCTTGGATCTTGGTCTCCTACTTCACCTGGCTCCTGCCCCTTCCTAACTGCTGGAACCAGCTCTGCTCCCTCCAGACCACCATGCCGCAGGCCATTGTGCCATCATGAAGCCATCGCGGAGGAGGTGTGCTGGCACTTTGTACCTGTTGTCCGGAGCTGGGTGAGAGGCGAGGGGTCAGTGCTAAGGTGGGCTCAGCTGGATGGTAGCATACTCCACAGCTTCTCCAGGCCCCAGCATGATGGTCTGCGGCCCTGGCACACATTCCAGGGCTGAGGTGTCCAGCTCAGCATAGTGGATGTCACTGTCTTTTAAGCAAGAACTCTGGGTGTTGGGAAGAGGGTGGAACAGACCCAGGTTGCAGGGTGAGATGGGAGGGCACATGTGTGTGGAGGGGAGAATGGAGGATTGGGAAGAAAAGGGGGACAGAAGAGCAATCCATTAGCGACAACAGAAAGCTAAGACATGGAGAGATATGAAAACAGGCCAGAAGGCATCTATGTGCTCTGCTAACGGTGTGTCCCTTTAGACCCATGGTTCCCAATTGGTGGGTCGCAACCCCTCTGGAGCTCAAATGGCCCTAGCTATCCTGCCTATCAGATATTTACGTTATGATTCACAACAGTAGCAAGATCACAGTTGTGAAGCAATGAAAACAATTTTATGGTTGTGGTCACCACAACCCGAGAAACTGTATTAAAGGGTTGCAGCATTGGGAAGGTTGAGAGCCGCTGCTGTAGACCCTGGGTGCAAATGCAGGGAGCCCATGGGTATCCTGCTCCTACCGTGCTGGGCTCTGAGGGGTGATTTAGAGCTACCCTCTCTTTTTTCAGGGGGATGAGAGGGGCTCTGATGTGCCTGGGGTCATGGAAGTTTGCAACAAGATGCTGCAGAAGTGGAGTCAGAGCGCCTGCCTCTGGGTTTTAGCTGAGCCACTTGCCATGACTTGCCAGGCAGATTGTTCAACCCATCCAAACTCAGTTTTTCATTTGTGACATGGAGACATAAAATTTATGAGCATTATCACTCTTGTTAGAGCCCAAGGCTCCCTCCCATCTTGGGCTATTTACAGCACTGCTTTACTTGGGCTCTTGGTTTGATGTGGAAATTACCAGGAGCAGCTGAAAGGCAGACGCCCTCCCCATCTTGGCTGACAATTCAACATGGGAACCCTGCCAAGCCCTTCTTCCCAGGCCTCAGTTTCCTTTCCAATATGAGGGTGGCCTTGCCCTCTGAGGTCTCTCTGGCTCTTACTTCTGGCTCTTTCTTCACACCTCCTCCAAGACTCAGTGACAATTTTGGGGCAGATAGAGCGGATAGAGCTCAACAGGAGGGCAGGAGACAGGGAAGAAGATTAGGGCTCCATGCAGTTGAGGGCCACCTCTCTTAAGTTGGCCCTACTCTGCCTGCTCTTGCTTGGCTCATCTGAGCAGCGGGAGAGGCCTTGCTTGTCCTGATTTTGGTTGCCCTCCAGTAATGCCAAGGTGGGGCTCATCAGTGCCTGAGGTCAGGGATATGGCGGAGCTAAAATTAGTGCAATTAGCTTCTGATTTTTCACAAGTAAAAGTCACACCCTGGCACCTTCTTCTTTAGCCTTCTGTCCTTCCAGAGCCTGGCTGGAGTTGGGATCTTTTCCAGAAGACAAGAACCCTTGAGGGAAGTTGAGCAGAGACAGAAGGAAAGGGAAGGGGCTGGGTCGGCACGTAGTCTGGGTCCTACCTATGAGCTGGAGGGGCCTGGAGCGTGGCTGTGTGGGAGAAAGACCAATGAAGGCAAACAGGGCAGTCTGCATGTAGCAACGTATGGGGCAGGAAGCATTGGCTAGCAGAGAATGGCTGCATACTGACATGGTGAGGGTAGAGCCGTCCTGCTGACATAAGAACTGGACATGTGGAGAGTACCCTCATGTCACACCCCCTCATTACAAAGAGGCCTGGGGTCCCAGCGAATGGGAGGCAGGGGTTGTCTGGGGGACTACCCAGGCTCCATAGAATCCACCAAGATTTTTTCTGGTATCCTCCCTGTAGGTCCTTCCCAGTGACTGCCATCACGTGGTGCCACTGTGGCTCTGACCCCAGCGGTGCAGGCCATTGAGGGTGGGTTGCCGGCAAAGGCAGTTTGGGAACACCCTATCTAGGTAAGTGGAGGGGAGAAGGAGTGCTCATTTTACAGGTTTCAGGGATTGGGGCTGTCCTGTGAAGCCTGAGCATGTTACCTGAAAAAAAAAAAAAAAAAAGCTAAGCTTTAGTGAATTCTCACAGAGATGGATAGAAACCATGACCAATAGTTCCTGCTTCGTAATGCCAGGGGCAACCCAAGAAAATAGGCTCAGAGGGTGGAATGGAGATTTGGGTCTGGTTTCCTCACGGTTGGAAAGTAAGGACTCCAGCCCCAGCAGAAAGTAAGGCATGGGTGTGGTGATGCCAGTCTTTAATCCTAAAACATGGGGTCAGAGGCAGGGCTCAACCTAGTCTACATGAGGAGTTTCTGGCCTGTCTGGGACACAGGGTGACACCTTGTCTCCAAAACCAAACCAAAGAAACAGCTTGAATCCTTCAAAACAAGCAAGCGAACAAAGGGGCCAGTAAGATGACTACGTGGGTAAAAGCATTTGCTATGTAAGCACGATGGCCTGACTTCATCCCTGGGGTCATGGTGGAGGAGAGAACTGACCCCCAAAAGTCATCCTCCTGCCTCCACACACATACACAACCAAATTACAAAGAAATTTAAGACAAGCCAGTGGATGCCCCCTCTTCCTCATAGCTTGGCAAATTGAGGAAGCTCTATGCCAGCCTTTGCTATGCTGTGAGTTCCAGGTCAGCCTAGGCCAAAGGAGACCCTGTCTCAACAAACAATCAACTCCAAAAATAAAGTAAGCCGGCTCAGTGGCGCACGCTTGTAATCCCAGCACTTGGGGAAGCAGAGGCAGGTGGATCTCTGTGAGTTCTAGGCTAGCCTGGTTTACAAAGCAAGTCCAGGACAGCCAAGTCTACACAGAAAAACCTTGTCTCAAAACAAACAAACAAACAAACAAACAAACAAACAAACAGACAAACAAAACCCAACAAACCAATAAATAAATAAGAAAGGAAGTAAAACCAAAGCAGGGCGCAGAGTCCCTAACACAAGGTGGCAGCCTAGTCGCTGAGTATTTCAGCAGTGGTAACCTGAGAAAATGTGTTCGTGGAGGGACCCTGTGAGATAAAACGAGGCAAAGCACTTGAAACAG
Organism: Psammomys obesus; assembly: GCF_907164565.1. Taxonomy (NCBI): domain Eukaryota; kingdom Metazoa; phylum Chordata; class Mammalia; order Rodentia; family Muridae; genus Psammomys; species Psammomys obesus. The sequence goes on along the minus strand of NW_026596039.1, from coordinate 5,818,522 downwards.
ATGCAGGGAATAATGACTTCCGGGACAGAAGAGGTGTCTTATTATGAAGTCCTGTGGATCCTGATACATGAATAGTGAGCCATCACCAGGCAGGCTCGGTGTGAGAGCGGTTCTTCGATAAGCAGCGACTCTGACTGCAGGCTGGTAATTAGGGTTAGAGCCTCACATGACCCAGCTCGGAACTTGTTGGACCCAGTTGAGGAAGAAAAATTACATCCCGACGTAAGGAATTAGCCAGCAGGCACGGCAGCCGCCAGGTGAATACTCCTAGGTTAAGATTTTATTTTGTTTTTACAGAGTCTCTTTTGTAGCTCAGGTTGGCTTCCAACTTTCCATCCTCCTATCTCAGCCATCTCAGTAGCTGGGATTACTGGTGTATGCTACCACACTTGACTTTAGGTTGGGTTTAGAGGATTCTGATCCAGGAGGCCAGAACAAACACCAGACAGACTTTAGGGACAATTTCTCAGAACTTGGGATTTGAGACTCTGGATCTTTGCTATGGTTTGAGTCTGAGATGTTCTCCACAGACTCCTAGGTTTGGGCACTTGGTCCTTGGAGGAAGGATTTTTGTTTTGTTTATTTAGTTTTTTTGTTTGTTTGTGTTTTTCGTTTCTCTCTGTAGCTCTGGCGGTCCTGGAACTTGCTCCGCAGACCAGGCTGGCCTCAAACTCATGGAGATCCACCTGCCTCCCGAGGGCTGGGATTAAAGGTGTGCACCACCACCGCCTGGCTAGGATTTTTTTTTTTTTAAGTTGTATCGGGAGTGTGTCGCTTAGGGTGGGCTTTGAAGGTTATTCCTGCTTCAGGATTCTTCCTTCTGCTTCCTGGTTGGTCATGCTATATGGAAGAGCTCTCCTACCACCAGGCTTATCCTGCTGCAATGGATTCCACCCTCTGAAACTGTAAGCCAGGAGAAACCTTCCTCCGTTAACTTGCTTCTGTCAGGTGTTGTGTACCCAGACAAGAGTGGGAAGCAGGAGAATGCACCATCTGGGAAACAGAACATGGAGCCTGATGAACACTGAATCTGCTGATTTGATTTTGGGCTAACTACGCTTCAGAACTTCAAGACACGCGAGAATTTTTTTTTTTTTCAACAACTGTTAATCTCAGTTCAGCTGCTGGAGGGTCTCTCCAATGCCAGTCAAAGGACCAGCTATGTAGCAAAACCAGCTTGGGAGCGGTACACTTAAAAAGAGCGTTTGAATTAGGTTTATGTTCAGGTGTACGTGAACGAGTGTGCACAGCGGGCCACAGCGCTTGTGTGGAGGTCAGAGGACAACTTACAGAAGTCAGGTTTTTCCTTCCATCATGTGGGGCTCAGGGATGAAACTCAAGGCATCAGGCTTGCAGGCAAGTGCCTTTACCTGCTGAGCCATCTCTCCAGCCATTTAGCTGTACTTTGAAGAGCCTCTAAATGATGCTGTGTCCTTTACGGGAAGAAAGCATGAGTCTGAGAACCAAGGTACAAAAGCTAGCAGGAGCAAATTCCATCGCCCCCGGTACTCAGCGGGGAATTTTGTGTTTCCGTCCCTGTACTTGGAGCTCTACATGGCAGAGAGGGTCCCATTGGGCCAGAATCTGAGGTGGCCGTTTGACCACTAGAACTCTCTGTACTTAGGATCTAGCAGGTAAGGTGAGGTGTCTTGTGTTGGTAAGGCAATTGATCAGCAGGAGGAGGCCAGCTGTAGCTATCTGATGAACGTAAGGAATGTTTAGAACCTACACTTGGTTTCCTGGACACATCTTCTGGTCTGGCTGTGAACTAAGACAGACAAAATGCCTTGGTGAGAAGAGTAGGGTTAACACAGAACCTGAGCCCTTGGGAATGGAGGGCCCACCATTTGCCGGCTTAGCCATCAAGACCTGCCGAGGAGATGGCTGCATGAAGAAAGCTAATGGGCACAGGAAGTAGAAAGTGAGCTGAGGGTGCCCATAACCCTAGTGCTTGGAAGATAGAGGCAGGAGAATCAGTGGTTTAAGGTCTTTTTTAGCGACATTTCAAGTATGAAAGGAGAAGATAGTACCAGTCATGACCCTAAGGTCCTCCATAGCAACAGGGCTTATCTCTCCTGAAGAGGCACACAGATAATCTGAACTTGGGTAGCCTGGGCATCTCTGTGGTCTTGGGATGCTATAGTAATTGGCTGTAGCCCTCCCTGCCACCTCTGGATCCTCCAACAGTGCTTGCGCTGAGGCCACCCATGGCCCAGGATGTTCCGTCTACTCATCAGTGAGGATTGGTCAGAGCAGGTAAATTTCTGCCGGATGGCATGATGAACTAAGTGTTCTCCTTTGCCTGGCCAAAACTGCTTTGGCATTCCGAGATTTCCCATGCAATTCTCCTCTGGCTTCTTCTAGTCAGAAAGGCAGCCTTCTGGCCAAAACTCGCTCTCTGCTCTTGAATCTTCCAGAGCTGTCCTCCCAGTGACTCCTGCACGTCTGATTTCACTGTGACATCTGCTTCTTGGGAGACTGAAGTTGATGTAGTGGTTTCAGAATCTCCAAACGTAGCATCTTCAGTTTTTAGCCTGGACTGCCATCTCACAAGGATGAGGAGATAAGAATCTCTCTCTTTAAAGAAAGGGCCCTACCTCTGTCCTGGACATTATGGACCCCCTGGAGTCCTCCCTAAGGTCTAACCTAGAGCTGCACAGCTTTGCAGTGGTACCTGGATAAACTCCTAGCCCAGAAACTCCCACAGTCATCCAGGGGAGTGTCACAGCCTGGCTTAGCATCAAGGGTAATTGTGCAGCATGGACCTGGTTCACACAGAGATGAGAACTTGGGACCACTCAATTTAGGGCTACCGAGCTTGTCTGAACCTTATTTCCTATCCCCCAGGCTCCCTGAAGTCTTCCTGGCTTCTCTGGAGCTCTGCCACAGTACACAGTGAGCATTCCCCGCCTCCCTCTCTCACCACTTGTTGAGAATTGATGACAACATCAATAATGTGACTTGTATACAAGCTGCACGGACAACAAACCTGAGTACTGGGGATAAATCCTTTCCTGGCCAGTAATTGCTCTATAAGGCAAAAAGGAATTACACTTTCCCTGGGAACAACAATGGAGCCTCCCGTGGTACCAGACTCTCCTTCCCCCCGGAGCCCTGTGCACATTGCCCCACTGCCCCACGGGCCATTCTTTTCAGCTTCTAGCCACCCAGATGTCCTTGTTAAACTGTTTCTGGCTTACGAAGGACACAGGGTGGAGGCACCTCCTGGTCTCACCTCCTGCCTGTGCCTGGTGGGCAGAAGTGGCTTCCTCTGCTCTGGATCCTCAGAAGCTCCTGACTGGGTAAGCTTATACAGCAGTGGTTCTCAACCTGTGGGTCGCAACCTCCTTGGGTTTGCATATCAGGTATTCATATTACAATCCATAGCAGTAGCAAAATTACAGTTATGAAGTACCAACCAAATAATATTATGGTTGGGGGTCACCACAACATGAGGAACTATATTAAAGGCTCAAAGCATCAGGAAGGTTGATAAGTACTGTAGGAGAGGGTTCTGCCAGTCCAACTGAAGCAGAGCTGGAGAAGGGCAGCTCCTCAGGAGAAGGGAGGATTAGAGCCATGAGTATGGGGTATGGTGTGTATTAGGGAGAAGGGGAGAGGCGTGTGTGGTAGGGCCTGAGGGATAGGTGCTGTCCTTGAGTGGAAGATGCAGGGTATAGTCTGGCTCCTCTTACATCCCAGGGGAGGCTGTGCCTGCTAGGAGGACTGGGCAGCTGGCACAGAACAAGATGGAGAAAGTCTTGGTGGGGATTAGGGCAGGCGCAGCTGTCTCATTACATCACAGCGATTATTACGGTGTGCCTTGGCCCACTCTACGGAGGATCCCACTGGAGTCTACCCACAACTCTCCAAATTTGAAACTTCCATCATCTCCTCTCCCTGTGCCACAGCCTGGGCCCCTCCTCCCTTTATCCCCTCCCCACACTTCAGTCTCCAGATTGAGGGAGAGGGATAATTTTGCAGATCTCAGAAGGGGAGTGGTTTTCTCTTCTGGAAATGGTGGGCCTCTCCACTCTGTTTTAGCTCACCCACCCTCAGCCACCTTGCCCACTCTTTACCTTGCTGGACTGGGCAGGCAGACAGTAGACCTGGGTCTACTTCCGTACCAGTGGGAAGCTATGGGATTTACCCTAGGCTCCTGTATCTTCCCTTCACTCCCTGAATGTCTGGTGGTCGTGCTGGCTCATGTACATGCAGCACAGAGAGCAGGTTCCCAAGGACCTGGAGGGTGAGCTGTGCTGTCCTCGACTGATCACTGGGTGGTCTGGGCCCAGGCCCTCAAGTTCATTGAGCCTCAGTTTCCTAATTTATCCAGTAAAAGTCAACAGGGCTTGTGGTTTAGATTGTTGTAAGATTAAATTAAATAGTGTTTGTAGAACACTTGGCAAGAGGCCTGGGACCCAGCCAGCACTCTTCACTCTACCACTCTGATTCCTTCTGTGGGAGCTGGCAGGGCCATGCTGGGCAGCGCCCAGTGGGGACAGGAGTTGCTCTCTGAGGAGTCAGTTTCATGTCACTTCTTAGCTGACCACCTAGTGGCCTTTTGCACCCTACACTATATCAGAAGACTGGGCCGTTCTTCTGGGTGCAGTCTCCCAGAAGGGGATGTATCTGCGGCCAGGATTTAGAACCTAAGTTGGGCCTTCCCTGGCACTTCCAGCTAAGAGGGAGGATAGCTGTGCTGAGGAGACAAAGGCCTGACTTGGCTACCAGTGCCAGGAGAGAGGGTGTTATCTTTGGGTCCAGCCGTTCTGGCCTGGGTCTCCGGGTTGGCACCATATGGATACCACCTCCAGTTCCCAAGCCTTCTGAAAGGAGCCGGCTGTGGGCAGAGGGAGCAGCCATTCAAGTGGTCCTGGCCCTGTGAGCAGCTGGGAGTGGGGCCAGGAGAAGGGGCCATGAGGAAGCTTTCTGGTTGTGGTTAGAGCCCAGAGGCTTAGGTGCAGGGTGCAAAGCTGGGGCTGGGGCTTGGGGGAGTGAGGGCCGGGCATCAGGCTGCGCTTAGCTTTCTTAGAAGTCTTATCTCTCCTCTGATACATGTAGGTTGCAGTTTCCTTTTGCCCAGGGTCACTGAAATGGAGGTCTTCCTTCTCCCCATCCCTCCAGGATCTCTCTCTCTCCTTTCCTCCCTCCCTCCTCCTCCTCTGTGTGTGTGTGTGTGAGAGAGAGAGAGTGCATATGTGTGAAAAGCATGAAACACATGAGCTATAGCATACACAGAGGTCAGAGGATGACGTGGAATCTGTTTTCTCCTACCACCTTATCTGGGTCATCAGGTTTGCCATCCCAAGTACCTTTACCTGTACCTGCCACGGCATCTTATTGGCCTTTGTTATTTTTGAGACAGGGTCTGATGAATCCCAAGCTTTCTTCAAATTCCCTATGTAGCCAGATGACCTTGAGTTCCTGCCCCTGCCCCTTCACCTCCCAAATGCTTGGAAGTACAGGAGGGCAGCACCATAGCAGGGTTATACAGTGCAGGGTCTTGAACTTAGGGCCTTTTGAATGCTAATCATCCAGTGGGAGCACTCTACCAATGATCTATATCCCCAGTCCAGCAGCTCACTCTTATCTGTCTTTTCCCTCTAAAGCAGCTGGGCTGTGGCACTGTCCTAGGGTTTATCCATCCTTACCAAGGGTCTGTAGGTTGGGGAGACCCCCAGGTCATAGTAGGGGGGCCATAGAGGCAGATCTTCTTCCTGCTGTCTCCCCAGCTCTAGGTGGAAACCCTGGAAATGAAAGAGGGAGCTGCACAGACCATCACACAGCCTGCTCCGGGAGAGCCTTTCTTCCCTGGAGCTTGTTGGGGATACCCCACCCGGGTCATTGGCCCCCATCTTCACCACAGTGGTGATTGGCTCAGAGGTGATAGTGGTACCCTGGTGGGAGCCAGCCCAGGCCAGGTACCTCACACCTGCTCAGGGAATATTTTGTTTTGGTATTTAGACAGTCTCACGGGGCAGAGTATCCTCTAAGTTGCTATGTAGCCAAGTCTGGTCTTGAATGCTCTCTCTTAATTTAATTTTTATCTTCCTTCCTACTCTCTTTCTCTTTTCAAAAAGAGGGTATCATTATTTAGCTCTGGCTGGCCTGGAACTCACAGAGATCTGCCTTCCTGTATCTCCTGAGTGCTGGAGGGACTGAAGGTGTGAGTTGCCACTGCCTGACTTGGTCTTGAACTAATGATCCCCCTGCCTCTATGTCCAAAATGTTCTACCTTACTCAGTCCATTCCTGGCTGGGCATTGAACTCAGGGCTTCATGCATGCTGTGGAAGCACTCTACCAATTGAGCTACATCCCATGGATGGTTGAGAGGCAGTGAAAGGTTCTTCTGAGGGCCCTCACTAGGATAATCTGAGTTTGTCATTTCGCAGGGTGGGGCAGGGAAAGGCTTTGACCTAACCTGGGGGACTGACTGGTTCATGAAGACACCATACTCTCTTCAGGGAGGATTCCCTCCCTGAGGCTGGCTTTAATTTTTCCCCCCATTCTTGTCTCCCCAGGCCTGGGATCTTGTTCTGTGCTGCCCTAGGCCCACCTGGATGTCCTCAGGTGCAAGTTGGCTCTGCCTTTCCGGAGGTGGCTCCAGCTTCTGGGAGGGGGACAGGTTCATCCTGGAGGAACAGAATGAAGATGAGATTAGTATAGGCTCAAATGGTGGGCGGAGGAACCACCTTTTTCCCTGTCAGGACTCCTGAACTTTACCATCCCCAGAGCCCTGAGCTCTGGTCCCAGCAGCCACAGGTGGCCAGAGTCTGAGACATGGATACTTAGCACGGTGAGTAGAGGCTAAGAATGACCTGTCCACCCTTCCCAGCTGTCCTTGCTATGGTTCAGCCCAGTCTACCTTGGACAGTATAGGAATCCTGTGTGTCTCGGGTTTCCTAGCTTCCAGCAACAGTAAGAACTCCAGAGGCTGTACCCAGGGCCAAGGGAAGGAGAACACAGGGACAAAGTGTGGGTGGCCATCTTGGCCACCACAATAAATTATACTTAATGCAGTATTTTTCAAATCAAAGTTAATGCAGAAATCCATGATGAACAAAATAACATTTTGCGTAAAGAGAGGATCAGTAATAGCATGCTGAGCCATATTGGAGCCTGAGGCAAAGGGGGAAATCAGTCATTCTAATTCTGTCTCTATTTAAAATGTGGATATTTTGTTCATCTTAGATTTTTTTACACTGATTTTAATTTTTTTAAAAAAATTGTATTCAAGCTTGGCATGAGGGTCGAGGCAGGGGAATAGTTTGGGTCCATAACTTTGAGGCTAGCTTGTGCAAAATAGTAAGGCTCTATCTAAAATTGTAATAATAATAATAATGAAAAATAAGTTAAATATTATTGATGGTGATGCCTAGAGTTTTGAGCTCCTTCATAAGTTTTATACCCTGATAATCTCTGTCCCCCAGTTGGCCAGTGGGTAGGCCCAGTGGTGCTCAACCTCTGGGTCACAACCCCTTTGGGGGTTGCATATCAGATATTTATACTACAGTTCATAACAGTAGCAAAATTACAGTTATGAGGTAGCAAAATGAAATAATTTTATGGTTAGGGTCAGCACATGAGGAGCTGGATTAAAGAGTCGCAGCTTTAGGAAGGTTGAGAACCACTGGGGTAGAAGAAGGTGAAACTAATAGTTATAGTAGCTCCTTTGGGCTACAGTTTCCTCACTGTAAATTGTGCACTTATTTGAGCTGCTGAGGAGAACCTGACTGCCTGAACCCCTGCAAAAGCAAGTGCTTGCTGGGAGTTTAAAAGCCATAAGGGCTGGCAAGGGAGGTAGGCTTGTCCACACTCACCCGTTGATGTCAATTTCTAACTGGTTCTTCTGTTGCCAGCGGTAGAGAAGAAAGACAGCCAGAGTCATGCCAAGGATGAGGACCATGGCCAAGGCACCCCCAAAAAGCCTGGCTGTACTTCCTGGGCTCCCCTGGGAGAGGGGCTTTTCTGGAACCAACAGACCAGGGAGAGAGAGAGATAGAGAAAGAGGAAGAGGAGAGAGAGAGAGAGAAAGAGAGAGAGAGAGAGAGAGAGAGAGAGAGAGAGAGAGAGACTCATGAGCCAGGGAAAATCAACCTGGCTAGCAAAAACAGAAATTAATGGAGTCAGAGCCCAGGCAGGAGTCCCCTGCCCCCACTGAGCTCTGGTCTAGAGGGTAGTTGCCTGGTTAGGCCAAGAGGTCAGAATCTCTCCCAGAGCCCTCACCCCAGCCTATGCTTCCATCCAGATCTAGGACATGGAGGTGTTCAGGGGAATCCAGGGTTGGCTGAGGGTGCTCAGAGATGGGGTCCCCGCCCCCTCATTCCATTTCTGGCCCTGCAGGGGAGATCCCTAATGAGGAGTTTAATTCTTTCCCCTCCCCACCCAATTAACCAAGCAAATGAGCTAATTGGAGCCCTGCCCTGAGAGCTCTGGAGAAGCCGGGGGTACTGAGGGGAAGAAGGCTAGGAGATTAGACAGGAAAGGGGTGCCTAGAGGCTCCTGAGGGATCCCTAGTCTCTTCAGTCAGGAGGGGCTAAACTCACAGAGGTCTGTAGTCTAAGGCGAGGGAGCTGAACATGCCTCCTATCTGGGCTGGGGTGTGGGGTGGCCCCTCTCAGCTTGCTCTGTGTAGGGTATGCCCTGTCTCTGGGCCTTAGAAAGAAAAAGGCCTGGGATTTGCTGGGACATGAGGAGCTAGGTCCCAGTCTGAGTTGAGCCACCAGCCCATCCTGTAGCCAGGAGTACAAGCAGCTTTCTGGTTCTGCAGATTTGGCATGTGAAGACACTGAAGGTGCCAAGTCCTTGCCCTCCCTGCTCTGGGCTCCATGTCTCACCTCTGATCTCTTCAGCACTCTGGGAGGAAGAGACTGAGGAGAGAGTCATACGGAGTCCCTTCTCTGCTTCCTTCCCTATACCATATTATAGCTAATTAAACATGGAGAGGACCTGAATAGAGATGCTAAATTGCAGTTTGCAATAAACATCATGTAGCCAATTTTCCTAAAGTGGATGTGACGAGCATCTCCCTCCCCACCCCATCCCCAGTCCCAATGCTGTGAAGGCGAGGAGGAGGGGGCCTGTCTGGCAGGTACCCCAGCTTGGCCTGGCTCTCATAGAATCTGTGGCTCCCTCTTTGTTCTAGCTTCTGGTATTCAGAGGACAGTCTCTCCACAATGTCTCCATCTAGCCCTGGACAACCCTCCATCCCACCATCCATGCACAGCTGCTGGCACATGGCTCCACTGGGAGGGCTGTGTCTGCTGAAGGGAGGGAGGCCTTGCATGGTAGTTAACAGCTCTTGGGGCTGGGTTGCACGTGTCTATGCATGATGTGTGCATCTATCCACGGGGGCTCCGACACCTCAGGCTCCTTCTTAGATGCTCTGCTGCAGCATCCTGTCCTTTGTTCATAGGCATCTTGGACTGGGATACTACACCCAGATAAACCTTGTCGGTCTCCTCTCCTCTCACCCCTGGCGTCTTTCGTGAGTGTTGCTCTTCTGTATCTTTGACCTTTCTGCTCTCCCCCACCTTGTCCCAGCTCCCCACTCTCCTGCCTTGGATTTAACAGATACACAAGCCTCTGAACCCCAGCATTCTTTTCCACCTCCAGTGCTACTGTCATGTCTTCAGCTATCATCACAGCCTAGCCTCTCTGAGGCCAGTCATGTCCCCTTGAAGCTGTTTTCCACCTTCCATCCTCAGATCATTTCCTTCCTCCCTTCCATCCTTCCCTCTTTTCTTTTTAAGACACAGTCTCATGTAGCTCAGGCTAGCCCTAACTTACTATTAGCCAAGAGGACTCCTGATCCTTCTGTCTCTACCCCTAGGGCTCTAGGATTACAGGTGTGTGCTGCCACAGTCACTTTATGAGATGAGCTTGAATGCTGTGCTTAGTGTATGCTAGCCAAGCACTCTATCACCTGAGCAACACTTCCACCCCCAAAGCGATCTTCCCGAACTGCAAATTTGATCAGGCCCCTTCCCCTTCCTCAGGAGCTCAGAGCACAGCACAGGGTCTCAGGGCAAGGCTTTTGAGGCTCCTTGAGGAGTGGTCCTGATGTCTTTGTGTCCTGGCCATGCTGGATCCTCATGACAGGATCCCTGCCTCCTCTCTTGCTTCAGTGTTATGGGAGATTCTTTTTGTTGGGGCATCTTCCATATACCCCTCTCTCTGCCTGGTCAACCTGTCATCTGTTGCCCTCCTATTTCTCTCCTATTTCCTACACCCCAGTGGCGATCCTCCCTGGCACTCTTTTGTTGTCTTGTCTATGGACAGTGAGTGCCTGGGTGACTAACTTGAGATTGCTGTCATGTGTGAATCAACTAGTTTAGTGGGGTTTGGTGGGCCAGTCCCCAAGGGCAGTTCTGGGAAAGGGTGGGCCCAAGCATTAGAACCTCACCTTCCAGCAGAGGGCGATCTCACCCTGAGCCGACTTGGTTTCATTTTTCCTGGCTGCAACCCAACTATATCTGGTACCCTGGGCCCAGCTGAAGCAGGCTGGCATTTTGGAGACGCTGAGTGGTTGGAGCAGCAGGCGAATGAACATGTCCCCTGTTTGGCTCAGGGGATGTGTTTCAGGTCTCCCTTCTCCCAGTCTAGCTGTGGGGCACCAGCTATACCAAGAGAGCAGAAGGGAGGGAAAGCATTAGGGCCAAGAACCGGGGTCTCAGCCCCATTTACACTCTCTGTTTATGGGTTAAGGCCCTATCTCCTGGGCCTTCATACATCATCCTCTGGGACTACTTTAACAAGGAAGGTGGCAGCTGTCCCAAAAAGGGGTCTGGTATCAAACTGTGTATCACAGAATAAAACAAAAATATCCGGGAAGAGTTTGAATATTCCTCAAGGGTTGGGGACATTAGGAGAACAAAGGCTCAGAGAGGGTTGCCGGCACTGAGCAAGGCTGCATATGTGCCAGGGCCAGGGTGAAGGCTCCTGACTTTGTTTCCTCTGGTTTACCCCCTCAAAGTATAGCTAGCCCCATTATCCCTTGGCCCCGCCCCACTGACCTGGAAGATCTCCCTCCAGCTCAGTGGAATAGGTATGAGTAGAGAGAAGAGAAAAGGAATTAAGAAAAGAGAGGGCCAAGAGAAGAAGTTGGCTTGTGTCCGTGGCTTGCCGGCCACTCTGCCTAGTGCCAAGGCTGATTTCTGGTTCATTTGATCTTAACATTAAGCTTGCAGAATTAGATAATGTTATTTTTGATGAACAAAGTCCAGCTTAGAGAAGTGAAGCAGTTTGTTCAAAGCTCCAGGTAGTCAGGAGCAGACTGGGACCTGGGTGTGTGTGGCTTTCCTTGCTCCAGGTTATAGCGGTTTCTTAGAGATCCTGGCTCCCTGACGCAGCATGGACTTGCTGTGGCCTCCTTGTCCCCTTGCAGACAGGGCCCCTGCCCCCAGTGCAGGCCCCTGGTTGCTTTGTCTCTGAGCCTCCTCTTGACAGCTGTGAGGAGGGGGCCTGGCGCTGGCCCCAGCTGGAGCACTGGCACCAAGCCCCCAGACACTCTCTGGTTACACCGTGACAAATGCGTTCCCCCGACTCAGCTCCACAGGGTTTAGAGCAGGCTCTGTCACCTGCAGGCAGCTGGGCATGGCTGGGAGAAGAACCAGTAGGGCCAGAGGGAGCTGGGAAAGCACATGGAAGAGAAGCAAGCGTTTTCACAAAGAACCCATGGTGTGCAACACCCAGTCTTTGTCAGCCTCGTGAGGTTGGCTGTGAGACCCTTGCTCTACTGAAAATTCCCAAAGAGGTTAAATGGACACAGTTCCACAGCCATGAGCACCATTTTAACCCAGTATGACTTTTCTTTCTTTCTTTCTTTCTTTCTTTCTTTCTTTCTTTCTTTCTTTCTTTCTTTCTTTCTTTCTTTCCTTCCTTCCTTTTCCTCCTTTCCTCCTTTCTTTCCTCCTTTCCTCCTTTCTTTCTTTCTTTCTTTCTTTCTTTCTTTCTTTCTTTCTTTCTT
>NW_026596039.1:5793699-5806540 GCF_907164565.1 Psammomys obesus | reverse complement strand
CTTTCTTTCTTTCTTTCTTTCTTTCTTTCTTTCTTTCTTTCTTTCTTTCTTTCTTTCTCTCTGTTCTTTCCTCTCTTTTTCTCTGGCCCCTTTCTGGTCTCATACAGCACAGAATGTCCTTGGGCCTTCTATGTAGCCTAGGCTGGCCTTGAACTCCTGCTCCTACTGACAACAGGCTGCTTTATCCTTCCTGCACACTGAGTACCTTGAAATCCAGTGAGTTACAAAAGAGGCCTAGGCTCAGGCCTGGAGGCTGTGAGCAGAGTCAGGTAGGGCTCCAGGTTCCTTCAGGCACCAGCCTGGGGGTTCCCTGGGAGCTAAGGAGCTCCTCCCCATGTGCCTGTCTGGGTGACTGCGCTATAGGCTGCTCCCCAGCTCCTGCTGCCTCTCTTCCACAAGCATACTTCAGTTCTAACTGCTAGGCTCTACCTAAGGCAGGTTTTTTTTTCGTTGGGTAAGGTGGGGTCAGACACAGACACTTCAAGATGCTTGCCTTTCGAGATCTTTACAAAGTTCAGGATGAGTACAGAGAAGAGAGAGATTAACCCTGTGAGCTCAGGTTTCACCGTGTGTGGACTCTCGCCAGGGTTTTGAGAGCCTAATAAGAGTTCCCAGGAGTAGAAAGGGGCTTCAGTATAGCAGGGTGACTGTGCTCCGAGGACTTGCGTATGAAGTGTGGGGTGTGTATGAGAAGAAGCCTGATTGTTGCATATGGGTCGGAAACAGGCTCCAATTAGATATGGTGGGGCAGGAGCTGGTAGTGGGGACGGGGGCAGAGCATGCTCAGAGGTTTAAATAGTTACAACCTCTCTTATGCTGTCCCTGCCTGGGGACGGAGACCCTGGCTTCCTGAGCGGCTGAACTGACCAGGCTTTCCCAGTGTAGCCTCCTCAAGAGCCCTGTACTCAGGGCTGTCCTGGGTGGGTCACTTCCTGTGAGGCAGGCCAAACAAATGTTTCTGGGGAAGTCTGTCAGTTCCTGATGGGAGAGGAAGAAGGCTTTCTTTTGGTAGTCTGGTTGTTTAGGCAAGGAGGAGGGTGGGGCAGAGGAAGGGCTGGCTGAGTTCTCTGCTCAAGGCCCATCCAGCAGGTCACATGGACACTTCTCCAGCCCAGATGTACAAGGTGGCCTCTGTCTGCCCGGGTGACACAGAGGGAGGGGGCTCTGGGTCAACTCCAGAAGATCTGAGGGCAAAATCCAACATTCCCCTGGGTCACTCAGCTGCCTCTAGGCCTAAGTAGAGCAGGCCTTTCATCATTATTTTTTCCCCTTGGTCTTATAAGACAGGGTTTTGCTATACAGCCCAGGCTGGCTTTAAACTGACTGTTGCAATCCTTCTGCCTCGCTTCCCAAGCGCTGGGATTACAGCCACATCCAGCTCATAATTCATTTTAATGTCATGGAAGCCCACGTTCCACAGGGACAGGATGCTTCTGATGGTGCAGGTCAGAGGAGATGGGAGGCTGGGGCGAGGCAACATTCCAAGGTATCAGAACTTCTGTTGTGGCTTACCACAATCCGTACTAAGCAGCCATTGCCCCTACAGGCCTATGGCCTTGGAGGCTAGGCTGAACTCCTCAGCTCCTTAAGACCATGGGGCTAACTCCTTAGCCTGATCCCAGTCATGTCCCACACAGCCCTGCAGCTTGCTGCTTGTTCCTGTTTTCTCCAACTCTCAGCCTCATTTTAGCTCTGTCTTCCCTGGACCCCAAGTGTTGCCAGCTGCTGTATCAGCATACTTGGGGGTTGCAGAAATCTCCCCTCTTTTGCTTAGAGATGAGTGCATCTCTCCTCTGCCTATAGGAGCCAACTCTTTCAGGCTCTTCCTTTTGACCCAGGCTGGTGTAGAATCCATCTAGAGGAATAAGAAGGAGCAGCCATAGCATTCTTGTGTCTAAGCAGCCAATGGCTATATGACTCAGATACACTCAAGCTCTACTAGTTCTTTCTCTTTGGGTACAGGTCTGGTCTCTATTCTACCTCCTCAGTGGTCCTGAGCTTCTCATTCTCGAGCTCCTGCCTCTGTCACTCCCTAAGGTCTGTCTGATCTTGTGCCTGGCCAGGGGGACCTTCCAGTGAAAAGAGCCTTTCTGCTTGGTCATAAATGTTGCTTGTTGGCTTGGGACTTGGCTGAAGGTCACTTTGCAGCCACCTCTGCAGTCCCCATCTCTTTGCTTTCTTGCCATTGACTTCCGTTTTGCCTACCTGGGGGAGGCATAAACGATGGTCGGCCCAGTGCTTGGCACATAGTCAATATGTAATAAATGGTTACTATTTTTGTTATTAGCTATTCAGTAAGTAGAAATTGATGGTGGTGGTTCTGGAGTTGCTGACGGTTGGGATGAGGATCCTGCCACTGGCTGTGGTGGTGGTGATGGGTGTGATGATAATGGACATTTTAGTACCATTTCTAACCTCCTTGGAAGCTGGGTGGAGATAGCTCCTTCCTTCCCTCCTCCCCTTTCTCCTCTTTCTCCTTTTTTGATGTCTTGAGACAGGGTATTATGAAGCCCAGACTGGTCTTTAGCTCATGATGGCCTTGGAGCCCTGATCCCCCTGTCTCTACTCCCAAATGCTGATTACATGTGTATATCACAATGCCTGGGTTGGAAACATAGTCTAACAGAAATGACACTCTCAGCCAAATCATACTTGTCATTGAATCATCATATCAAATTTGTAGTACATGTTCTTTTACTTAAATTATCTTATTTAACACTGCCACTGCTTAACCTCTACAGAAAGACCAGTAACTGAGAAACAGAGAAACATAGAAAGTTCATGACATGGCCAAGGTCACATTGCTGGTAGGGACGAGAGAGGAACTGAGGAGTCCTGATTCTCAGTGCTCTGGGTAGCATGAAGGAGGGTCCTGCCTGAGTCGCCCTAGCTCTCAGTTTCTCTGAAAGGGATACAGGCAGCTCAGCCTTAAGTTATCCACTTTCTTAGCAAGTCACTCACAACCTCCAAGTGCCAGCATCTCATCTGGAAGACAGGAACACTGACACATATGTTTCAGGTGTTAGTCACATAACACATGTTTGAAGTGTCAGCACAAGTGCTGGGACATGCTGTTTACAGGCATTTTGTTCTTGTAGCGCTCCTTAGGCAAGGATTCATGCTAGTCTTTCTCCTGCCCTTAGCTTTCCTTAGTCTTATGATCCACTCATAAAGACACCATTATGAGTGCCTTTGTAAGCTCAGGAAAAGGGGTTGAAGTGCGTGTGTACATGTGTGTTTTTGTGCGTCGAGGATAGTCACTTTCCACAGTGCCTATAATGTCCCTCTGACCTGGAAGGGTTTCCAGTGTCCCCAGGAGACCTAGCTCCTCCTACCCAATCCATGCACCTTGAGTTGTCATTAGGAGCGAAGAAGCAACTTAAGCTGAGCCCCCCCCCCCATGTCAGGCCCAGCTGGAGAGAGTTACTGGGATTTCATGCACATTCCTGGGGGAGGAGGAACTATCTTCCTGATGGGGACCTTGCCCTGCAGGGACCTGACCTCTTGGAGGGCAGAGTATGTCCCAGTCAAGTGTGGTGAGCAGGGGGGGATCCACTTGTGTCACATGGCCATCCCTTACTCTACTGGGCACTCTGGTCCCCTTCCACTGTCAACTCCTGTTTCTTCCCCCACTGGTCTCAGGGAGCTGCCTTGATCTAGGAACAAGGACCCAAACTAGGAGTAGTGGAAGGACAGTGAGAAGATAGAGGCCGGATTCTCCACTTTTAGCAGCATGGCCTTCATTGGTTGTAGCACTCAAGAGAGCAGGCCCTGCACCTGACCTGGGCAACACAGTGGAGCTGGCCCTGATGGGGAAGGCACAGGTGAGCCAGCCTCGAGGGTGTGAGAGTAGGAGAGCTGGCCCAGGATCTCCATGACACAGGGCAACAGCAGGATAACTGGGAGGCATCCCGATGAGGGACGTTGCTAGAGATCTTGAACTAGACCAATGACTCATCACAATGAACACTTGCAAATGAAGATGTGTAGACAGAGGTGGATATACCGTGGGACACACTGTGGCGTGCTACAGCTTCCACGATGATGAGATGTTGTCTGTGCTGTGTGTGTGTGTGTGTGTGTGTGTGTGTGGTGGGGAGGTTGCAAGGGCGAAGGAAATATAAGAGGGAACAGAAAGATGAGTGGGACTGGGGTGCATGATATGAAACTCAAAGAATCAATAACAAGTTTTTTAAAAAGGGTAAAAGTTGCCTACAGTGCTGTTGTTTAAACAAAAAGAGTGGTGGGCAGGGGTGGAAACCTGAGTTCTGGAGCCACTGTCCAGGGCCCAGCTGGGTGGAGCAAAGAGCCCCAGGATTGACCCATAGAAACTAAACCTCACTGACTCAGGGTTGGGGTCACCTGGGAGCAATATAAACAGCAAGTTCAAGGCCCCATCCCAGGTCTGGCTAAAATCACTGAAGTTAGGTCCAGGAGCTCTGAGCTTGATCTTTGCCTAGGATAACTATCCACCTTCCTACCTCAGTTGTGATTCTGAGCAGGGACAACATATGCCCCGGGAAACCCTTGTACACGGGGGTGGGAAACCCTAGGGAAGCCCCTCTTTTGTCTAGCCTGGGAAAGGCTCATATCCCAAGGCCTACGTTTCGGGGGTTAGGAGCTGAGCTAAGGATGTTGGGTGATGCCATCACTAAAATCATCGGCCTTGATGGGCTGGGAATGCCCCTTAGTCAAGAGCGTGCTTGTCTAGCATGCGTGAAGCCCTGTGATCTTCTGAGGCAGCTCTGTGGGCTTCCTGCCACTTGAGGTACTTTAATTTGATCTTGTGGTATCCTTTGTGGGCAAGGACTTCGAAAGGTCATTGAGTATTGGCCCATCACAGCATGGGTGTGGGGGTCAGAAGACAATTTTTGGGAGTTGTGTGTTTTGTTGTTGTTGTTGTTTTTGTTTTTCTTTCACCATGTAGGATCTGGGGATGGGACTCCATGTGGAGATGACATTCTGGGTAGAGGACACTGATCTCAATGTCTCAGGTGACCTCGCAGGGACACTGGAAGAGGGCATCACTGTCTTTTCTTTACTCTGTTGGCTCCAAGTGTCCAGGTTCCTCAGAGGCAGCCTTGATGACCTCCCATGACCCTAGACCTGGCTCCACTTCTGTGCCTGTGTGTCTAGGCTTGAGATTCTTGGCTACCACTTCAGACGAGCTCTTCTAAGTTGCGAGCCAAGGGCAACCTGTGGGCCATAGTTTTAGCTCTTTGTTGTTGTTTTTTTTTTTTTAAACAGAGTTTTACTCTAACTCAGGCTGGCCTTGCACTTACAGCAATCCCCCTGTTTCAGCCTCCTGAGTGTTGGGTTACAGGCATAAGCCATTATTATACTTGGGTTGCCTCAAGTATTTATTGAATGCTTCTAAGGAAGGATGAAAGGTAGAAGGAAGGAGGGAGTGCAGATAATTTACTAAAAGAACGAGAGAATGAACAAATGAACATACTTGTTTCAAGATCCTTCCTGAGTGCTTAATTAAGCTTCGGTATGGTGTGAATTGTCCATAAACCCCTCACTTCTTTAGAATGTCAGTTCTTTTGTGTGTGTGTACAGAGGGTCGAGTATAGCTCGGAGAGCACTTGGCTTAGAGTCCCAAGGCCTGGGTCTGAGTCCTATGTGGACTACTCACCGCAATGTAACTTTAGGCAAGATGTCAAACATCCCCACTCTTGGGATGATCTTCAGTTAATCGGGTTTGGGAAGACCTGCCTCCTGCTTACCTATCTAGGGGGTTAGCGAGATTATAGGTCACAAGGTCCCGTTCCAGAAGTCTGAAGGACCATGTCATTTAAGTCCCCGTCTACTGTTTTCATGTTCATGTAGGGCTTTATTCTGCCCTGGTTCTGTGAATTCTACCATTTTCCCAGACCACTTCTATTTCACAAAATCACCCCGATACCATCTTTTCCAAGAAGTCTTCCGTCATGGTTCCTGCCTGCCTCTCATAACTCAATTTGATATTAAACATGATTCTCACAAACTCAGACTGTGCCTGCCTGCCTGGGACATTTACCATCTTTGTGGGTGAACAGAAACATGTATGATGTCTGCATTCCCCTCTCAGGAGTAAGTAATGCCCACTGTCTATCCTTAGTGTACACACACAGACACTCAGAAACACACACACACAGAGACACACACACTTTTTTTTTCAGTCTCCCTAGGTAGCAGCCTGGTTTTGAACACACTATGTAGCCCAGACTGGCTTTGAACTTATGGCAAACCTCAGGCCTCAGCCTCCTCAGTCCTGGGATTATATGCATGGGTCACTGTACCTTGAGTTCCTTTATTCTTTTCTTGAATTTGTTCTTTGACAATTTCGTACATGTACAAAGTACATTCTGACTGACTCCTGTAACTGCTCACTTTCACATCCCGTTAGCCTGCCCTCCTCCCTACCAGTTCCTTCCCACATTCATGTCTCACGTGGCCGGGCTGTGTCTATGATGTAGCTGCGGATGGCCTTGAACTTCTGGTTTGCCTGCCTGTGCTTCCCGAGCACTGGAATTTGGGGTTTAGTTGTGTACCATCATATGTGGTTTGTGCAGTGCTGGGGATTGAACACAGGGCTTCATGCTAGGCAGGCACTCTACCAGTCGAACCTCTGCCCCCGTCTTTAGTCTTTGCAGTGGTGGCGGTGGCCAGAGAAGGGCGGGACTTTGAAGACATTAGAGTACATGGCCTTAGAGGCAGCCTGGCTGGAGCTGAAGGGAAGCTTCTAGTCAGCTGATGCTGTGGCTTTGGCCAACTCTGTTCCTCACTGGTTTAACACTAATGCCTCCCAGGGCTGAAGGGAGGGGCTGGTACAGTAAAGTGTTCTGAGCAGGAACGGGTCCTTGGAGATGCTGTAATCCAAGCTGCTATTAGAATATCTGCTCACTGATTGATTTCCACACATTGTGCAAATGTAAGGAGTTCTTATCACATGTAGGTCCCTGGGGCTCAGTTTCCTCATTTGAGGACGGGGGGAGATTATTGCTGAGGTACCACCCGTTCTAAGGCTTTATACCATGAGCTCTCTGTGTCTGTGATCTCCCATCTCTGAGTTATACCCTGAGGACATCCAGGAGGCTGCTGAGATGGTTCAACGGGTAGAGAGATGCTTGTGCACACAACCCAGTGACCTGAGTTTGATATCTGGGACCCATATGTAATTGGGCCTGAGTGTGACTGTGTGCGGCTGCAATCTCAGCACGCGAGGGTTAACTAAGTGAGGGCAATTCCCATCTGGGTAAGGGGTAGGGTTTGAAAGCTGGGCCAAGTGGTGGGACTGCCTTAAAACAGAAAATAAGGCATTGGCTACTGTTTGGCTCTGAGAGGCCCCCCCATGGACTCCTATTGAAGATCTGGCCCCTGGTGCTATCAGGAGGCCAGTGTGTCACTGACCTCACCATGGATTGATCCACTGAGAAGTTCACAGCCCAGTGGGCTGCCAGGAGCTGTGGCTTGCCTAGAGGAAGTGGGTCTGTGCCCTGGAAAGGTACAATGTGACCGTCCCCAGCTTCCTGGCTGCTATGAAGTGAGCAGCCTTCCTCCACCATGTGGTATTTGGTCTCTCTCACACTGGCCTAGAGACAGAGAAGGTGGGAAGTCTGAAGCCGGGAGCCACAAGAAACCTTTCTTCCATTAAGTTTCTGTCATGTATTTTGTCTCAGAGGTGGAAAACTAAGACCACCTTTATGCTGAACATATGCCGACTCTCTTCCTTGTCATTATTCCTGAAACAATGCACCATGACAACTAATTACATGTCACTTAACCGTAACCGGTGCTTCAAGTAATCCAAAGATGACTTGAGGTAAGCAGGAAGATTACGTGGGTTCTGTGTGAACACTGCACCCTTGTGTATAAGGAGCTGGAGCATCTGTGGACTTTGATATGTGGAAGTCCTGGATTTAATCCTCTAACGAGATCAAGGGATCTCATTAGAAACTAGACCATAGATCTTTTGCTGGGGGTTTTCATGTGTTGAGCTTTGAGGACAAAGGAATAGGGCACAGGACTCAACACTGGTGGCTTAGGCTTTGGGAATAGTCCCTGACCTCTGAGAAGGGCTGGTGGCAGCTGTTGTGTGGAGAGCCTTCCCAGTTAGTTAGGCTTTGGGACCATCCTTATCCTGGATCCTCCAGTAAAGCCAGTACCAACCAGCTGAGTGCCCTTGATGCTTTGGGTTTGGAGATGTCTCCCAAAAGAATTCCATGTAAGGGAATCCACTTTTCATTATTTAAACCCAGCTTCTTCCTCCAGTAAACAGAGAGGAAACCTCTGGGGACACAGTAAAGGCACAATGTCTGTCTCTGCCTCTGCTATGGCATGAGAAGCCACCCTACTGTAGCTTTCCCTATAGGAAGGGCTTCTCTTCTCATCTTGTCATGGCAGGGGGAGGCTTAGAATCCTTCATTTCTCTGCAGGGGAAAGCGGGGGGGGGTGTCACTGATGAGGTGGCTCAAGCAATGTGACTGGGCTGTCCCTCCCCCACTGCTGCTGCTGACTAGATTCCTCTGCAAGCCTCCAGCCACTATCACCCCAGGCCACTATCACCCCAGGCACCTGGTCTCAGCATCTACCAAATTAGACAGAGGGCATGGAATGGGGCGTGGTGATTCATCACTGTCAGGCTGTGAGGAGCTTGGGCACTTGCTGTCCTGGCCCTGCAGTTTTGTCTCCAGAAGCACCTCAGGGGAAGCTCCCATGCTCCCATGTCTCAGGCTCTTTGTTCCACATGCAGAGAGGGACCATACCCTGTTCAGTCAGTTCTGTCATGGAATCAGAGAGCTCACTTGGTGAGATGTGGCCGAGAAGAGCCCAGCCCTGGGATTCCGTCCAGCTCTCTCCAGTGATTTCCCTGCCTCCTGCCTGGGGCCCAGTGCTAACCAGTACTCTTCCCCTGCAACTCATGACAGTCACTGGAGAAGAAAAGTTCCCCAGAAACTTTGAGTTATTTAGGAGTGAACCACGGGGAGCAGAAGGTTTTTTCAGCAGACTCCACCTGCTGTGGTCAAGGTAGCTCCAGTAAAACCTCATGCCGGCCAGCCAGCCAGCCACTCCAGGTTCTTTACTGCTGGTGTTTTCTTGCCTCTCTGGGACAGCAATTCCCCCAGGGTACTCATGGCTTTCCTCCTCTTCTGGCTCTCTGTATCCTCCTCTGGCTCCCAGTACTTCCATGGTCCCTAAGAAGATTCCAGTCTATCAGGATGGACAGGTACCAATCTCATTTTCTGAACTCGGGGGAACATGTGCCAACAAGCCTCCAAACTCCGTGTGTGTGTTCATGGACGTATGCAAGTGTGTGTGCTCATGTGTTTGGACGCTGCATGTGGGCACCGGGTGCCAACTTTCATGACTCTCTACCTGATGTTGGCTACACTGTCTGGCAACAGTCCTCAAGGATGCTCCTGTCTGTCTCAGCAGCACTGGAATCACAGATCGGCGCCAAACTTAAAAAAAAAAAAATTATTATAGAATCCTTTCAAAAGCCCAAATCATTTATAGTTATGAAAAACCACTCAAAACATTACTAGTCATTGGAAAATGCGAATTAAAGGCACAATAAGACACCACTAGGTCCTTGCTGGGATGACTAAAAGCAGAAGGAGACAACAGCAAGGCAGTAGAGCCAGAACTCACATGATGCTGACGGGACTTCCCCTTAAACAAACCTGGCTGCGTCTGTCTCCGATACACTCCCGGGTGAGGGCAAGCAGACAGAAATGTGATGAGTTCCACAGTTCCACACAGTGCGTATAGCAACTGCATGAGGGATCACCTCACACAGGCGACCCCTGGCCACAGAATAAATACACTGCAGCCTACACACACACACACACACACACAATGGAATAATACATAATGAGGAAACAAATACCAGAAGAGAACTGACACCTTCAAACTGTCTTCTGACCCCTACACACATGCTATAATGCATACACATATGTGTGGCTGAACACACATAATAATAATAATAATAATAATAATAATAATAATAATAATAATAAATCTTTGAAAATCATTTTTAAAAAGCACACCGCATGGCACCAGATGAGGGTCATGCCTGGACGTGTGGTGTGTGAGTGTCTGTCTTGATGGGGAGCTGGTGTGTGTGTGTGCAGGTGGAGTCGGACCCCGACAGTCTGAGCACTTTACCCATGGTAGATGAGGAAGTCTAAAAATTACAACTGAAGAACTCTTACGAAGAGGTCTGATAAGTAAAACTGACCAGAGTTGAGACCGATCCTCTTGCTTCTCCTGGGATAGTCCTATTTCTTTTTTAATTATTTTGCAGTGCTGGGACCAAACAAAGGCCTTCTGCATGCTAGAAAGGATTCCATCATGAGTTGCAGCCCCAGGCACACATTTCTACCAAGAGAACTTTGGAGGGCACCTAGAAGTCTTCAGTCTGAAATAAACGTCTTTTGTTTCTGCCAGTTGGTCCCAGTCTCCCACTGATGAAGGTGGACCAATACGGAGACCCTAGCCAAGGCTACATATGCCAGCTACTACACCAAGCTGGAAGTTGGGATGATGAGAGTGGGGAGGGAAAGACTAAGAGGTGCTGGCTTCCGTAGCTTGTGTGATGCAGAGCTGGCATCTCACCTATGATTTGACAAGTGTCCTGACAGTTGATGTTTTCATGACTGATCCTACTTAGGGAGACACGTAGTTCTAAAAGTTATGGCAAGAAATGATATTGTCTTGGCTAAGCCTGACTGAGCGTCCCATCTGTCCAGGGATATATGTTGAATACTTGACAAGAAGGTTGTTTTCAGTTGATCTACACAACAGCTGCCTGTGGTGGGTACCACTCTTATCGGCTCTCCAAATAGCTAGCTCTCTGAATATCTCTACTCATCCCAGCAGCTTGTTGGCATAGACTGAAACAAAGCTCAAGGACAGCCAGCAATGTTCACAGGTCCATACAGCTGACACTTGGACAAAGGGATTGAATCCTGTGTCCTTGTTTTCACCACATTTCACATATATTCACCGTAAGTATGTGTAATCAGAACTGATGATAGAATTACCTTCCCCCAAAATGGCAACAGGCTAAAATGCTGACCCTGATCATTGGGATAAAATGTAGCAGAGCCCCATGAAAACCAGAACAGGTGATTCGGAGAGGTGGCCCCAGTATAGGGCAAGGGAAAATAGGTTAGAGCAAGCACACACAAAGACTCAAAAGTCTAAGCATCCATCCATCTGTCTGTCCATCCGTCTACCCACCCATCCATCATTGTTTTCTCCCCATCTACTCATCTACCCAGTCACTCTTCTAATCCATCCATTTTTTCTTTCCTCCCTACCCATGCTTTTACTTACCAAGTCTATCTGTCCCTTTCTCCACCCCATCCACCCATCTGTCCCTCCTTCTCTTCCTCCATCTTTGCTTATCCACATATCCATCCATCTTCATTCCCTCTTTATCTTCCCCCCATCTTCCTCTTTTCCTCTCTCTCCATATACTTAGAAACTCAACCACCAGGATTAAACCTTCTGTGTTCCATGCCATCACTCTGAAGTCAGCTGCTTTGGCTGTGGCCACAGTCAGCATCAGGCAAGACACAAAATTTCTACCCCCGCACCCTCATCTCCTCCTGGTCGGTCAGCTGCAGGCAACAATATTGCATCTGTGCTCATGAGGATGAGAGGGAGATGGTGTGTTGCTTCCCCAGGAACAGTGGAATGACCAGTGACTTGTCAAAAACTGACTTTCTTTTTTTTTTGGAGTAATTTTAGGGTCACAGTAATACTGAAAGGAGTAGAGATTTCCCAGAGACCCCTGCTCTTCCATACAAACCGCCTCCTGCACTTTCAGCAGTCTTGCTATAGAGTGCTACATTTGTTATAATGGATGAACCCACACTGAAACCCATTATCACCTTTGGTCCAGAGGTGACTGGGGCTGGGCAATGCCATCTTGAGTGCTGG
Source organism: Psammomys obesus (assembly GCF_907164565.1). Taxonomy (NCBI): domain Eukaryota; kingdom Metazoa; phylum Chordata; class Mammalia; order Rodentia; family Muridae; genus Psammomys; species Psammomys obesus. Next base: position 5,794,606 of record NW_026596039.1, on the reverse strand, counting down.
CTCTGTACTGGCCTTGAGATCATGCTTTCCCAGAGTTTCTGACCAATTGCACCAAGACTTAAGTGGAGCCTTGCCTGATTCCCTTAGGGCAGTTGCCTCACCACTGTGGTGCTCAGTGGCTTGATGATTATTGTTCATCATATAATGAGAAGTAGCTAGGTAAACAGTAACCATCTCCTAATCTTCACAGGGCTATCCTAGGAAGCAGGCTGAGTTATTCTGTGTACCCAGATCAGTGAGTAAGACCTGAGAAGGAATTTTTTTTTTTTTCTGTAGAGCAGAGAAGAACAGAACCCTGCCTTCCCAGAAGGCAGGGTTACCCATGAGCTAAACTGATCCATCATCAAAGACAGCCATCACATGCTTGGGGATAGCCCTGCCTTGGAAGAGGTTGGCCTGTGTGATCCAAAGGTCTCTTTTGCCTGTCACTTTGACAAATTCAATTTGTATTTAATTCTACCTACTTATGTCCCTTTTCTCTTAGCAATGGGAATGACGTAGACACACACTCTCTGTCCCCTGGTCTACTGTCCAGTGAGGAAGGCAGCTTGTCTCTATTACTTGTTGCTCCTTGGCTTGCTGGTTATGGGGTTCTCCTGAGGTCAAGGGTCCCAGGAATGTTGTAAAATGCAAAAGAGCTTATGTGTTGGCTAGCTTTATGTCAACTTGACACAAGCTAGAGACATTTGAGAGGAAGAAAGAGCAATTTAGAAAATGCCCCCACCGAGTAATCCCAGCATTCAGGGAGGCAGAGGCAGGCAGATCTCTGTAAATTCAAGGCCAATCTGGTCTACAGAGCTAGTCCAGGGCAGCCAAGGCTGAACAGAGGAACCCTGTCTCAAAAAACAAACAAAGAAAACAGAAAGAAAGAAAGAAAGAAAGAAAGAAAGAAAGAAAGAAAGAAAGA
>NW_026596039.1:5756749-5793689 GCF_907164565.1 Psammomys obesus | reverse complement strand
AGAAAGAAAGAAAGAAAGAAAGAAAGAAAGAAAGAAAGAAAGAAAGAAAGAGAAAGAAAGAAAATGCCCCCATCAGACTGACTGGTGAGCAACCCTGTGAGGCATTTTCTTAATTAGTGATTGATGTGGGAGGGCTGGCCTATTGTGAGTGCTTCACCCATGGGCAGGCGGTCCTGGGATGTTAAGAAAGCAGGCTGAGCAAGAAGACTTGGGGGAACAAGTCAGTGAGTAGCATTCCTCCGTGGCTCCTCCTTCAGCTCCCACCTCCAGATTCCTGCTTTCTTAGGAGTTCTTTCTTTAGAGTTCTTGCCCTGGCGTCCTTAGATGATGGACTGTGATGTGGACGTACGAGTGATGTACGACTTTCTTCCTCAGGTTGCATTTGGGCACAGCGTTTTACCACAGCAATAGGAAGCTAACCAAGACAAGCCAGATCCTTCGGCTATGAGGAAATTGGGTGTGAGGAGGTCAGGGGACCTGCAGACGTCTGAATCAGCCATCCACTCAAGGTTTTTATTCACTGTGGAACACATGTCTTCTCAGGACCTTTGGGGCTGGTCCTTAGGCAGGGAGAGGGCTGAAGAGCACTGACACCTTTTCCTTCCCTAACATGAGGGTCCTTTCTCATTTCTCTAACAGGGCCATAAGGAAACTGTCAACTTCCTTCCTGACGCTCATTCACTTCTTCCAGCCCCATGGACCCAAAATCTTTTTTCACAGAGTGCTTATGGAACCTCCTTTCTCTTCTAAAAAATGTCTGGAGCCCCCACATCCAGGAGTGGTGTCACATCAGAGCACCTGCTTACAGCTATGCCTATCCCCTGGCTCCCTACTTGCCTCCAGATAGTGGCCTCTGCGACACGCGTCATCATCCAGGTCATTATGTCTTGGAGGAGGATGATAAAGGTGGTTAATAATGATAATAAATGGAATATTGCTACCTAAGCTCTATGTGTACTACTTTTCCAGGTCACCCAACAACCCACCTATTTTGACGTTCAAGATACTACACTTGTTATTAGCCAATAGGTAGGTCTCTCTCTCTCCCCCTTTCCTTCCTTCCTTCCTTCCTTCCTTCCTTCCTTCCTTCCTTCCTTCCTTCCCTCCTTCCTTCCTCCTCTCTCTCTCTCTCTCTCTCTCTCTCTCTCTCTCTCATTAGGATCTTGCTTTCTATCCAAGGCTTGCCATAGAACTCACAATCCTACCCCAGCTTCTTGAGTTCTAGGATTACAGACAAGCACCACCTTGCTTAATGATGCTCCTATCCTAGGACCCTCCTCTTCTTCATGACTGACACCTGAGGATGTTCCCAACTTCATGTTGGAGGCTTTGAATCTGTTTTTTTTTTTTTTTAAAACTGTCCCAGGTAGCTTGTTTAAAGCTCTAAGTTCCAAGGCTCTACCTTATCTGCCTGGGGCAAGGCTTAGTGTTTTAAAACCTCATCTGATTGATTGTCAACTTGATACTATCTAGAGTCACCATGGAAACAAAGCCTTGGCATGTCTCTGAGGAAGCATCTAGATTAGGTTAATTGAGTTGGGAGGATGAGGATCCGTAGTGGGTAGCACCATTCCCTGGGCTCAGGTTGCAAACTGAATAAAAAAAGGAGAACTGAACATGAACACTCATTCCTCGATGCTTCCTGACTGTGGATGTAATTTAATCAGCCCTCAAGCTCCTGATGCTGTTACTTCTTCATCGAGATGGACCACACCGTCAAACAGTAAATTGGAATAACCTTTCTTCTTTAAGCTGCTTAGGTCAGCTCTTTTGTCATAGCAACAAGGCAAGCAATTATTGCACTGGGTGATTCTGGATTAGGGAATCTGTGCTCAGTGGAGCTTGTGATGTACATAGATTGTATTGTGTTGGTTCTCAAGGCAGACATAACAATTGTGCTCGTCTTAGCCTGGAGTTTGTGAACTAGATGTGATGTAGCCAGAGGTGGGGCAGGGTATGAAGTGTGGAGAGAGAGTGTGCGTTGGGGGGGGGGTACTTGAGGAGGAATGGTTGTGAGAGGGAGAAAAAGAGGGGACAAGGCCTCTGACTGTCATCTAGGAACTGGTGGTACAGATGTGGAATGTGACAACGACCCCCAAAAGACCTGGGCATGGCTATCGTCAAATTTATCGAACAGGGCTTGAGGACCATAAAAGGTAGGACCAGGTTCAAACTCGAGGACGATTCCCTGGAAGCTCCTGGACATGGAGGCAGGTACAGAGGTGTTCCAGAAGCAGAGTCTAACTGGTGGTGTTTATCCTGGCTGTCAGAGGCCTTCCTCCACCCACTGTCCCGCCACCCACAACCCAGTCATCCATCCATCTACCGACCTATCTACCTATATCTATGGCTTTCTCTGTATAGCCCTGGCTGTCCTGGAGATTGCTTTGTAGACCAAACTGGCCTTAAACTCAGATCTGCCTGCCTCTGTCTCCCAAGTGCTGGGATTAAAGGTGTGCATCACCATCGATTGGCCCTCTTTTTATTTTAAACCATCTTTCCCAGGAAGTGTAGCTCAATGAGTCTAATCTGGCTGGCAGCTGTACTCAAAGCTCAATGTAGCTCCTGCATGCCTACCTTATGCTCCACTAGGGGCTCGTATTCCTTTTTGGTCAACAGAAACTTTTTTTTCCTTCCCCACAGTTTCTTGATACCCTACTTCCCATTCCTCACTCTCAGAGGTGGCCGTGCCCATGAGCCTGCTCAGCATACACTTACAGGGGTGTGTCTGGGTTCACCCCTCATTTCCTCTCTTGACTTCAGCTCTCCACAAACAGAGTGAGGGGGTTGGACTGGCACCGTGACTTTGGAACAAAAATGTAAGGTCTGAAGTCTTCCCAGAGTACTTGTAACCCACCAATATCTACAGTATTCAAGGTCAAGGTAGAAGGTCATGTCACACCCTTTCAAATAAAATTAGCAATTCTCATCCTATTCGGCCACAGCCTTTTGCTCCATAGCCCTTAGCCAGGTAGGCCAATGTCTAATTTGCAGTCTAGGGTCCTTGGTGTCTGAATTCTTGGAGTGGGGATAACAGTGGCCTAGCCTCCAGAGAACCAAAATGTGATGTAGATGTAAGAATGTTTGATCAAGTATGCGAATCCTGAACATCAAGTCTGTTCACTTACTCATCTGCAACAGGAGACATACTCAGAGAATAGCCTGTAGAGAACGCGGTACCAGCTGGGAGTGGGCAGTGGTTGCACACAGGAAGCAGACTTAGCCCTATTCAGACAGGAACTACCTTGGGCCATCCAGCCTTGGGTTCCCTGCTCTGTCTGGCTGAGGCACTGGCCAAAGGTTTTGGGTTTAGACAGGAGAACCTATGGCCTAACTAGCATGAAGTTTCTCCTAAGCCCTAATTCAACTAGGAAGCTGAGCGTGGATGCTGGTATCTGCAACTGGGCATCAGGCCTCAAGCCCGGGGAAGGGGTGGGTCTGGCTTCTTCAGCTCAAAGCTCCGCCCACAGAGGCTGTGCCTGAGACTAATTGGCTTGCCCTCCTTCCTTGAAGCCGCAGAAAAGTCTTGCCTAATTTGCCGGAACGCTCTAGTTAAATGCCAATTAGGATGTCCTGTCCACTGCTCTCTTCCAATATATTAATAATGTAATTAAGCATTTATTGCCCGCACAAATTAAAAATTAACTTAAACAGACAGCCTAAAAAACTGAGGAAATAACTGCTTAGACAACCAATTTGCATCTCATTCGAATATCAACACCTAAACACAGCTCTGTCTGTCCTGGGTGCCTTGGTTTAGCCTTCCAGTGAGGAGCTCAGCCAGCTGCCAACAGCTGCAGGCTCTTCCTTTTACACGCTGGATTCTGCCTTTCTGTACCCCCCCCCCCCCAATCTTGTGGACTTGTTCCCTAGTGGACCTAAGGGCATTTTGCTAAGCAGCCCCCTTGTCATCTGTGGTCCCTCCCCTCCCCCACCTAGAGCCCAAGGCTCTATGGTGTGGATCTTGGTGAAGAGAGATGCCACCAGGGGTGAGTAGGAGGGGCAGTTCCTGAAACCCCTGTCCTCCCACCCTCAGGATCGATTTGTCCTGCATTCCAGCCCAGGAGATGGGAAGCAGATGGTGCTGGCATGGGGAGGAGGAGGGAATGGAAGATCCAGAAGGGCTCCCCCCAGCCAGCCCCCTGGGAGAAAAGGGGTAAGGCTGGGACCAGGGAGAGCTATTGAGAGATGGGGCTGCATCCTCAGAATAGAAGAGGAAAAGATAGAGCCCTCCTCTTCTCTGTCTCCAGGGATCTGTCTAACACAGCAGGTGCTCCACTTCGGGTCTCCTTCTCCTCAGAGCCACGGGGGACCTGGCGGGGGAAACAGGACTCCAAGGACATGGGCAAGAGGGGAACAACCCAGGGAGGGGTGGTGACTGAGGAAAGAGCTCTGGAACAGGGGCAGCCTGTGGCTCTAGCTAGAGCAGGCCTTCCTCAGCTGGGTACTCTGTCAAAACCTTCTTGATCCTTCTCCCCTAACCCCCATGTGCCTTGGCCCTGGCCCCTGGATGCCAGACTTCCCTCTGTGTCTAGCACGGCTCACGTCTTCTCATGGAAGGATGGCTCCATTACAGCCTGCAGGCACTGAACCAGGGATGCCTACCAGGTGGCCAGTGGGGCACCTCAATGAGTCCCTGCCGTAGAACCACTGGGTGCTCTTCTGTCCTCCCACTGTCTGGCTGTGTCTCCTTTTCTAGCTTTGCTCACACCCCACTGCAGTGACACCAGGCACACAGGCTTGTTTTAAACACTTTATTTATAAAAAAGTACATTTTTTTTTCTCAGTACATTTTCAACCCATCTTTTTTTTTTTTTTAATACAAGTAAAAGGGGGTGGGGCAACCCTCCCCCCTCCAGGTCAAGACCAGGATCTGCTGGGCTGTCCCCAGGACCAAAGAGGAAAACAGTGAGGAAGAAACTGAAGCAAAGGAAGCTAGCCACACTCAGAGGCGAGGGTGGCAGCTTCTCCTGGATTTTGTTTCCATTTGTTTAAAAAAAAAAAAAGTCACCTCCCCTCCCCCCCCAAGCCCATTCCTCACAGCCAGGGTCAGAAAGCAGCATCGGTGAGGCTGGGTTCCTCACCTCTGGGTATCTCTGGCCCGGCTCAACCTGAGCCACCTGCCCTCACCAGGAGAGGGTTTCAGTTGGCAGTCAGGCTTGGGGATGTCTCTACCTGGACCCCCAGAGGCCTGGGAGCACCGCCCTCCTCTCAGGAAAGGGAATGCAGTGTCCTGCTTGGCTCAGAGGAGTGGTCCCAAACCCCCGACATAAGTCCTGATTCTCCCACCTCAAGGATGGCAGAAAAGTTATTGCACCAGTGACCGGGGCACACAGGGGTGGCTGGCAGAGGGGCACCTTCCCGGGGCTTGGACCCCTGTCCATCTGTCTTGGGCCTGAGCATTAGTAAGGGCTTCTCATTCCTCACGTGCGTACTTGTGCTCACACCTGCCTGTGCTTGGTCTGTGGAAGGCGTGTGTCGGTGTGCTGGGCGTGTATTCACTGACTATGTGCTGCTGTTTTTTTTTTTTTTTTTTTTTTTTTCAGGTCCTTCTGGTAAAAGAGACTTGGAGAATTGTTTCACATCAGAACAATATCAAAATCTGTGGGTAAACGGGAGTCCAGAAGCAGTGGAGGGACAGGAGAGGGGGACCAGCGAGGGACAACAACTGGAGAGAGAGGCCTTGGCGGTTGACACACCAAGCTGATTCTCAGCAGTATGGCAGGAGCTCAGCTGTGTCGGGGTCATGAAAGTGAAGCAGAATGCCCTCTGCTCTGCTGCTCCGGGCCTTCCGCTGTCAGCTGACTGTGTCCACTGCCCCACAAACGCAGGAGCAAAGAGAGCCCCGCCTCCTTAGGCCCAGCTATTGGCCCCTCCCTCGTGTCCCCTCTCAGCCCAGGTGGCAGCTGCCTGGAATTGGTGCCACAGCTGGGAACCTGAATCCTGCTGCATGGACCCTATAAATTGTGCTTTGCTTGGGGGAATGGTGTGCAGGTATCTACAGGGGAACTTAGATGCTTGTCCCAGCCCAGGGCCTCCTCGGTCTATCACAAAATAAGGGGATGACAGTGAAAGGTAAGAGAGATACAGGAGGGTGGGTCCTTTCAGTCTTTCGGTTCCATAGGGATAAAAATTCCTCTATGAGGGAGTCAGGGTTCTGCCTCCTGCCTTGGGGGTCAGAGGACCAAGCAGAGAGACCAGAGTGGTGCGAGGAGCAGGGAAGTGGTATGGCATGGGAGGGACATTAATACTGCTGGAGGAAGCAGCCCAGCTCCATCTTACTCTGCCCTGTGGCTAGAAAGGCCCCAGAGCTTTCTTCTTCAAACTTCACCCCATCCAGCGTCCCCAGTGCCAAGAGGGGAGAGCTGCCCCAGGGCTGGCATGGCTTCAGACTTCTGCTACATGGCTACTGGGAGGCCTGGGTTGGGACTAGGGCAGTGAGGGCCTGGCGAAAGGGCCCCAGTTGGTGGGCTGAGGGGCACCAGAGATGGTGTTTGGATTGGGAATTCAATAGCAGCACCAGGGAAGGGAGTGGGTGAGGGCTGGGGCTCCCTTAGGAAGCCTATGGCAGGGTGGTCAGTGACCGTGGGGCACAGAATGGTCTGCCTCCCTCTCCCCAACATTTGCTATTCCTCAGAGAGTATCACCTTGGGCTGAGTTAGCCGAGATCCTAGCAGGCAGGCCCGAGGGCTCTTGAAGTCCATTTTGCCGACCCCAGGGCATAGGCATACCCATTTAGAATGTGGGGAATCTGTGGGGCACAGATGGAGAAACTGAGGCACTTTGAGCTTGGGGACGGAGGGTTGGGAGGGGGGCCTTTCTCTGTGCACTCAAGGGAAGGCCTAGCCCCAAATGGCTGAAAACGCCAGAGTCCCATTCAAAGAGGGAGTCTGCATGCAAAGGAGGGCCCTTCCATGGTCCCCCCCTCCTCTCAGCATGGCACCAGGAGAAATTGAGCAGGGATCAGACTGAATAATCAACAGGTTCCCAGGTGCCCCTGCACTTTCTCTGAGACTGGTGACATCTAGGCTGGCCTTCCTGTTGAGACACTAACAGTCCCCTTCAGTCTACCAGATTGTGTTTGCAGAGCTTCCACAAGGCTGCCTTCTCCACACAAATTCTTCTTTGCCTCAAATTTCTCCCTGGGATCCCAGCCCTGACTTTCCAGAAGAGTCAAGTGTTGCTCGCACCTGACAGATAAGGGGAAATCTGAGAAACATGTACGCTGGAAGGAAAGGTTGGAGCTATACCAAAATCTTAGAGTGGCAGCAGCTGGGTGGTTCATCCTAGCTGTCTCTGAATGCTTATGTGGGCCAACCCCTTCCTGAGGGGGAGAAGCGGAGAGTGCCGGAGCAGAGGCTTGGGCCCAGGGCAGTGCTCAGCCTGGGCAGGCCATGAGAGCACTGGGGAAGGTTGGCATAGACCCGGGGGTGTGCACATGGATATGTGTGCATGTGTTGGCAGAGGCATATAGGAACTGTGGGTGGAGTCCACCTGGGGTTGCCCACTGTGTTGAGAACAGACTTGGGGACAAAAGAGGGGGATATATGAGAGCGAGGCCAACTCTATTTTGTAGGCCAGAAGGAAGAAGGGAAAACATAAAACCACCCTCACCAAGAAACCACACTGCCCAGGACCCTAGCAGGAACCTCACTCAGCTCCATTATTTCACAGACAAGACTCCCGTGGGTACCGTGGAGAACACCCCTAAAACCTCTTAGGTGCACTGGCTGCATCAGCTTAGTGGGGGGGCATTGGGTTACCTCTCTCTGGGAAGAGGAGCAGCATGTGGGGTGGGGTGGGGGTGCGCTTCATCTTGAAGCTCCCTTTGCCCTCCACCCCCAATAAAGAGAACACAAACAAATTCCAGTGTTGGGGGGATGGGAGAGGACTGGCTCCCCAAACCCTGAAGGGATGCCCAAGTACACAAGACAAGAACAGGGCTCCCTACACAGTGGAAGGGGTCCTTAAAGGAAAGATACGGCAACACCAAAGCCACGGTCGAACACAACACCATGGGGAAGGGGGGGGTGAGGGAGGAAATAAAAAAACGAAGCCAAGTGGGGTCTGCCCTGAGCTCCCCTGGCTCCCCAGGAGTTTGGGGCTGGTTTTAGGGCAGCTGGTCAAGTCTTTGTCGAGCTCCTGGGGCAGTGGGCTGTGGGGGTGGGCAGGGGACGTGCGGGTAGGGGCCAGGGAGAAGTGGGCACAGACAGAGGCTTCAGAAGGCGGGGCTACACATACCACTCTTTCTTGGAAATGAAAGACCCGTCGTTCTGAGAAACCATGTTCTCAGCCAAGTCCAGCTGTTCAGGGTCATACTGGTAGCCCAGAGTCCGGTCCGCATAGCCGTCCTGACGGGCCTCAGCTTCATCCACAGTGAAGTAGGGCCGTTTGGCGTCCTCGTCATATTTGGGGTGGGGTCCGCCCACTTTGCGATCACTACCTCCGCCGCCCTCCTCTTCTTCTTCCTCCTCATAGCTGCTCCCACCCAGTGGGCCAACCTTCTTCTCGTCATCCGAGTCATCTGGGTACTGCAGGTTCTGTGCCATAGGCGGGTGGTGCTGGGGGATTCCTGCCTTGCTGTAGCCATTGCCGTACACATGCTTCTTGGTGCTGTAGTCACCCTTGAAGGTGTGCCGGCGGCGGCGCAGGGCCACTACGATCCCTCCAACCACAATCAGCACCAGCAGGACACTCCCTGCCACGCCCCCAATGATGGCCGTGGGCATCTGGCCCGCGCGCCGCCCGTGTTCAGGAGACGGGGTGTAGGGGAACTCTGGGTGAGGAAAAGAGATGGGGGGGTACTGTCAGTGTCTGCTCTTCGGAAGTCAGCAGGGGTGTAGGGAGGCAGGGGAGGGAAAAGCCCAGGACAGGATGTCCACAGCCCAGATTTGAGCAGTCCTGCTTCTAGAGGCCCCTCGGCACCCCACCTTCCTGGGGTCAAGCCTGGCTGCAGCATTGGCAGCTAGAATAAGGCAGGCAAGAGGAGAGTGGCAGCTAATGTCTGCAGAGCACCCAGCCTTCCATCCTGACCATCCCTGGAGGTGGCACCAGTCCTGTCTATCCCACTGTGGTGCGGAGACACACCTGCAGGTAGGAAACTTTGTGTCCCTCACTGTCACCACCCTCCAAGGGTAGTCTGCTGTTCATTTCTATTCAGTGCGGGAGGCAGCTAGGGAGGCTCTTACCAAGACCACTTAGCCAATTAGCTATCATATTGGTTTTGTTTGTTTGCTTGCATATAAACCCTGTGCGCACATCACCAGTGTCCTTTTGCCTGACATGTAGAAGTGATTGTCCCGACACCAGAAGCCTAGTGGGTCTCCCAGGACTCATTTCTTTTGCCTTCAGGATACACAGAAAATAGGTTCCCAAGTAGACATCCTGTGAGTCAATTGTCTGCACCCTGTGAGTGTCAATTGTATGCCAATGTGCTACAAACCAGGGCTGTCAGTCTTAGTTGTGGTCTGGCTCTGCAAGGTAAGCTGGAGACCTGTTGGGATTGCCAGCTTGGGCTAGAGGATTGAAATACCCAAAGTGACAGGTTATAGGCACAGGGCAGGGACAGGCAGAAAGGGGTTGTAGAGGCCTGTATGGGTATTACAGCTCAGGAACACACACACGTAAGAACATGTTTAATAGCCCACTGGCCTTGCCAAGTACAACAAATGTGTTCAAAAAGAAAAGGAGAATAGCCAGAGCTGGGTATATTGGCTCATACTTATAATTTCAGGATTTGAGAGACTAAGGCAAGGGGATTGTTATAAGTTCAAAGCCAAGTTTGGGTTACAGAGCAAGACCCCCCTCCCCCCCAAAAAAAAAGGACAAAAAGAAAAAAAGAAAGGAAAAAGAAAAGTCAATAATGCAGACAGAGTGGAAATAAAAAAGGCAACATAAAAGACTAGAAGGAAAAGGTAGGTGGCTTTTTTGTCAACCCTGTCATCTCTTTCTTTCCTTTCCAGGCCTGGGAAGTGGATGGGTGACTATGAAGCCGGGTTAAGCCAGGCCAAGCCAGAGGCCAAGAGGTCTCAGGGCAAGACACAGGGAGATGGTTCCCAGCACTACCACTGGGTGGCACCCGAGACCATGACTGGCCTTGGTAGGGAGCTAGGGTGTAGACCCGGAAGGCCGCTGTCCATTCTTCTCCCCAGCCTGGCCCAGGAGGGCCAAGGCCAAGGTAACAGATCTGTCTGGGCCCCTGTGTCTGCAGCTGGGAGCCTGCTGCAACCAGCTCACTCCCTGATTCAGGATCACTCACTCCATCGGAATCACACTCCTCCCATGGGCCCCTTGTAAGTGTGTGGGGTGCGATTGGCAGGCAGGCAGGAGCAGGGCGGAGGTTCTGAATGGGGGAGAAGCTTTCCCGTGGCTCAGGCTAGAAGGGCTAGTGAAAACATGGGGCCCCAAAGAGGGGTGGGGTGGGGGCACTTGCCTGAGGTCACATGGCCACCCAGTTGCTCCTGAGCCCGGAGCTGGGCGGAGGGAAGCACAAGCCCAGAAGAGTCAGCTTCCCGCTTGCCACCACTATGTCCTCAGTGCAGGTCCACAAGTGTTTACTTTATCTGTCTTTGCTGCCTATTTCTGCAACACTCCCTGGGAGCAGTCTCGAGCTCATCACGGTCCACTGGGTCCCGTTCGCTCACTGCTTTAGAAAGGAGGTACCTTACTCTCAGCTTGCCTTCCCCTCCCCAGTCCTCAGATCTGGTCCTCTACATCTGCCTCCAAGTCTTTCTATGCTCGGTTAATTCAGAACAAGGCCTCGCTAGCCCAGGCTGCCTTTGAACTTGAGATCTTCCTATCTCAGCCTCCCGAGGGTTAGGGTTCCAAGCCACCACTCCAGGGGAATCTTCACCTGTCTACTTCCTTATTCGGTCAGCAAATAGCCCCCAAATATATCTTTCTCTCTACTCCACAGCATTGCTACGGAGGAACCAAATGACATGCTTGGAGACGCAGCAGCAGGCAGCAAGGGGGCTGGAGGTGAAGTGCTCAGGTGTGTAGGAGAATACTGAGGTATGCACCTCACGTTCACTGGGTCTCCACTCTCTTCGCTGTCCCACCCAGTGAGAAGAGTAATTAATTCCCATTGGAGAGACATGACCACTCTTTTATCTCAAAGACCAGCAGCAACTGCCCATTGCCTGCTGGGACTTACACCTGGTCTGCCACCCTCCCCCCACCACCATCATGCACCTTCATGGACGACTGCTATGATTTGGAAAACTGTCCCCACCACTGTAACTCACATTCTTCCTGTGATGTGCTGCCTCATCACAGGCCCGAAAGCAACAGGTCTAACAATCTTTAACCGCAACTTTTGAAACTGAGCTAGAATGAACTCTCTCCATGACCCCCATCACCCCCTCGCATCCCTTGACAAGTATCTCACTATGTAGCTCTGGCTATCCTGGAACTCGGTAGGCTGGCCACAGAGATGTGTCTACCTCTGCCTCCCAAGTGCTGGGATTAAAGGTGTGCAAACCTTTCCTCTTTCAAAATTGATTATTTTTAAAGATATTTTGTGACAATAATAGAAAGCTGATTAATACATTATGCTTGCTATCTAAATGTGTTCTGGCTTGTGTGTGTGTCACTAAGGATTTAATATAGAGTCTGGCACAAGCTAGTATTCTACCACCAGGCTATATTCTTAATTCTCCTACTTTGTATTTTGAGGTAGGCTATCACTAAGTTTCTCAGGATGGCCTTGAACATGTGATCCTCTGGTTTCAGCTTCCCAAGCAGCTGGGAATACAGACCCAATGAGTCCCTAAATCACCCACAAGCCTTTGCTTATGCCACACACCCTGCAGCAATGCCTTCCTCACGTGGGCTTCTCTTCTGTAGCTCACTTCGTCTCTGTAGACTTTATATGAACCGATATATGCATCCTTCGCTCCATTTTAAACAATTTTAGAGCCAAATTTATTAATCACAAATTTATTAGGATTAACCACAGTTGGTCCTGGCTCTGCTTTCAGCCGGAATAAGGAAAGAGCTAGGGGAAGTAGCTCCCCGTCCTCCGGGGCTGACTCACTGCAGCATGGCTGCTGTGCATAAGTTCTTCAGCGGTTACTTGCCTGCTTTCCCAGCAAAGAACCAATGAAAAATACCGTGCTCTTACATTTAGCTCAGCTAGATTGGATTTTCTGACCCCACTAATCACAGGATGACAGGGTCGGCTGTACCATCTGTCTGGTGAGAATGGTTGGTGTCCCAAACTACTCTGTAAATTATATTTTGAAATAAATCTGGAATCTAACTGCTTCTCACCATTCCATCCCAAGCACCCTCATCTGAGACACCACCATCTCTCACCTGGATTATTTATGGCTATCGACACCTAACTGCTTTCCACCCTTTGCATCTATAGACTACATTTGCTACAGAAGCCAGTAAAATCCCATTAAAGCATGAGTCGTATCCCATCGCTACCCTGTCCAGAGCCCCTAATGTTTTACTATTTTACTCTCAGAGAAGGCCAAAGCCAGGGAGCCTAGAATGTTCTCCACGACCTGCATCCTGCCTCAACCCCTGACACCATCTTGTCCTGCTTTTCAGCAGGTTGAGGGCTATTTGTGAAGGACCCGAGGGAGCTTCACACCATCACCTACTCCAGGGCTGGGCTTAAACAGCACTTCCTCATGGACACTTTCCTCGTCCACCACATTTAAAACTGTGATGTACAAGTCCCTCACCCTCAACACAGTGACCTCCTTCTCACTGTTCTCTTTCCTGTGTCACCTTCAGGATCCCATAAGCTTCACAAGGATGGACTTTGGTCTGTTTCGCTCACTGATTTATCCCAAATGCTGAGACCACATGGTGAAGAAATTCTTGTTGAATAAAAAGACATATTCTCTCATGTCACAGCTCCGCCTTGGAGGGGAGCCTCACTTTGGGCAGAACAAGCATTTGGTCCACAGATAAAGTGGATCTGGGACACACTGGTGACCTCAGGGACAGATTACACTTGGTTCTCTACCTCTGACCTCCCCACTCAGGTCCTCTACTTAATGTTTTTCCTAGGCTCTAATGAGGTTTACTGTTCCTGGGGGATCCCTTGGGACCAAAGGAAACCCACGCTATCTTGACTACTTTAAGGTCAGGTCTGTGTACAGCAGAGGGATAGCTAAGATGCCAAAATAAAAGCACCAAGTGAGAGAGGCAGATGGAGGGATAGTTATGGGAACTTAATTCATGTGCAGACAAGGAGAAGGTGCCCCTCGCCTCTACCCCTCCATTTGTCATAGTCAGCCAGCAGCTTCTTTCTGTGCCAGAAGCAGAACTGCTAGGGGCAGAGCTGGGTGGAGAGGAAAGAAATGAGCACTGGGGTCATTTGCTTTTGCTGCTGGGGGCCCAGCTGGTCTCTCTCACATCCTCTTATAAAGTAGCCTACTTGGCCCTGCTTCTGAAGGGCTGGAGCCTTCCCTCTGGGAACCTGGGATGGACAAAACCTAAGAGCAATGAAACTTCTCATTCTGGGACCCCAGTTCCCAGACTAAGAAGGGTGACTAGGTGTGTGGGGCTTTGGATGGACCTGAGGTGAACTGGAGTTAGGATTTATAGTTTGGAACTAGGATCTAGGGTCAAAGAAGATGTCTGTGCTTGCTTCCACAACCACTGCATAATGTTTTGGCAGGCAGGAAATGACCTGCATCAGATCAGGCCAGGAGATTGTGAGAACTACATTTCCCAGCATGCAGTGAGGCCAGCCACAGGGAGAGCGGGAAGGCCTGGGGTTATTCCCTGAGCCTTGCTGCCTTCCTGTAGCTGAAGCAGCTATGTAGTTCCTCCATTGTCTGACAGGTCTCCTGCAAGTTGGAGGAAGGAAATCCCAGAGGTATATGGACACAGCTGCATCCTCAGACTCCCAAACATGCTGCCATTCGCTGGCTTGGAGACAGGCACATTCACCCCCAGCATAGCCCCAGGCTTCCATTTGCACACTCAGCATGCAGACAGGGCTTGCCTGCTCACACTGGCTCACAGAAGAACACACCCACACTCGTGTCTGGGCATGCATGCTTGCAGAGACACTCTCCGTGAAGGCCCACCATCCTTGGTCCAAAGAACTGGCCTGACTGGCATGCCTCACGGGATGAGTCCAGACTTCAGTAGTAAGAGTTGGGACAGACATAGTGAACTCGAGCGGCTTTCCTCCCTGCTCCTCTCGATTGGCAGAGGCCAATCTACCACTTTTCTTCTAACACCCTGAGGGCCAGAAGCTATCCTGTTTGGTCAAGGCCATACCCTGGACTCCTCCCTACTCTTGAGGTTAGTCCTTGTGGAAGAAGGTAGGCACTACCTCTACTATCTTGTGGCACCACTGACCCAGCACTCTGAAATTGCTTCTCAGCACAAGGGCCTTGCAAACGGGTTTCTCTGAGCGGTCAGATGCTGTTAACGGCATCCACAAATTCCACTGCGTTGTCCACTCAGCTTTCTTGTCCCTATGGCCACAGCTTGCGCCTATTTCACACTAGGAGTCATTTACTATGACAACCCCTAAATGGTGTCCTGGTGCCACCGCACAGCCACCTGAACACAGTCAACCCCCCCAGTCCCGCTATGCTGCTCCACAGCGAGCCTTCCAAAGGCCCTCAGGCCCATCTTCCATGCTCACCACCGCCGTCCTGCTGCCTCACCTGATCCCCCTGTCTATTCCACTCCAGCTGCTCTTCATTCCCCCCTCCAGATGTGCCCAGGCCAAAGCTATTACCTGAAAAGATGGCCACAATGAAATATTAAATTTCCACTTATCCCTCTTACTCATGCATTGCTTTAGACCAGTGAGGCTGGGAGCATAGGGCCCGGCTATGCTCCTCGGGTTGTTGCCAGAGATGCAGAGGGCACTTGCTGGTGTGGGGAAAAGTGGCTGTCTGCCACTTAGGAATAAACAGCACTGGATCCTTCAGAAAGGCAACCCCCACAGCTCCTGAGCCTATCAGGAGATCAAGGAATGTCATGCTTTTTTTTTTTTTTTTTCTTTCTCTTGGCTCCTGGCTAATAGATTTGCCAGCACAGAGCACTGGTATGGCCCTTTTCCAGTTGGTGCTCTGGGTGGCTTTAGACCACCTGTCCTTGAGCACACTCCAGGAGTTACGTGCAAAAGAGCACAAACCGCTTCCCAGACCTGACTACAGGACCCACAGCAGGTACCAGGTACTTATAGCAGCTTCCTCCTCATGGCTAGTTCTCTTCCTTTTCCTCCTGGACCTGAGCCCTAAGGAGCAGTCCTTCCTCATGACCATTGCCTTTGTTACTTGGCTTTCAGAGATGGATGCCACTTTCCAGCTTTCTTGGGGCTCTGAGGCTGAGTATTCTTGCAGGGTCTCTGATCACGCTTCTCATACTGAGAAGCAGCATCAATGAGAAGATGCTTTTGGGCTCCTTACTTCAGCCAAGTTTCTTCTAATCAGCCACTTTCCCAGAGTTCCTGGGTGGCAGAGTAGAATGTTGTCATGGCATTGGTGATCCTGTTGGAGGGAGTACTCTGTGGTCATGCAGAGAATGAGACAGAAGTTTGACTATCTCCGCATTACAGATTGGGAAGCTCAGGCTCAGAGGCAAAGAACTTATTCAAGGACACACAGCCAACAAGAATCCTTCCATGAACGCATAGCTGGTCCTCAGATGACACTGTTGGTCACCCTCACTATGATGAGTCCTCGTAGGAGGTGGCTGGGATTTTCCTCATCCAACCCCATGGCCTCAGGGCCAGAGCTCAGGCCCGTAAGAGGCTCAACTTATTCCAGAAAGGAGCAGAGTGTGGCAGTCCTCTTCTGCTTGTCTGCCACCCTATAGAAACTCCCAAACCCTATCCTGGCCTGTCACCTTGGCTGTCACCAGGCTCCAACCCTGGCACCTCTGCAGGGGGTTGAAGAGAATAGTAAGTGACCATGCCCTCTTGTTCCTAGGTGACAGGGCAGTGCAGTCCCTGGCTATCTCCAGCTGCTTTCTGTGCAGATGGGTTTGAAATGTACCCACAGATGATGCCTCACTCTCTTGGGACAGATGCTCAGTGCCAGTGAATTCTCGGGGCCCCCCAAACCTGTGTCTAGCTAGAACTCTTAACCATTACCTAGTTTCCTGGAGGCCCAAGGCCGCTCTTCACATGTTATTATGTCTCCTTTGGTGGCAGCGAGATCTGCACATGTTATTATGTCTCCTTTGGTGGCAGAGGGATGTCCCTTCCTGCTTTCAGAGGTTCTTTGTGTCATTTTCTTATCCTACTACCAGCTTAGGTTTGATACTAAAAACACCCCCCCCCCCCGTGAAGTTTGGTGGCAATTTACTCCTTGGTGCATTTGTTTTGATGCTTCTGTTAATGATAGTGATAATGATAGGGGTCATGACAGTAATCACAGAGCCCTGGCCACTTACTGACAGACGAGGTTGTGCTAGGTTATGTGACCTACATTATGTGGCATCGGACAGCAGCCCTTCCTTCAAGGCAGGTCACACTGCCCCCATTTTACAGATGAGGCCTGCTCGGGTCATGTTCTGGGTGACGTCTCCCTTAGGAGCATCATAGAACTCACCCCCCCCCCCCCGAATGACTCACCTCCTCACGTAATGAGAGAAAGATCTGGAAAAAGAGCTGTTCAGTCTCGAGACATATGTATCCAGTGCCTTCAGGGTTCATGCTCACTATAGCCTCTACCTCACTGTCTTATGTTCTGCTTGAGGTGAGCCTCTCCCTGCAGCCCTACAGGTTTCCTCATCTCTACCCTGCAGAACTTGGAGATGCACTCCATCTGCAAACCTGCCCCACCAAGCCAGCATGACTCCCTGGTGCAGGCAGTCAGCCGTTGCCCTTAAACGCCATTGCTAAAAACAGCACTTCCTGCCCCTCTCTCACTGAGGGTCACTCTGACTGTACCCTTTAGTTCCCCGTAAGGCAGAGAGAAAAACACAAAGAAAGAACCATGGCCTGAAACCCAGAGAAGCAAGAGCAGAAAAGAACAAACTTCCCATGATGCAATGAAAAGAGGGTGGAGCTATGGAGGGACCTTAGGATGGGGAGTGGCAGGGGTGGCTGAGGACTCCTACCTGTGATATTGACCTCCACCTGGCCTGAGCGGGTGCCAATGGGGTTGGTGGCTTCACAGATGTAGGTTCCTGCCAGGCTGTAGTTGATGGGTCCCCGGAAGAAGAGGGTTCTGTTCTGGGCCTCCACACCCTTGGGGAGAGAGCCATTCAACCTGTAGGTATTGAGAGACACAGTGATGGGTTAAGACTCTTCAGCCCCAAAAAGTAGCCCCTGGTGCACCTGCTTGGCTCCGGGGCTATCTACCACCTCTTTTGCTAAGTGTGTATCTTAGGGTATGTTTGGAATGGGGGAAAAAAGTAACAACAATAGTCTCTTGCATCTCGAAGTTTTCTATTATTTAGTAATTTATGGGTTTTTGTTGTTGTTTGAGACAGTTTTATTATATAGCCCAGGTTGGTTCTCAGCTTGCAGCAATCCCGACTGGGCTTCTCTGGTGCTGAGATTACAGGATTCGGGCCACCATGCCTGGCAGTTCATGTTTGATCATCACATCACTGAAATGTAGTCAAGGCAGGTGGATACCACTCCCACACCACAGATGAATCCGAGATCCAAGGCCAAGGACACACAGCTAGGAAGCAGCAGAGTGAGAGCCAGCTGGGTTGGCAGGCTTCAGTACAGTGCTTGCTCTACTGCTCTTGGGTCCTCTTGGTCCTTGGGTCTCCTTGGTAGTGGGCTGACAACAGAGACACCTGGGTCCATAGTTCTCTAGTGGGGCCGCTGGGGCCAAACGCATCTGGAGAAGCTAATCAGATGGGCAAACAGACATGGCTGAGCTCCTTCTCATCATCTTTCCGTTGCTGGGCGTGTCTCAAGACGTTTCCATGTGGGGTCCATCCTGGGAGTTTGCCAAGTACAGAAGACCTTCATCCTTCCCTTGTTTGCTGTTCTTCAGCTAAGCCAGCAGCCACTCCAGCTACAGGGCTGACTGGCAAGCAGGTTCTGCCCACCGTCACCTTCTGAAGCAGTTTTGTGCCTAGAAATGGAGGCTAACAGGACTCTCTACTGCCTAGAAAAAAGGCTTAGACTCACTCTGAGCTGCTGCCTTCTGGCCACCCATGTCAACTTTGTTAGCTTCCCCCACACCCTGTCTGAGTTCCACCTAGCTCTCTGTGGAAAGGATGTTGGCTTGAGATGTTCAAGTTGGTTGGAGGGGATGTGTTTTTCTCTAAAGGTCAAGTACCAGACTGTAATGCCAAGCACAAGATAGTGGGCCAGGGGATCCACTGCTGCCTCCACCCAGAGAACCTGGTTGCTGTAGAGAGGGTCTAAGAACAGAGAAAGACTGGGGTGTTCCAGAACACCAGCTTCCCAGGGGACACTTTGATAAAAATAAAAAATGGGGACTGGGGTGGGGTGACTCAGGCTGAATCACCAAAGGAAAATGGCAGTCTTCTTTATTAGTGAGAGAAGGGAAGCAGGTTACAAGAGAAGCCCCTGCTGTCAGGATTATTAGTCCCAAACCCAAGCACTCAAACAAATGCAGAGGTGTATGTACACAGTTAGTATGTGTGTGGGGAGGCATCTCTTAAACTACCCTCCATGGAAAAATATGAGCCTAGATTCTAATCCTCCCTACTCCTCGGAGGTGGGTGGTTGAGCCCCCGTGGCCCAAAAAGTGGTATTTTCAGGGCATGGGCCAGCCTATAGCACTCACGTGGTCCAGTGGTACTCAGTGGCTGGAGGGTTAGCATCTGCTTTGCATGTAAGCTTCACATCTGTCCGCTGCAGGTACCAGTTGCCATCAAAGCCCTCAATGGTCACCTCAGGTTCATCTGTGAGGTAAGGGAGGATTTTGGAAGAGGGTGAGGTCAGGAGGGCAGACAGGGAAGGGCTAGCAGGGACAGTTAAGGAAGGGAGACGGGGACGGGACGAAGGAGCAGCTTGGAGAGTAAGTTGGCATTGCGGGACCTCAGCAGAAGTGACAAGGGGAAAGGTTAGAAGGAGAGGCGGAAGTTACCGAGGAAGAGGACAGGGAGATCACAGCATCTTGGGAGGGAAAGTAGTGGGGAGAGACGAGGGAACAGAGGAGGAGGGCAACAGGTAGGAAGGGCCATGGCTCACACTGCACGTTGAGTGTAAGGCTCTCCTTGAAGCGGTCCAGGTGATAGTTGACGATACAGGCCAGGGACTGCCGGTGGGCTTCCCTGCTGGGCACCAATCGGTAGCGGCTGATGACTGTCACCGTGCCATTGGGGTTCCGAATTTCCTGGTACTCTGCCTCGCCCTTTAGCCGTGTCTCCCAGGACACCACACTGGGAGGCTTCCCGTTGGCTGAGGTGCAGGTGGCCACCAAGACCTTGTCATCCTGACCTTTCCTGGCTCGAAGCACTGCCTGAGTACCCTCGATCCAGTTGGTGGGCTTGGCTGTGGGGAACAACACCATGGCATCAGTTGAAATTGCCTGGGCGTCTGCTAGGTAGTCACCCTGGCCACCCCTGCTTCTCAACCATGCTTTGCCAGAGCCCTTCCCAGAATTTCTCTTGGGAAGTTCTTCATGTCTCCTTGCTCCACAAACAGTCCTGTTTTTAGGCTTCTTAAGAGTCTTGGGATGCTTAAGCCAAGCAGTTTCCTTCCTTACCATGGTGTCTAAAGCACCTGCCTGCTTCCTGGTCTCCAACACACGTCTCTTGGAGGGGGCCCAACCTAAATACAGTTCCTGACCCTGTCCAAAGCCACGGCTCCCCATCCCTGATCCTCGAGGGGAATTGTGGACACCACAATTTCACTTGGCTAGTCAAGTGAGAGGCATTGTACCTGGAGTTATGGGAACATGCCAACTCAACAGGGGTGTCTGTGGCCACTGAGGTACATGCTAAGGATAGCCAAGCCATTTAGACAGGCAAGGGAAAGAGCCCCAGGGCAGCTTACCCATCACAGTGAGGTTGAGCTGGCTTTCACGGTTGCCTGTAGGGAAGGTGGCAAATTCACAGATGTACATGCCCTCATCCTCCAGCTCCAGGTGGGAGAGGCGGATGGTGCCATCGATGAAGGAGGGTCGCAGGAACTCCACTCGTTTCTCGTAGGGGGGCAGCACCGACACGCCCATGGTTGGGTTGTAGATGGCCATGTTCTGCTTGGAGCCGTTGGTGGCCTTCTGCCATGTGACCTGGGTGATCTTCACACTGGGCAGTGGGTTGGCAAAGCTACAGTGCAGAACCACATCCGTGCCGATGAAGCCATACATGGAGTCGTTCACCTGCACCACCTGCGTGTGAGAGCCTGGCAGAAGGGAGGACAGGAAGTGGTCAGTGCCAGGCACTACTCCCCAGCCCCACTTCTCTGACCCCTGGTCTTGACTTCCTCAGCAGTCACATTCCTTTTGTAAATCTTCTTGTAGAAATAATCACTGGGTCTGGTGTCTTGTGCCTATAACTCCAGCACTTGGGAGGCTAATTGGGATGTTTGCTATGAGACTCCGAAGCCGACCTGGGTTACATAGTAAGTTCCAGGACAGTCTGAGCTACAAGTGAAACTCATTTCACATCCCCCTCAGAGTAGACAAATCACTTACTTGATATTAAAACCACCCATAGGCTGTTAAGATGGCTCAGTGGGTAAAGACATTGGCCACCAAACACGATGACCTAAATTTGATACCTAGAACTCACACAGTGGGAGAAGGTACTTCTATAAAAGGTTCTCTGACCTCCACACATACCCACCATGGCTAATGCACACACATGTAAAAATAAATAAACGAATTTAATAATAAAATCCCTCTCTGGACGGTTCTGTGAAAGATACCTAGAAGACAATGAATGACATCATTCACTTGTAGCTCATAATGCCCTTGAACTCACAATCCTCGCCCAAGCTTCCTGAGTGCTGGGATTCTCTGTGTGTGCCACTGTCATTCCTGGCAATGATCTGTACGGTTTTTTGCATGTGTATGTGTTATGCATGCAAATGTGGGCCTGTGGTTGGTGTTAACTATCTTTCTTGATTGAGTTCCAACATATTTTTTCTTTCTTTTTCTTTTCTTTTTTTTTTTTTTTTTTTTGACAGTGTCTTCCTATGTAGTCCTGGCTGGCTTAGAATTTGCTGTGTAAACCAGGCTGGCTTCAAATTTGTAGATATTTGCTTGCCTCTACCTCCTCAGTGCTGGAGTTAAACACATGACCTTCTCAGCCTCATATTTTTAGGCACGATCTCTCAGTTGGACCCAGATGGGGTTAGCCAGCTTGCTCCAGGGATCCCATCTTTGCCTCCTGGCCAGGCCACTATGCCCATCTGGCCTTTGTGTGGGTGCTGGGGACCCTCAATATACTCCTTTTGCTTTTGTGGCAAGCACTTTGCCCAATGAACCATCTCCCTAGCTCTCTACATTAAAAAGAAAGCCAACCCCTCCTCTCTCAAAAAAACAAACCAAACCAAAACCAAACCCCAAAACCCAAACAAAATCAGAATCATACTGTACAGATTGTTCCAAATGCTGCTTTTCACAGAGTGATACAGGCCAGTGTTCCAAACATACGCATTAGTATCCATATATCCACACCCTAGCTTTCCTCCTTTTTTCTGGTTCTTTGGATGAAGCCCAGGGCCTTGCTCAGGCCTGTCAAGTTTTCTTCCACTGAGCTACATTCAAGCTCTGCCTCCCCCTGCCCTCCCAAGATGCCTTTTAAGGCGTCTTTAAGGCGGTTTCTGGCTTTATGGTCAAGACTGATCTTGAACTAAGCATCTTCCTGCCTCAGCCTCCAGAATGTTGGGATTACAGGCAGCAGCACCATATCTGCCTAGCTTGCCATCATTTTGGATGAGGGTGAAAAGCTCTCCTTTCCAAGAAGAGCAGAGCTCTAGCTAAGAACTTTCCTGGGCTTCAGTTCCCTCATCTGACAAATGAGCCAGATAATCCAGTGTTCTCCACCTTACCCGTTGCTGGGGAACCAGGTGACATACAGGTAAGAAAGGACATGGGGGCAGGGGCAGGAATCTGGAGAAGCTGCTGAGGATTCGAAGCTAGAGGGCCCTTCCCCTTCAGCTCCCATGAGGAGCCCACACAAGCCCTTCCATTCGAAAGCTGCCCAATCTGGTCCTCCAGGTTCCTCTGAGCATAGCCCTCCCTGTCTCAGAATATGGCTGCTTATACCCCTGACTTCTCTCTGGACTATGAACTTCTACAGTTGGTTCTCTTCCTGAGTCCCCAATGCCCAGTGAAGCTCAGTAGCTGGCTTACAGAGCATGCTTCTGTGTTTCATTTTCTCTAGTATAGCAAATATTTATCACTGGGCAAACTGCAGTGGCAGCCAAGAGAATGGGTATTCCCAGGAAGGGGCAGGCAGCTGGGGCTCCCTCATCTAGAAGGCTTTTTTCCTTGAGCCCCCTTAGCCTGAGTTTGGTGCTGGCCTGGGGCAACCATGCCAGACCCAGGCTCTGTCCTCCACTTCTCTCCATCTCTGAGTCTGTCACATCCCCAAAGCTGCATCTTTGTCACATGACTATACGTACTTCCTGTCACTGATGAGAGACCGTGTTTGTGGGCTTCGTATCTTGCATCCTGAGTGCCATCAATAATATCAGGCCCTCTACTGACCCAAAGGCAGGAGGATGGCCCCCAGAGACCTGGGATCCTTGCCTCCTCTGTGTGATGGAGAAGTTGGGGTTGCTGGGTAGGTCCCAAAGCCCATGGTCACTTTAGTACATTGCTCCCAATTCCACTCTTCCAGAGATCACAGTGACTGTGGGATCTCAGGGGCTTAGAATAAAGCAGGCTTTCAAGAAATGCATGCTAAGCCAGGCATGGTGGGACGTGCTTGTAATATTAGCATTCAGGCAGCAGAGTCAGGATGGCAAGTTCAAGGCCAGTCCGGACTATATAGTAAGACCTTGCAGGTGGGTGGAGGAAAGAAGGAGAGGAGAGGAGATGGGGGAGGAAGAAAGGGAGGGAAAGAGAGAGAGAATTGCTGAAGATATCTGGTTTTGGCTTTCTTGAGCCATGTCCTTGGCACTGAGAATTTCATCCATATCCCCGTTCTTTTCGCCATTCATACAGCCTTACCAACACACTGAGTGTTCCTATTCCCCTAGCTGGCCCTTGGCAGCAACAGACGTCTCAAGCGGAGATGTTGGGGGCTGGAGAAGCTGCGAGGGGGAAGTGTGGCACATAGTTGGGGGCCATCTACTTGTGGGACCCTGGCAGCCTTTATAAAGGAGTAGGCTGGATGCCCTGGGTCTCCTGTTTCCTTCTGGCTCTGTCTGACAGCAGCCCAGCCTGTGCCCCACCCGGAAGCAGCCCTGAGAGGAGGTCAGTGGGTCAGATGGTCTAGCACTCTTGCTGACTGGTCAGCTGGCAAGCAACTAATTCCTCCATCCTCCTTGACAGGATAAATGGGTGCTCCCTGATGCTCCTCCAGCCTCCACTCCCCAAGCCTGCTGGAGGCTGCCCAACAGCTGAGATAATGTGGGCATAATTGGGGAACTTGCACCACATAAAGCCTAGAACTGGAAAAGCCAGTTGGTAGGGCTTGGGCCACAGGTGAGAGTTGGAGGAAGGGGCATGGGCATCAGGAACCATCTTGGTGCTAGGTCTAGTAGGTCTGAAGGGGCACATGGCCCACTGAGCTCCACTACCCCATCTCCTCACATCCCTTCTGCAGGTGTGGGGAAGACAAGGGGCTGGCCCTGGTTCCCAAGCAGTGACCTCACCCTTCAGGGATACATCAGTGCTAGGAGGGGAGGTTGCTAATGATGCCCCATGGAAGTTGGGGTGGTTTCTGGTGTGTGTGTGTGTGTGTGTGTGTGTGTGTGTGTCCTCCCTACCTAAGCCTACCCTGGTTAGAGGCCGTTTTTCTCTCCACTGGGTTTTCCCAGAAGCAGCTTCAAGGTGGTGCAGAAAAAAACATTCCTGGCATCCCCTCACGGTACACAAAGGCATTCCTGGCCCTTTCTGTCCCTGTGATGGGCTGGGAGAGGACAGGGAGGACCTCTCGGTAGCGGGCATGTTCACTTTCACCCTCGGCCTCTCCCATAGCAGGCTGTTAACAGAGCCTAGGAGGTGGTTCGAGGGTGGCATGTGGGGCTCTTGGAATATTGAGGGTAGAGACCCCAGTGTCCTAGAGTTGAAAGAGGATGATTAGCAAAATTGGGCCACTCCTCAACATTCTAGCTGGAGGGACCTGGTTCCCAAGCTTCTGCAGGGGCTCCCTGGCTTGGCCAAAGCATGTCAAGTCAGGTTTAGGTAACCACCTCTTAGACTGTGTGGCTTTTCTTTTTCTTTCTTTCTTTTTTTTTTTCAAGGGAGCAGGGCTCACCCTTGAACATGGAGAGGAGGGGCTGAGGAAGCCTGGGAAAAGGAACAGGATTGATGGGTGCCTGCTGGGGCAGGTGGCAGGAAGTGGGGGTTTTAGAATATGCTCATCTTTCTCCGTTTCTGCTCCAGCATCATAATCTTGAAAATGATATAGGTGGCTGCCGAGCTCTGTAGGGACTTTCTGGCACTCTCTTTTGCGAACAGAGGGGCTGGGAACAGTCTTCAGTGTGAGTTTGCATTCCGCCTCTGGGACATCTCGTGGGCTAATGCTTAAGCTCTCCATGACTCGGTTCACACTGAGGTGCACATCTGCCAAATGGGGATTCTAATAGTGTATGCCTGCCCCTAAAGGACTGTTGCAAGGATGAAATGGAGTAGGTAAGCAGAAAGCAGTATTAGCACAAAATAAATGCTCAATCAATGTTGGTTGCTGCCATCATCATCTATCATCATCATCATCATTATCATCACCATCATCATCTGTGAAACAGTAGGTCTCCCTCTCTGGAACTTCATTCGACAAATGTTTACTGATCATCTACCTGGCGGTAGGCACTGTACGGGTCCTCCTCTTCTGGGGCACTATGATGGTTCTCATTCCTGACTCTCTGATGGGCACTTCTGCTAGGACCTCAATGGCACATTACCTGCAACTGTAGCCATTACTAATTCCTGCCCTTGTTTGGAGTCTATATCCTGTCACTTACTGGGGGTCTAGCTACCATGGGAAAAGCAGGGACATGCTTGACCTTGGGCTGTGTTGACCACATTATGCCTGACATGGCAGGCCCAAACCTGGGGAGCCTGCTGACTCTCTGGTTACCCAAGCAGTAGGTCCTCTGCCCCTGCAGACTACAGACTGGAGCTTGTGACATGTTAGCACATGAGAGTTCAATGGTTCAGGCAACTTTCCACTAGCCAAGTGAAGAGGGATTGGGTCATCTGCCAAGTGAGACAGAATGGCAGCCCCCTGACCTAATACAATGCCCATCCTAAACCAGGGTCTGGCTCAATCTGTCTCTCTAGGAGCTTTATTCTGGGTGGTGTTTTTCAGAAACCCCACAGTACTTTGAAAATGACACAAATGCCAATTACAATACTTAGCCACAGTACTCTTAGGTAGCTTGTGCTGGGGTCCAGAGACTGTGGGTCAAAACTGGAATCCGGGGAGCCCAGTGCTGGAGTGCACATAACAAAAGGCAGTTATGTGCACAGTGGAAAAAGTAAAGGACTGGGACAAAGGATGCAGAAATCACGGGACATATACCTGCACAAGAGGGGTCTTACACCTGAGGGTACACAAACAGTGAGTCTTTCCCCATCACTACCCAGATCTCCCTGACCATCCTAGGTGGTCAGGTCAAGGTTTCAAGACACAAGCCCTTGGGACTCATGCTCTGGTGCCTCAGTTTCCTTAACAGAACACAGGCTAGACAGTTTGGGGTGACCTGGCTTCTCAGAAGTGCTGAGCCAGCAAGGCAAGCATCAGACCAGCCCACCCCTCAACGTCACAGGCCTGCAAAAGCCCAAGCTCAGCAACAAAACACAAAGGCTCCTCAGTTGTGGCGGACGAACCTGCTCCCCAAGGCCCTGCCCTGCCTGCCATGGAGCTAATCTGCAGGGGGGGTGGCAAAGGTTCCCACGCATCGGGCGTGGCCATGTGAGCTGCTTGTCTTCATGCCCTTTCTGACTTTAGAACTCCTGTCCTAGCTGGGCAAGCTGGGTCTGAGCTTAGAAGGTGGGTGTGTAAATGGGAACTTTTGTGAGGACCACTGTGCCCCGGCCTGGCTACGCTGAGCTTCTCCGGGCCTTCATTTCCTGAAGTTTTCCTCCGTGTCTCCAGCAGTGGCTTGAGCGGAGGGTTGGCACGCAAGAAAGGAAAAGTCTATGTGTATAGGTGTAGGGGGCTGGGCCCTCAGACAAGGACCTGTGCCAAAGCGACGTCCCTCTTTTCTTTTGCTTTTACTTTGTGGTGAGACAAGAGTCTCATTACTGTAGCCAAGGCTGCCCTAGAACAGGACTATGGAGCATAGGTTGGCCTCAAACTCATGGGAGTTCTCCTGCCTTAATCTCTTGACTGAGCTTCCTGACTAATGGGATTAGTTACATGTGAGAGCTACCATGACATCTGGCTAGTAGAAAAATCAACACTGTTTCCCCCAACTCCGTGTGTGTGTGTGTGTGTGTGTGTGTGTGTGTGTGTGTGTGTGTGTGTTTAGATCAGGGACCACATTGGAAATCCAACCCAGGACCTTGCACATGCCAGCTAAGTAAGTGCCCTACCAACAAGGCACATCCCCAGTTGAAGCCAATATCCTTTGCTTCTAGGGCTTTCTAGGCATGCTCCCTCCCTCCCCTCCAGGAACTGGCAGGCAGGACAGGACTTCCGGTGGTGAGAAACAGCTAAGTGTAAGTGGGAATGACTCACTGTGGGGAGGGGGAAGGGTCCCTGAAACTCTGCTGAGTCAGCAAGGTGACCTAAAGCTTTAGGACCCTCCCCTCAGCACAGCTTCTTTCCCAAATGTCAACTCTCCGGAAGCCCAGACAGGAAGCATTTGGGGAGCTGGCAAGGAAAAAAAATGGGATCAGGCGGGAACTCCCTTTCTGGGGTCACCTCCTCTTGGAAGGTCTTGCCAACCTGTCATCTGGACCTGATCATTCTGCCAGGAAGAAGCCATAAGGGCAGGGTGCTCGCTGAAGCCCTTTGAACTTGTTCTTTCCTGTATCTATGCCCCAGGCATGGTTCTCCATTAATTCAGGAGCTCCTTGGCTCCCAGGCTGCATCACCTCCTTCCAAACTCCCCTTCACACCCGGCATGGGACGGGGCCACAGTGACTTAGCCTACAGGGCACCAGGAGGAGACACAGGCAATAGCTGTCCTATTCCTTGTCCCAGTGCCCAGCCAGTTCTCTGGGGAGGCACAGCAAGAAGGCATAATGCGTGCGCTGGCTCGGCATAGTGGTTCGCATCTCCAGTTCAGGGACCTCTGTTGGTAAGAAGGCCTTGGGGGAATTCTCTTGGGGACAGAGCTTCTGGGATGACTCTGTATCCCTTCCACTCACCACCAGCCACTCATAGTAGTGATAATGTCCTATGATCCCACAGTCAGGGGCTAATTGCTACTGTCTGAGCCCCGGCGCCTCCACCCCCAGCTCTGGGGTCACAGAAACTGCCCATGTTTTCCTCTTGGCTGAAGGCTTGTTCCCCCCTCTCCCTGACTCCCCACATGGAGTTGGTTAATGATGGGCTGTGGGGCTGGCGCCCAGTTGCCTTGGGTGGGGGAGCACAGTGCGTGGGAGAAGAGGGGGCGCGGCAGCCTGGGAAAGGACCTAGAAGGAGCCAGAGCACAGGATCTTCCAGACAGACTGGGCCAGCCCCACTTCCCTGGCAGTACAGAAGCCCTGGGGGGTGGCAGCAGCCATAGGGGCGCCCTGACAAGCTCTATCTCACCCTG
The DNA here is from genome assembly GCF_907164565.1 of Psammomys obesus. Classification (NCBI taxonomy): domain Eukaryota; kingdom Metazoa; phylum Chordata; class Mammalia; order Rodentia; family Muridae; genus Psammomys; species Psammomys obesus. The sequence continues at coordinate 5,765,926 of NW_026596039.1, read as the reverse complement.
AAACCTGGCAGAGCAGGATGGGGGACACAGATGAATCAGGGAGCTGGGCTTTAGGTTCTCCCATCAAGGAACAAGGAAGGGGTTGGGGATTCTGGACCACTCTCCTGCAGGCCCATTTCCTGTTGTCACCCCATCTCCAGGGTCTCTGGTAAGCAGGGACTCTACTTTGGCACACTAGGAACTTAGTATCTCATTCCTGACTCTCCACCTGTCTCCATCTCAAGCCTTCATGTTGTTAGCTCTCAGTCCAATCTGCTTCCTCTCTGGTATCATTTCCTCTGGGCAATGCATAGGGGAAGGGTGCCCTTAAGAAAATGGACAAGGCAGGCTCTAGCCCCTACTGTCTGGTCACTGTTGCCACCTAGGCTTGAGTAGGGCCAGTTCCTTTTCTGTAAATGTGAGTAGCTGGACCTGAGGGTCTGGGGCAGGGGAGGGGGTCGTTCTGTGGCCCTAACCTGCTCCGCTCACTCTACCTCAGCTTCTCTCCTCCTCTGCATTTACCTTCCGGAACCTGAATACTGTCCAGTTGGTTCTCAGTCTTTGTATGCCGGCTAACTTCTCCTGGAAGTCCTCCCAGATCAAATCCACGTTGCACCACAGCAAAGCCGGGGTACAGCAGCTTTTCCATAGCCAGGCAGTCACCCGGACCAGCCTATGGGAGCTCCTTAACAGCTTTGTTCCCTCTGCCGCATTGGTCCAAATCTGAACTCCTCCTAAGCTCCTCCCACCAGGACCCTCATCTCTGCAGTCTCTCACTTCATTTCCTCAACCCTCCTGGGCTGGGACCCCATGCACAACCCCTTTGTAACTTCACCACCCAGGTCTTCTGCCTTCTTCCTCTGAAAGCCTTGACCCTGAGTAGCCCACCTCTCACTGGTCCACTGCAGGGCAATGCTGAGTGTATCGTCCCCTGGCTGGGGCAACCATGTTATAAACTTCCTGAACCCAAGATCAAGCCTAAGTGCCGCCTAAGTGCATTTATGTGTGTGTGGTTTTGTTTGTTTGTTTTTGTTTTTTCAAGATAGGGTTTCTCTGTGTAGCCTTGGCTGTCCTGGACTCACTTTGTAGACCAGGCTGGCCTTGAATTCATGGAGGGGAGATCTACCTGCTTCTGACTCCTGAATGCTGGCGTTAAAGATGTGCACCACAACACCTGACCTGCCTAAGCGGGTTGTGAACGCATGGCAATCTTCCTGCTTCAGTCTCCTGTATGCTGGGACTATAATTGTGAGCCACCATGCCCAAAGGAAGGCGTTGAACAGAGTTCCAGACTAGAAATTTTGAGAAAAGGAGGGCATGAAAGAAAGACTGCTCGAGGTCTCTGACTTCTGTACTTCCTGAATCCCCTCAGCGGGGGGTAGCTTCTTGGAGCCTTCTCTTCTCTCCCCTGTCATGGGGTAGGTGGTACTGTATGCTCAGAGTTGACACATGGTCATGTACTTGTTACAGCATGTCAGTACACAGCCTGGCACTCAGAACTCACAGGGCATCTCCACTGGTTGTTGGAGAAGGCTGTGAGCCAGTTGTGGTCCTAAGCCAAGGCTAACCACCATCTCAGGGCTAGTGGCAGCTCCTGGGAAGTGCATTAGCCAAGGGGCAGAAATGGAAGGTGAGGCCTGACCTGTACAGAGGGGACACAGTTAAAGGTCTGACTCCTCCTTGCCCAAAAATGGGAAGTTACATCCCCATAGGGTGTAGGTCGGTTTGACCACTTGCCCACCTTTCAATCCTATATCGTCCTGGTTGCTTCTCAGCTGAGAGTCTTGATTCCCTTTCTCCCTCTTCTGTCCCAGTTCCTAGTACCTTCCTTCCTCACACCAGAGCATAAGGTGAAAAATAGTTTTCTCACTTAAGCAAGCTGCTGCAGAGAGGCCTTGCTCCTGCCACCTGAGCCTGTTTATGTCTGTATGTTCTCCAGCTTCACCACCCCCCTCCACAGCCCTGGATTGCTCCTGCCTGACCTGGCCTTTCTTGACTTGTAGGCACAGAAGCCTCTGGCTTTAAGGCCAAGATTCAGAAAGGTTTGGTGCCATGACAGCAGCTGACGCTGCAGTGAACACTATTGTCTCTCAGCAGACGCAGCCGGGGTTTCCCTGTGAGCTTGCATATATTGCTACTGACACATTTGGGAAAGTGTAGGCAGCAGCCTCTTTGGAAGACTGGCGTTGAGGAGGGAGAGGCTGGGGGCTGCCGAGAAGGCAGAGGAAGAATTCCCTCTGCTTCCCCAGGGGAGCCATCACAAGGCTCAGGATTGGCATGTGCCTTCTTTGCCTCAGTGCTCAGGGTTCCAAACTACAGCGAAGTTCAATCCCTGTTTGGCAGTGCAGGCCTCTCGGGTCTGCCTTGTATCAGGAAAGGCAAGGTGGGCCACGCCAGCACCCAGCTCTGCAGATGCTCTGACTTTCCAGATGGCTGCAGGGAAGGCAGGCTATCAGCGGGTACAGCTGCCTGCCTACAGGGAAGGCTCAGTCTAAGAGAAAGGGCTTGGGTGGAAGGTGTGACAGGCTAGAAAAAGGCTTGAGAGAAATAGAGTGGGGTCTACAGACAGGGTTGGGGTACCTGAAGGAATTACGTCTATGAGTTCTGACTTTCATTTCAGTTCAGGCAGAGGAGGGTTGTGCCACTCACATCAAGTTGCATGGATCTGTCTAGGCCTCAGTTTCCTCACATATAGAGTGGGGATAGTGATAGTACTGTTTCCTGGGGCTGATATGAGAGTGAAAGGAGCCCATTCCTAAGTGCTCCTACATGACACCTGGCACTTGGAGATGCCACATAAGTGGTGGTATTGGCAACACACAGGGAAAGACCTGCCTGGGATTCAGGTGAGCTAGCTCCCTGGGCAAGAGCACCTAGATCACTGCTGACCTTTTTGGGCCAGACAAAAATGTGGTGGGGTCTGTCCTATACCCTGTAAGACACTTATCAACACTCCTGGTGTCTACACACTAGATACTAGAAGCACCCACCATCTTCACTTGTGACAACTAAAAAAAAAAAAAATCATATTCAGACCCTGTCACATGCCTTTTAGGGGAAGAAAATCACCCTAGTGAAGACCATGGGACTAGAGGAGGGGCTGATGAGCTCAGGCAGGGGAGATGAAATGTATGATGGGTATGTAGGGCCAGCCATGGCAAGCTGGGTGTAGAGGGAGTGAGGGATGCCCCTCTGGGATTCTTTGTTGGGGAGACCTTCCTTGTATGTCCTGGGTAAGAAGGGAGAGGCAGTCCTTCCTGTCTGTAGGACAGAGCAGAGCTATGCATAGGGACACAGGTGGTCAGAACAATGGGCTCAAGGTTTGCTGTTTGACAGACACAGGCTATGAAGAGGCTTTCGTGTCTTCAGAGGATGCAAGAACACGGGCAAGGGATGCCAGCAGGGAGACCTGCCGGGGGAGTGTGGCCAGAACCTCTACTCAGGGAGTGTAGGAGGCCGTGAAGGCAGAAGGCTGGGGTGTGCTCAGGGCTGTGCTCAGCAGAACCGAGGAGAGGCAGTATCTTCCTGCAAGGGTAAATTGTTATCATTTTGGAAGGATTTTCACCTCATTTGGTTCCTGCTTAAGTGAAATCCACAACATGTGTTCTCTGCATTAGTGGAGTGTTTGTGCTTAATTAGTGGCAAATTCTTTCATATTAAAGTCATTGAGTTTTGCTGTTTGCTTTCCTCACCCTGGGCCTGGCTCTCCTGTGTTTGCTTCAATGTGGGAAGCCTGACTAGAGATAGCCAGGTCCCTCTAGTGTGGTGAATTCAGAAGATACTCAGGCAAACACACGCATGCATAAACACACCCATGCACGAACTCCGTGGTATTCAGAGTCCACTGCTCCAGCCCTGCTGGCTGTCCCACCCAGGACCAGTGTCTGTCCCTCCTGGCCGTTTGTACATATCCCCAGGCAGCTGCACGTGGCTGGCAGCTCTCCTTTGGCCCTGCCCCACCTCTGGAGGTACCTTATAGGCCATGTTAAGGGTCAGAGGAATGCTCCAGCCTGCTGAGTGTGGTAGGCCTGCTCCTCCAGAGGAGGGACAGGAGCAATGCAATGTGGAAAACACTGCATAGGAGGCTGAGTTCTCATAAGCCAAGTGGGCAGGGGGACTGAGAGCAGACCAGCGCCAAGGGCCCCTGAGGGATGCTGGGATGGGGAGAGGGCAGGCTTTGCTCCTGCTCCAGCCTCTCTGGAAGGACTGTCTTATCAGTTCCAAAGATTGAAATTCATAACTTGAGAGGGATGCTTTGTGGCCTAGAAGGCATGGATGCCCTTTGACTATTAGCTTTAGGGGTCGCAGCCCAACTCCCTAACACCACTCCTAACACCACTGTAGACCTCCAAACCACCCTCCCCCAACTGTCCAACATAAACCCTCACAACAGTTCCAGCCTGAACTGGTGGCAACCCAGACCACAGCGAAACCAGGGTCATGACCCCCACCTGAGTGCTAACCTCTTCTAGGTTTTAACCACAGAACACAGCAAACTGGGGAGCATTCCAGCCCTGCGGTGACAGTCCTAGCCTCTCTCCTTTTTAGACACAGGTTTCCCAGGGCCCAGAATGGAGATCTTGGGGGATTCTCTTACCTCAGCCTTCTGAAAAGAGCCGGGCTATAGGTGGGTGTCCCTTTGTTGGCTGCCTTTCAGCTTTTGTGGAACTCCAGGTCTAAATTCAGCCAAGCTTACCATCACAGGGAAATGGGACACTTACGGGCTTTTTTTTTTTTTTTTTTTTTTTTTTTAATTTAGCAGCCCCCAAGTGATGTGGAGAAGAAGGCAAGATATTCAGAGGGTCCTGATTCCTGATATGGTGGTTTAGAGAGTGGAAGGTCGACTCACTGGAGCATACTGCTCCCACCTTCAGCAGGCCTGTGGCCATGTCCAGGTTCTGCACAAATGTCCCTGGGTGGCCTTTCCCCCTAACACCCAAGAGACTGAAGGTGGTTGTGGTGGGGTACAGGCTTTCCTAGCTGACCTAGACAGCTTCAGTGACTTCCAGTGTCAGTGCCCATGGCCAAGTTTCATGACCATGCCCAAACCCAGCCTTTTTACCTCTACGATGAGTCCCAGCATATCTGTGTCCCTCAGCAGGGGTGAAGTCACCTCCCCAATACTGGGCAGCTTCCTGTGTTCCTGGCACATGGTTGTCACTGTTCCTTCCCTCTTTCTCCACAGTACTCAAACCATCACCTTACACTTGGCAAAATGCTGAAGGGACACCTCCCTGCCTCCACTGCCTCCTGTCCTCTCCCTGCCCTGCCTGGTAGGGATACATAGGGTGAGGAGATTGAAGAGTCAGAAAAGGCTCTGAGCCCAGCCACCAGCCAGCAACCTTCGATGTCTCCTTCCCAGGTTCCCTTTGTGGTGGTTCTCCTTGTGGCATCATGGTTTCAAGTGTGGGGTCTTTCCCACTTTGCTCCCCACACCGACCATCCCTCTGCCCCACAGTCTCTCAGGGGCCTCACCCAGTTCCTCTTCCAGCTCAGACTTGTCAAGGTTTCAGGAGTCACTGGTAGGGGCTGGCATGCCAGGGCCTGTTCCTCATCCTGCCTCACAGAGGGAGCCAGCACGTAGGCACAGGGCATGGCGCCCAGCTGCAGAGAGGTAGCCGGCCTCTGTGGCCACCTGCTTCCCTTGACTATCCATCCTTCCTATTCCCTTGTCCTTCTGACCCTGCCCAGAGCAGCCTGAGAGCCCAGGGGCAGCCTATGGCAGTGGCAATGTGTGTGTGTAGGCACCCCATATTCTTCAAGGAAGAATATCACCTGTCCCCTTGAACACCCCAAGGTTGGGCAATATAGCCTGTGTAACAGAAGCCTGTGGGTCCCTGAGAGGACATGGGAGGGTCATGTTCCCTGCTGGGCCCTTCCTGGAGATGGTAATTCTCAAAACTCCTAGGTGCTAGGTGTCATATGAAGACTTCAGAGAGGGCAAAGAACCTGCCCAAAGCCAAACAGTTTGTGAGGCCAGCTCTGACACCCTGTCTCCAGAGGCTATACCCCCCCATCACCGAGCCTGTTGTTATCTGTGTGTCTTGCTCCTACTCCTTCTTGGGGTAAGCAGTGGTCTACACCTTCATGGCAGACACATGGAACCTGTCTGAGGCAGGATGGGTGAAGAGTCCCTACGATAAAGGGAGTGTGGGCATCGTCCCCTCTACCTGTGAACCTGGGAAAAGGCTAAATCCCTCACCCCTGACCCCCACCTCTGCCTCTGTCAGACCCTTGGGCCAGCTGAACCACAAAGAGACCTGACTGAGAACTCTAAACACATATAATCTCCATTCTTCCATGCTGCCTGACACCAGCTTAGATCTCTATCTTTCCGGCCCTCAGCTTCTTAACCTGGGAACGGTAGCACGAGCTCTAAGGAGACAAAATGCCAAGTATTTCCAGGAATCATGGGGTGGAGGGTAATGGTGGCTACCAAGCACCAAGGAGCTACAGAGTTGAGAGTGAGTAAGTGTATATGTATGAATGTATGTATGAATGTATGTATGTATGTATGTATGTATGTATGTATGTATGTATGTATGTATGTATGTATTCTTCAGAACCATCCCAGGCAGGGAATTCCCCTCAGCCTCAGACCTAGAAAGGTGAGTAACCGCCAAGCTGCCTTTTCCCAAGGCTGGAAGTGGAAGATGTCGGTGTTGGTGTTCTTTCCTATCTCATCTCATGCTAGCCCACCCTACGCTCATCAGCCAAGGCTAAGGAAGCCAGAAGCAGGGGATACTCATGAGACCCTGGCTCTTCCCTGAGTGGACCTGGAGTTCCAATGCAGCCCTCAAGGTGAGCGGGGCTTGTTTCACCTCTACCACTATCACCAAGTGTTGTACAGCTCTATTGCTGGCCTTCCCACTAGAGGCTGCTGGGATAGCATGCCAAATTAGCTTAATGAGTGAGGCCCCAGCTTTAACTGGGGCCCTGGGCCTTGCAGCACTGGCTCCTGTTTTCGTTTTTTTAAAGCTGGGAAGGGGTGGGTTTTCTCTCTCTCCCTCTCCCATGTATTTTTCACCCTGCCTAATGGTTCCTCACTCAGAAAGGCCCCTACAACTGCTAATTGGGTTTAATTACTGGGGTAATTAATGATTTGATTGGGAAACTGAAATGTGGTGGGTGAATTCTGGTATGTAAATAGAAAAGTCAAAGGGACAGAGGACTCAGACTGAGATCCAAGGGAAGTCTAGGGGAAGAAGCAGGGTATGCCCCCTTCAGTGGTCTCCTTAGCGGGGGACCAGCTGCTGCCGGCTCCCCATTTGTCCACGAGAAAAGAAAAATAAAAGCCACAGAGGAATTAACTGGTCCAACAGCTGTAAAGAAGTTGGGTAGAGATTGGAACTGAGGAGCTGGCTGAAGGAGAGGGTTAGGAAGGTATGCTTGGCCTGGGGTGGCTCAGTGTGGCAATAATAACCGTGAGGGCACCGGGGGAAGACCTATCAGCCAGCCTGCCACAAGACCATAGAAATGTACCATGCTTGTTTCTCTTGTTGTGGTAACAGAGGCCTTGCCTCTGGGTCACCAGATAAGCAGATAGCTCATCCAAGAAGCCAGGTGCAGCAAAGGAGCAATGGGTGTGTGTCTAGAAGGCCACCACCTCCAGCCATACTTCTCTCTCCCACTTTGGCCTCTTTCTCCAGGTTCAAATGTTTCCTAAGTCTCTTGACCGCCCATTTCATGCCTTGCTGACTCTGCCGGACTTCAGCATGAAGTGACAAGAGTTCAAGAGAACTTCAGGGAATGAGGATGGCAAAGCGTCAGCTCTCGGAACTTTATAGCGGCTTAAGGACTTTCTACCACTCTGGGAAGAGGCAGATGGGGAAGGAGTTAGAGATAATAGAGGAGTGGGTAGCTGGACTGCCGCCGCTGGGTCTTAATCCCAGTTTCTGAGAGACTCTGAGGTAGGACTGTAAATCCAAGACCAGCCTGAGCGATTTAGCAACACAAAAGCTAAAGTAACAAAACAAAACAAACCAGGAGCTGAAGACTAGATGGCACAGGCTGCTCTTACAGAGGATCTAAGTCCAATTCTCTGCACCCATGTGACCATGGTGGCGCACAATGATCTGTAACTCCAGTTCCAGGGGATCTGATGTGCCCTCTTTTGGCCTTCATGGGCACCATCATGCACGCACGCATGCATGCGCACACACACAGTGTCAGGCCAACTCTAATGAATATAAAATAAATACCACTGAGCACATTGCCTGCCAACTAGTTAGTTCCTCACCACCCACAAGCTTCAATTCTTCAGTCACAGAAGTATAGCAGTTTAGCCCTCCTTGGGAATTTCTAGAGGTGTGCTTGAGCTTCCTTTCTTTATGAACCATGGGTAATTCTGAAGACATAGAAGCTTTCCTGAGAGGCACCCACCTCCAATGGTGTGAGGTTAGGCAACAAAACTCATGAACACCCTGTTAAGGCAGGTATCATTTGTCATGCTGGGAAACTGAGGCTCAGGCCGGGAAAGTGATTTGTTCAGGTGACACTGCTAACAGGTGGATCTGATCTTATGACAGGGCCTCCTGCCCTCTCTATTGCCTGAGGGTAGATCTAAACCAGTATCAGGCCTTCAATCTAGCGATGCTTAAATTCCCAGCTTCCTCTCCTACCCCTCCCATGTCCCCACCCACCACACCTCCTTAAAGTGGAAAACTCCTACTTCAACACTCAGGTCCTACAGAATATCTGTTCTGATATTCCCACAGCCCCTAGCTCCGCCTTGCTCAAATAATAATTCTTCCCCCATCCCCACACCCCCAACCCATGATTGGCTGTGCCAGACTCCGAATCAGAAGTCCCAGCCGGCCTGGTGCCTGAAGTCTGCACTGGGAACACACTTCATCAGATCTCCATAACGAACTCTGCACAGGAGGAGTCAAACCCTAGGGAACAGACTCGGGGACATTGGTCCCCACTGGCTTCCCAGGTCACCGAGAGCTTTTAATCAAGACTTCTTAGGAAGCTGCCTGATCAAAGAAGCACCTGGATCCCTGGCAAAGACCAGGTTAAGTTGCCAAACGAGATTCTCTGTGAGAGGAGGGCTGAGAGCCACACGGGTGCGGAAGCATTCACTCTCAGCTCTCTTCTCAGCGTGAAGAGGACAACCCTCTTTCCCTCTGCTGGCTGGGGTGTGTGTGTATGTGTGTGTGTGTGTGTGTGTGTGTGTGTGTGTGTGTGTGTGTGTGT
>NW_026596039.1:5713856-5756739 GCF_907164565.1 Psammomys obesus | reverse complement strand
GTGTGTGTGTGTGTGTGTGTGTGTGTGTGTGTGTGTGTGTGTGTGTGGAGGAGATGTCACATCCTACCACTATTCTGTCCAGCCTCTTCAGCTTTGGGCATCCAGAATCCTGAAGCAATTTGAGGATGATAAAGAGTGAAGCGGCTTACAGTTATACAAGGAATGAAAAAACTAAGGAAACCCCCTGTTCAAAGGGGCTGCTCAGTTTCCAAGGGGGTTCCCTAGTAAGGGGTACAGGGACTGTCTCTGGCATGAACTCAGTGGCCAGCTCTTTGATCACCTTCCCCTGGGTGGTGCAGCCTTGCCAGACCACAGAGGAAGATGATGCAGCCAGCCTTGATGAGACCTGATAAGCTAGGGTCATATAAAAGGGAGGAGGTGTCCCCCTCTCCTGTCAGGGGACTAAGGAAAGGGCATAGGGGGAGAAGAGGGAGGATGGGTGGGACTGGAAGGAGACAAGGGAGGGGGCTGCAGCGGGGATACAAAGTGAATAAATTGTAATAAAAATATAAATAAAATTAAAAAAAAAACAAGGAAAATAAAAAACCCTTTTCACTTTGATTGCAGAACAGGGAAGCAGGGCCAGCCACTGGCTGGCAAACAGCCCTCTGAGAGTGCAGGCTTCTTGGTAAGGGTCTCTGGGAGACAGGGTGTCATCCCACGAACACTGCTGAGAGGCCCAGAACAGCAGGATTAGGGCGAAGAAGTGTGGTGCCCCATCCCTAGGCTGCAGGTGTCCCAGGCGGGGCCTCTTATGGGTGCAAACAGGAGGTACTCTAGAGTTCAGTCCTGCCCGGCCCCCTCAGGGTAAGAGGGGGGAAGGAGGCCTGAAGAAGCAGGTCAATGCCAACTCTCCCCACTGCCCCACCCCCAGCAAGAGCAGCACAGCCAAGCCTGTAGGACCAGAACCCAGCACGCTGTCCTGACATGTCCTGGAGACACAGCCTGAGTGGGAAGTGAGGTGGTGAGTCAGGGCTTGGAGGTGGGGTAAAGGGGCATAGAAGGGAGGACAGAGGTCTGTCCACCTTAGAGAATCAAGGGGCTGGCAGGCAGCAGGCCAGGGCAGCTTCCCCAGATGGAAAGGCGGCACCTGGACTCAGGGGTTCTTCATCCCAGACCTCTGCCTCCCTAGTATGGCTCAGGTTGTCAAGCAAGGCTGCCTCTGATAGATAGGGGCTAGGAGGGAGCGCCTTCTTGCCTCCATTGTGCAGGGAGAAATCAGGCCTGGGCTAGATAAAAGTGAGAGTCAAGCCTTGTACTCGGAACAATGCGCTTCAATCAACAGGAAGCCTGGCTGAGTGTCCCCTCTTTGCCAGCACCCCAGGCTCTGCCCCTCATGGTGGCACAGTCTGGCCTTAGGAGTGGCAGAGCCTACACTCCCCAGAGAAAAGCCGCTTGCCCACAGTAGAGGTGGGTGCGGGAGGTCCAAGTGAGGATTAGGGCGGGGAGACGCTTTGAACCCCAGAAAGACTGGTGGGAACTGGTTCTTGACTCATGGCAGAGAAGGGGGGTGGGGAATGGCAAAGCTCCTGCTTTATTATTATTATTATAGATGTGAACTCAAGCAATTAAAAATACACATCTGACTTTAGGCCCCATCGGAACCGCCAACAGTTCTCAGCAACTTTTTCTTTCTGAAACACAGATTGAGTAAGCTTGTCCCCCATCATTTGGAGACTCTGAACCCTAAAAATAAATAAATGCTGGAGGTCAGAGCTTGTGCTTCTGGCCTTTGGAATTGCTCTATTCTGGGCTTTTTTTTTTTTTTAAATGCATTGGCTACCCAGAAGTGCTTCTCTTTTTCTGGTATCTTCCACTTTTGTTACCATCTTCTGGAACTAGTCTTGACACTCCCGTTTTACAGAAGAGGAAACTGTGGCCTGGTGTTGGGTGAAAAACCCACCAGGCTGCATAGCTGTGGTAGTGAAACCAGAATTCAGCCCTAGTCTTCCTTCTGAGCCATGTCCTGGGCCGAGGCCTGGAGTCCTCCTCCCTGTCCTCCATGGCGATGTCTTTGCTCAAGTCTGTAAATCCCTTTCCTAAGAGAATAAGGGCATTGTAGGCTGAAGCGCTCAGTGGCATACCTAGCCTGGGGTCCCTGTGGTCCCTTTTCAGGGACAGGGAAGGACGGAGGGGCCGTGCTCTCAGCGGAGAGCCAGCTGGTACCCTGACAGGTAGCTGGGCCACACCTGTCCAGCCTGACATACTACCCCAGGCCTTGGCTAGCAAGGGTCCCCAAGTGGACTGGAACAAAAGTCTTTGGGAAAGTGATGCTCAGGTCAGATTCTCCTGGCCAGGGAGCAGCAGACAGACGTCAAGCCTTTCTGACTCTCAGAAACCTCCCAAAGGGAGAGAGGGGCTGCCATACGCCACACTCACTGTGTCTGGCAAGGCTGACCTCTCACTCAATCACTAAGTTTTTTCTCTTCTTTCGATGTCTCCAGAGTAAGGTACTTTACCACTGCCCCTGGGAGACTGATAAACTGATTTACACTCTTTCACTCCTGACGATGTCTGTCCTCAATTCTTCCTGCTGCCCTGGAAAGCTCACCCTGTCCCACGGTGTGCCTAGACCTGTTTGACTAGCCAGCAAAGCTGGGGATCAGTAAGCTCTTCCTCCTAAGGAGAGAAGTCGGGGGGGGGGGGTAGGGTGAGAGCTTGGTAGGCAAACAGAGCTCAGGCTGGGTCCTTCCATTCCCTGGCAAGTTGCCTCAATCGGGGGCCTCAATTTCTTTATCCACAAAGTGGACTTGATATCTTAGCTTAAAAAAATGTGTGTGGGGGGGTGAAGCATGTGATTATCCAGTTGCCTGGCTAAGGAAATGCTCAGGACTGGGAGCCTAATAGAGCTACTGTGGGATCAAGGCCGGAGCCACAACCTGATGCCAGCTTTTCCAGCTCCCTAAAGTGGCGCCTAGGTTCATCTGTCTGGATTCTCTAGGCTGCCTCGAAGCTGGGCAGCTCAACCACTCCCCATCAAACCCACATCCTCATTTTGACTAGAGCTGGGCCAGGTCTTAAGGCCCCATGGCCAGTGGGACAACAATCCAGGGGAGCTCCACCAGCCACTGGGTGTCCTTCTTGCAGAGATTAAGTACAAGTAGCCCCATGTTTTTCCTAGCCAGGGTGCAAGGGTGTGGTTAGAAGCTTGAGGGTGCGGCTCCACAGGGCTAAGGGGCCTCTCAGTCTCCCCAAGTCCAAGACAATGCCAAGTGGCCACTTCGACGACTCCCTTCCATGTCTAGCCCAAAGACACAGACGCCAACCTTGCCAGACCCTCTCTGTCTCCAGCCCCCTCCTCACTGGCCACCCAAAGTCCTCCTGCCTAACTCTGAGAGTGGGGGAACAGAGGCCCCCATCCCCGCTGACTGCTCCGCCCCTGCGCTCCAGCACCTCTTCTGGGCAGGTGTGTAGCAAGGCAGCAGGGCAGCCCTGGTTAGAATCATAGGATGGCCGCAAGGGCTCCATTCCATCTCTGCCTAATGTGGAGGGAAAGTGGCAGGAGGCAGGGAGGAGCCTTTTGAAAGCCACTCTGGAGATCACTGGGCACTGGATCTGCCCCAAGGGCACCACACCCATGGCTCCTGGAGTCCTTCCATTTCAAAGCAGGAATGCTAAGACAGCTGGAAAACTGAGGCTCAACTGCACTCAAGGACAGCAAGGTCACAGTTGCGGCAGAGCCAGGATGAAAATCCAGGTCTGCTGATTCTAGATACTGTATACTGGCCAAAGCAGAGATGGGGCAGGGCCCTAAGTGTCCCCAAAGTCACAGGGAATACATCCAGAGCACATGTCTATGGAGGGTGAAACTGACTTTACCCCTGGACAGTCTGTAGTCTGATCCCACTGGGCATATGCCCCATACCCCCCAGGGGTTTTCTCGGTTCTGAGAGTCCCTGATATGACAAATTAATTTACTTCCAATGTCACTTATGAATCCCTGACACCTGTTTGTGAGAGGCATGGCCTGGGAATCAGGAGACCTCAAGTGCCAATTCTGGGGCTACTTTGACCTAGTAAGTTATAGTTCTTTCTCTCTCTCTCTCTCTTTCTCTCTCTCTCTTCAGTATCCTCATCTGAGCTGTATACAGGGGGGCTACTCTGCCCTCTCCCCCTTTAGCCTCTTCTAGCCAGTCAGGGGTGGGGGGTGTCTCAGGTCTGTGCGACCTCCAATCAAGTCCAGGGGATGACAGGCCTGGGGAAGAAAGTGGGTTTCATCTCCACAGTTTCTAGGCTCCTGGGATCTTGTTGGCTGTTGTCACTAGAACACCTCTAGATGCTGTCAGTACAGTGGGACCCAGAGAATACACTGGATTTTGAAACCCTCCAAGGCAGTGTCTACTACAAGGCATGGCCATGGAGAGGTTTCTCAGAAAATCACTCTGACACAGCAGGGTCCTTTCCCGACTCTGGGAAAGGAAGCCAGGCTCTCACCCAAATCAAGGGGCAGCTGGGGTGGCTTCCGGACTGGGAGAACTTGCACTCACAACCAGGAAGTGAGACAACTGTTAGTAAGACTCCTTGAAGTGAGTCAGGCACTGTGGTGAGTGAGATGGGCAGAGAGGGCTCAGGAGACTCTGCCAGGGAGCTCTTGGGAGCTCTGTCCCTTTCCAGCCACTAAGGCACATTTAACCACTTAATCTGTATCCTGGAGATGACTGCTAATATGAAACCCTAAGGACCTTAAGGGTGAAGACTATTTTTCTTTTTTTAAGACAGAGTCTATATAGTTCAGGTCTTGAAATAGCAAGAATCCTCCTGCCTCAGCCTTCTGAGTGGAGGATTATAGTGGAACACTTCCACAAGGCTTAGGAAGGAAGAATGCTGAAGTGGTTTCAGTACTTCCCCTACGCTCTGTCTCCCAAGTAACACTGAGTCCTGACTGTACCCAGGTACAGTCACTAGGTACTATCCCCACAGCCTTGAGTGAGTCAGGCAGTAACTCTACTTCAGTGACTGTGATGTGAGCAGAGACAGGAGAATGACCACCATGCCATGACAGACAGGGATGCTCTGGAAGCTCAGCAACCCAGGGAAATGGGCAAGGGTGTTGGGTCTCTCTCAACTGGACTCTAGGTGGCTTTGCTTTGAGTGACCCCTTTTCTGTCCTCTATTCTAGGGGTAGGTGCTGTCAGTAGTGGTCGGGACAGGGACCCTGAAGCCCAAGCCTAACCTCTGGCAGTCTTTCCTCCTTCCTGCTCTGAGGGTATCTGGAGAGGAGACAAATCTCAGGGAGATGTTAATTAGTTCTGACAAATTAATAAAGAAACCCTAATTTATTTTCCGTATCTAATTTCCTTTTCTGTGTTTTATTTTCCTGCCCAACAAGCTGGTGCTGGGGAAATGGAGGGGAAAGGCGGCAGCGGTGGGGTTGGTCTGAAGACAGCCCAATCTACCACCCCCCATTTCTAGCTCCCTGCCCCACCCCCACCCCACCCTGCACTGCTCTAGGAAGCCATCCCCAGACATTAAGCTGTCAAACTGCTCCCAATTATCTCCCTCTATGCCCGCCGGCTCTAGGGGCGACAGTTGTAGCAAGGCGGTGTTGACTCATCCTGTCACCAGCCTGCCCTACTCTGGGAAAATGCAATTTAATGAAGTCCAATGGCAGGGCTGGGGCAGATGGGGTCTTGGCAAGAGGGTGGTACCAGTGTGGGGATGGCCAATAGCCTCTTGTTCCTGTGGGACAGCATCTTTGGTCTGAATGACATGGTCTTACCTCCAGACCCTTAGAGAGGTCAGCTGCGCACCCTCCCTCAATTCACCTCTCCAACCGTTCTGAGCAAGGACAACATTAACCTTCTCTGCAAGGGCCTCCACCTTCCTGGGCTGCCTGTTTTAAAAGCGTATGGTCCTGACAGCTGGGAAGTTCTTCCTGCTGTTTAATCTCCATCCTTTTTGCTGAAGGGAAAGTCCATTTCCCCATGCTTTTTGATACTGAGCCCAGGAGTGGATCTGTTACTGCCAGACACCACCCAGGCTAAGGCTAGAGATGGAAACTGTCTACACAGTGTCCAGCCACATGCTAAAATAGTGGGAGATTCCCTTTTGTTTTGGGTAGGGTCAGGTCCCTGCCTCATGTTGCCTTCCTGTTCCATGAAACCAGGGACTTTTTTGTCTCCCTGTATAGCAGAGAGCTTTCTATTTCCAGTTGCTGAATCCAAAGCCCACCTCTGTAATTGCTAGCTTGTGTGACTTTATACTTTTGACACCTGTGTCCTCATTTATGACAATGGAAATAAAGCAGAGTATAATGGCATGTGCCTGAGATTCCCATATCTTTAAGCTAGCCTGTGCTACCTAGCAAAACTGTTTCACCAAAGGGAGAAAGGAGAGGAAGAAGAGGAGGAGGAAGAAGAGAGAAGACTGTCATTTCCTTATTCATCAGTTGTTGGAAAGGTCAAATGAGTAAAAATAAAAAACATTTTAGGTACATTTTTATTTATTCTGTGTGCATGTTTGTGTGGCTAGGTGTGTGCCATGGCATATATGTAGGTTAGAGAACAACTAGCTGGCTCTGAAAGATCAAATAGCTCTCTATAAGCTGAGTCCAAGAAGCTGACCCTGGCTCAGAGCAAGTGCTAGGTAATGGCTATAAGTGTCATGAATACACATGACTCTGCCTTGCCAAGAGTGAGTGCTTGGAGCCTGCCAGGATGTTCACTTGGGAGGCCAACAGTGAAGAGCTGGCCTGAGCAGTGTGACCAGGAGGCCAGGGCATCCTGATGCTTCCTCCGCCCTAGTGGAAAGGACTGGGGCTTAGTTTGAGAAGAGCTTTGACCTCAGGTTTCTCTTGTCTAACTCTTTGGAGGCCCCAGCTGTCAGGAAGGGCTCCTGAGCATAACAAGAGAGAGCCAAGTAATGGTCTTCCATGAGAGACCCTTCCAGGTCCTGCGTCTATCTGTAACTTGGCTGGCTAACTGTCAGGAGGGCTCAGAGTGAGTCCTCCTTGGAGAAGGGCTGAGGTCTTGGAGGTATGGAGACCCCTCTACCCTCACTCAGAGCACCTCAAGAGACTCTGGGGCAGATGGAAGACTCAGAAAAGGGACAGAAAGCTCACTGTGGCCACGTCAATACTGGTATCGACGCCAGTTTCTTGGAGCCAGCCCAGGTGAGCAGGAGAGGTGTGCACATGCGTGCAACATGAGCCCGCACAGGAAGGTCCATGCGTGCAAGGGCTTTCCTCTGGGGCATCCACTCGTTAAAACAATACTGGAATCACAGGGTTCCTAATAGGTCCAGAGGTCTAGCACTAGATAAAACACAAAAATTCTCTCTTCCTGGGAAGCTTGGGTATCAACGATGGAAAAGGCAAGAAAGGAGAGGAAGTGTCTGTAGGTTATCTGTGGGGCCTGACTGAGAAAAGACCAACCGTGACAAGTAGTTATGGGAGAGAGCAACACCACAGTGGAGCAGGCAGAAGGTGCAAAGGCTCTGAGGCCAGAGGTCTGGAATTTCTGGCCTGTGTTGGCTGAAGTGAGAAACACAGGAGCCGCATGACGCAGGACCCAGACAGTTCCTCTCAGTGCACTGGGAGGCACCTGAGGGTGAGCAGAGGAGGCACCTGATCTGGCTTGTTCTCACAAGATCACTGATAACTGCTGAGAATAAACCTATAGGGAATGGGGGCGGGGAACTATGCTAGGCTATTGTATCAACTAGGACACTCCTGTGGCTTACCGAGCTCTCGGTGGAACAAGGCTTGGGGAGGCCTCCAGCTTTCTATAGCCCACCTCTCCCACCTGTGAAGGTGACAGCTGGCAGCCCACCCTCTGTCCCTGCAGACAAGCTGTCTTACCCATCCTAGCCTGAGGGAGGAGGAACAGGGTAGGGGTTGGGGGCGCACTGCATAAACAATGGCCTTGGGTCAACTGTCACACAGAGAATAGAGCCTTCTGGGGTGGCCTCCCCAGGGTTGGAGCCTGGCCCCACTCCTCTCACGTCTTACACTGTTCCTGGACACTCAGAGATCAAATAACTTTCACTCAAGGGGAAGTTTTCCTTTCCACTCAGCATTACACCATCAGCCCCACACCCAGATTAAAAGGCAATTTGGGGGCTTGGCTTCTGTTGGGGCAGGGGTTCTGCTTGACTCCTTTCTTGGGAACTGAATCCCCCTCTAAGACAGTAACCTGGGCCCTGGGCCAACCCCTACTTCAGCTTCAAGAAGTACAGAAAGGCAGGTTTCCCTATGCTTTAAGAAGTCCTGTCTCTAGGCCTTTGGATGGCCCAGGAAGACCCTGCAAACCAGGGTCCTGCACCATCTCTCTGCTCATCTGTACCCTCGGAGCAAAGGTGGTAGAAAAACCCATTCCCTTCCATACTCAGAAATCACAGCATGGGCTGCTTTCCAGTCAGTTTCAAATGCACAGCCTAGAACTGCCCCCAACTGGGGTTTCAAACCTTTGGGAATGGCATAGAGGACACCAGAGGCTTTGGTGTGGCCTCTACTTAAGCCATTCAGTTAATGGTGTCCTCAGCACACCTGAGGGCAAACTCTGGCATACTCTTCCAGTTCACTGGAATCTGCCATTTCTTTCAGTCCTCATGAAAGCCCTAGGAGTTGGTAGCATTGTTATTTATTTTTTTTGTGGGTGAGTTGAGAGACAGTGTCTCATGATGTAGTTCAGGCTAGCCCTGAACTCCTGATATTCCTGCTCCAGCCTTCCAAGTGCTGGGGTGACAGGTACACATGGTCAGTACTCCTGAAAGAGAAACTGAGGGTCAGGGGTCTGGCATAAAGCCCAAGGGCATAGGCTTGCAGGTGCCAGGGACCCCAGATCTACTCTTGTTCCTCAATTCATTTTTATTTTTAATCGTGTGTGTGTGTGTGTGTGTGTATCTGAGTACACATGGCATGGAGGTCAAAAGAGGTTGTTGGCCCTCTGGAGCTGCAGTTACAGGCAGTTGTAAATCATTTGACATGGGTGCTGGGAACCAAACTTGGGTCCTCTGCAAGAAAAGCAAGTCAGCAAGTGCTCTTAACTGCTGAGCCATCTCTCCAGCCCCAACCCCTTAATTTTTCCACTAAGGGCTGTGTGAGTGAGGAAGGAAAGGGATTAGTATCTACCATTTGCATTCTAGCAGTCTCCATCAAGCAATTCATCTTTAAATGATCTTGAAGGATGAAAGGTGTGATGGGTAACATCAATTGTCAATTCAACAGGGTTTAAAATCACTTAGGAGATAAACCTCTAGGCCTATCTGTGAAGGTAAGGGACTTTCTAAATTAGGTTAACTGGTGTGAGCAAACCAACTCTCAACTAGGGACTGAGGTCCAAGACTGAATCAAAAGGAGAAATCGAGTACAGTTTCAACCAGTCTCAGTCTGTCTCTGCCTGCCTGTCTGTCTGTCTCCCTCCACCCCCACTTCCTGAAGGTGGCTGTAATGTACTCAGCCACCTTCTTTCCAGCTGTTATGCCTTCCCAGCTATGATGGATTGTATCCCCTCAAACTGTGAGCCAAAATAAGCCCTTCTACCCTTGAGTTGCATTTGCCAGGCATTCTGTGTGACAAGAAGTCACACAGGGAGGTTCCCATCAGGTGCAGGTGTAAAGAGCAGCTGATCCCCCCTCACTCCACCTGCCCAAATTCACCACAGCTCTTTCCCTCTTCTGTGCTGGGCTCTATGCCAGCATATTTTAGGCCTTGGCTCTTTCCTCCTTCTGGGCCTTTGCACAGCTTCCCTGTCTGCAGGAAGTGCCTTCTCCTATCCCCACTACTCCCACTTTCTTACCCCATCTTTTGTATCTAAACCCCATTCTGCTCCCACCTCTGCCAAATTTTCCAAACCCACTTTCCAAGCTACTGACATATTACAGAAGCACCCAACTTAGGACATGACCCACCCATCCCCATCCTTTGTCCCTCAGTGTTTCTCATAAGACACTACTGACCACGCACTGTTACAAGGTTGTTATAGGTAGGGATGACAACAGTGATGACCACAAGAAAACAGAGAAATGAGAAAGACGGAGATATTTTATTTTTCTTTGGAAAACTCAGGCTAACAAGAGTCCCAGACATGAAAACAAACAATTACTGCATGCCAAGTGCTGGCTTTTGTTTTGTAAAGTATGAACCAAAACTGAGGGAGTTTTGAATGAGGGAGTGTGCTGTCTGAGAGCAATGAAGGTACTACTACAACTAAGATGAGGATTTTAGTAGGGTCTCATGGGAGTCCCTCAGAGAGGAAGACAAGAGGGGACAGAAGAGAAATCGTGACTTTAAAAGCATGTATGTGTGTGGGGGGAGATCAGAATCTGTGGCTGAGGGGAGAGTGATGGGGAGGAGGAAGGGAAGGTAAAAAATAACTTTAAAGGGGTCTTGGGTAGCTAGCATGCTTGAATCCCTGGCTTCAATCCCTAGCACCAAGTAACACTGATAACTCAACAGTGACATTGGGAGGTAGAGATGGGGAGGTAAGTAGTCCATGGACAGCCTCTGCTACATGGTGTATTCAAGGCCAGCCTGGTCTACACGAGGCACTGTCTCAAAACCAAAACAAATAAGTAAATAAGTAGGTAAGTAAATAGTCCTTGTATTAGACAAGGTTGTAAACCGTACCTATGAGCCACTTGGGTACCATTAGTGCTTTCTGGGCAGAGTCGTGTGACATAGTCAGTTAAGGAAGAGGCTTGTAGCGTGTTAACTCAAGGAGGCCAGCCATTGTATGCTCTCACTTATGGGATGTGCTTAAATAGGAAACAGAGTGGACGAGTGGGCACGTGGGCAGGAGGGGAAGGGGTGACAGGTCTAGGGTTTTTCTCTGAGGAGGCACAGATGTTTTGAATGCCAGGATGGTGATGGCTTCCCAGCTTGGTGAATATAATAAAAGCATACTTTAGAAGGGTGAATTTTATGGTGTGTCAATTATATTGTTTTTTTAATGTACACGGAGAAGGTTGGACCACACTAGGCACGCCAACAGCCCCCTGCTACAGTAAACATTTCATACATGCCCCACACATGATGTCTGGGACCAGCATAACAAACAGGTCACCTGACAGGCTACAGCACTTATTTTTGAAGACAGGCAGGTCCCCTGGCAATAGAGCAGGCACGGAAAGGCTTTGCTAGACACGAGGAAATTAGGGCAGAAAAAAACATCATGAAAACAGAACTGGCTGGTGGATATGAGAGGGACCCCACACCCCCTCAAGTCCCAGGAGACCCGCTGGAGCTCCTGGGAGATCAAGGGTCACCTGACTTCAGACTGCCATACTGTCTCCATGGAGTCAGAGTTGTCTCAGCTACTGTACCTGCAGGGGCCTAATGTGCTCTCTAAGGCAGGAGGAGAAAGGAATTCAGAAGCCAGGTCACCTTCTAAAGGTGGTCCTTGATGTAGAACACTGAGTCACAGGCTCCAGGTCTGAAGACACTCCCCAGTGGGGAGACGCAGAAGGCCTTACTCCTTAGGTGGTTCATATGTGGCAGTTGGGGTTCCTCTCACACTAGCTGCAGACAGGGAAAATGTGAGGGATAGATGCCATAGCGAAACTCTGGATGCCTTGAAGTGGGGCGAGTAGGTAGATAGAAAAGTATCAGGAAGACGGTGGCAGAAGATGTAGACTCTCAGTGTGCTGGGGCAAAGGACAAAGGGAATCCTACATGCCCCAGTGTGCATGCATGGAAAGTACTTATGAATGGAAGTGAAGGGAGGGGGAGCAGGGTGTGTGGGAGGCCAAAAAGAAGCCTGGGAAAGGGCCGGGGAGTTGATGGAGTGATGCAGGGAACTCCAGCTCTGGGGCAGGGGCGGTTTTTATAGAGGTGAAGGCATGGCAAAGACAAGAGGATGAGACAGAGCAGGTTGAGGGGGAGGACCTAGCTATTTTTTCCCGGCATCCCCCAGGCCACTTCTCTCACCACAAACCTCAGTCTCAAGCCACTTGGTTGTCATGGAAACGGGATGGAATAGAACAGATGGTCTCCACTAGCCAAATTCCAATTAAACAGGGCAGAGATAGATAGGAAAGGGGGTGTGATCTGATGGGGCCAGGAAGGGCTCTGGCCCCCCGACCCACCCGACATATACTCAGGGCTCCCTTAAGATGGGTGGGAGGCCTGGAAGGAGAGTCTCACTACCGGACACCCCTGCCCTCATGGCTTCATTTCCTGAGGATGTGGGGGCAAGGAGGTTGAGGAAATGTCAGCCGTGGGGAGCAGCGCTGGGGGATTCACCTCTAAATTCAGAGCATCAAAACGGAGGCACACACATAGACCCAGGCACGTCTGTGTACCGAAACACATCTACATGAACAGAAGCATGCAGGAGCCGTGCGGAAAGGTTAAGCAAAGTCATTACAGAGACACACTTTTAACACGGTACCAAAAAAAAAAATGCTTTGGAAACAAAATAAGCAATTTATTCCCATTTATTTAATTAACATCTTGGAAGACTCTTATCAAGAGTCTGCAAATAGGAATATAAACATACACCTGTGATTGGATATAGTCCCTGGCCTCAGAGACACAGGACAAATGAACTAATAACATGAGCATTGCTTGGGTCAGGCTGTTCGCAAAGTGCTGTGGCCACAGAGGAAAGAAATGAGTAATTTGTGGAAGGCAACTGGAGATGAAAGGATATATCCAGAGAAGGCACTGGGCTTTGAAGGGTGAGTAGGAGCTTGCCAGGCAGTGAGGCAGGGTTCCCCAAACAGAAATGACGGCCAGAACAAAGCTGGGAAAGAATGTAGCTTGCAGAGGAATAAACTCATCTCAGTGGAACTGGAGTGTAGAGCAATTAGTGGGAGAGAAGACCCCTAGACAAGGCCTGGCACAAATGGCATCATTTCTGATGCAAATGCCAATGCCTGACACACAGAAACATGCCACCACTCGGTTCCTGCCCGCAAAGCCACCCAGCCACACGTAGCTTTGTACATACAATCATGGTGCCCCTGTACTTAGCAAATGGAAAAAGATGATCTTGTTTGCTGTGTGTGAAAAAAGCGAGGTGGGTATAGAGGTGTCAGGGAAAAAGGAGCATCCAAAGTTCTGTCTTGGCTACGGGGTGAGAAAGGGAGCCAGGAACGGCACAGAGAGGGGGTGCTCCAGAGCCAGCTGGCTTCCATGGTGTTAGACATTCATGAGGCACCTGCTGCTTACAAGGCACTGAGATGGGCCTTGTGAACACCCTTCTACCCCACCCTGCCCCCACCCCATAAGGAGTGGAGGGTCTAGAGGAAGGCAGAAGGAAAAGTCATTCTGAGTAAACTGAGTGTTTCACAGGCAGATGTGCTAGGGCTCAGGGCTCGGTTATCAGCAGGAGGCAAGGCCCAGGAACAGGAGTTAGAGTGGTTCACTTTAAGCTCAGGTAACAGCAGGGGAGTTAGCCTTGGAAAAACAGGTCTGGCTGCAGCAGGGGGCTAGACTAGCAACGCTCAAGATGCTGCCTGTGGGAACTGCAGCCATGTTTTTGGTGGTTTGTTCTGCTTTGCTTTTGTCTGCTTATTTGACTGAGACAGGAGCTTCTCACTCTGTAGCCCAGGCTGGCCTCAAACCTACAGTGACCTGTCTGCCTCCACCTCCCGTGTCCTGGGAGTACAGGCATGTACCACCATGTCTGGCTTAAAGACATCTATTGTCATAGTACTCAGGGGTAAAGGAGTGGATGCTATTGGCATCTAGTAAATAGAGGCTAGGGACATGCTAAACATGCTACAGTGTGCAGGATGGCCCAAAACTTGTCTGGCACCAAGAGAGCAGCGCTAAGGCTGAAAGGCCTGGCCTACGTCATGCAGCATGAGCTGAGGTCAGCAGCAATAGAGTTCATGAGCACTTCAGAGTAGGGCCAGTGATAAGCTCAAACTTCTCTTCGTTCTGCCAGTGATGAGCGGCTGCTCGGGAATGGGCAGAGATACTGGGGGGAAATAACAACACCCGTTCAGAGGTGTCCGGAGGAGGACAGTGCCAGGTCCTGCAGTGGCAAAGTGGGAAGAGTGAAGGACAGGGAGCAGAACTGGGTGTGTGTATGTGTGTGTGTGTGTGGGGGGGTCCAATAGCACAAATGGGAAGAGCCTAGGGTGAGCTGTAGCATAAGAAGGGTATGTGTGAGGATCTTGGGGTGAGAGGCTGCACACGGGTCAGGCTGAAATAAGTGGATGATTTGTTTCTCTAGGATCTCCCAAGGCTCCGTGCCTACCTCCATCCACAGACCCCAGAAGACACAGGGCTTCCCCCTGGAGCGGTCCTGGTCTGTCTCTGGCATCTGGGGACCCACTCTCACAAAGGCCAGCTCCTGCATCTCCACCCCAACCTCTTCTGCATCCTTCAGCCACTCAAGCAGCTCTGCCGTTCTGCACCATTTCCAGCAGCCAGGACCCACCTCTGGGGGACTGCCCAGCACTGAGCACTTGGTTCCACTGGATGCCAAGGATGAGGGAGAACAGGAGAGCTCACCCGGGTGCCCTGGCTTTACCTCTGGTCTTCCTCAGGCTTCCTTTCCAGGCTTGTAAAACCAGCTAGGAGAGAACTGTTCTAGTGGCCATCAGGATAGGATTATACCCAAGATCATAAGTCAGAGGTGGAAAGCCTTGCCAACCTCCAACCAGCAGAAGTGCCCTACCAGGCAGAAGAAGAAAATTTTGGAATCCCAGAACATGTGACTCTCTCCTCTTTTTACCCTAAAAGGACCTGGTATAACTGGTCTCAGGTGCCCTCAACATGTACCAGCTGAATAAAGTCTCTAGTCTCTTTTTCTAGTTGCTTAAAGCATTTCTTGTTGATACATGGTACCCGGCACAAAGGAGCTACCTAAATACAATCTATTGGATCATTCCTCTTACAGGCACCATAGGGCTGTGGAAAGGGTCCACATGTAACAGGGAATGGGGCTGCTGGTCACTAGGGCACCTGGAGACCCTCCGTGGGTGGCCTGCTCTCCCAGCAGCAAGGATCTAGGGGTATCCACAGCCTGTGGGGGAGGGCAGTGAGGGCAGGCCACTAATCTCTCTTGGAGATTACACAGCAGGCCGATTCTGGATGCCAGAGACCAGCTGGGGGGTGGGGACATGATGGGATTTTGCCTGGGGATAGAGGGCCCAGGACAGGGCAGATGAGGCTTCTTTTCTGGACATAGCCAAAAAGACCCCTAGGCAGAAATTTGGGAACAAAACTGCCAATGATTTATTAACCAGAGTTATCAATGATTAACCCACCAAATGCCTGGATCTTTAGAGCTGAACTCTTCCCTCCCCCCAGGCCACTTCTGGTCTGGATCTTATCTTCCGGTGCCCTGATGGTCACTGCTATTCAGTGAGCCCCTACACCGAGGATTGACAGTTGTTTGGGATAGGTGCCCAGCTTGTCTGAGTGATGGGAAGGTCCTCAGCCTTGTCCCTTCATTTTCAAGCTCCCCCACAGCTTCTCAGGGTCGAGCCAGCAGTCTGAAGGAGAGGAAGACAGCACTCTCAACCAGTGTTTCTGCTATAGGGGGATGATGACAGTGGGTGGCAAGAGGAGTGTCCTGGGGTACAGGTTCTACACAGGGCCGTCTCAGGGGAAGGGGGGGGGCTGGATGAGGTGGAGGCAGCTGAGGCAGATCCTGGGGGACCCCTCACTTTTCGCTTGGCATTCAAAAAGGCTTCTGACTGACCCTGAAAGTAGAGGAAAGTTGATTCTCCACCTTAACCTTCACTCTGGGAAGCTGGGTGGCCGGTGCCTGTGTGAGTTTCTAGGCATCCTCTGGGAAACGGCCTCCCTGAGCCAGGCAGTGAGGCCCACCTGGACTCATTTCAGAGACAGGACAGACAGTTCTGTCAGATCCAACCCTGCCCCTGACTGCAGAATTTGCTTCAGTATCCTAGTGCCAAAAAGTGAAAACGCCCCACCCTGCCACATGCTGGGGCTGGCCCTTTCTGTGCTGTGACACGCCACAGAGTTGCTGGACTGGGTCATGAAACACCAGACAATGATAGAAGAGACTGAGAGATCACTCCCCATGTGGCACCCCCTTCCCAGGAAGTCACCACACTCTCCAAAGCAATAAGGAATCTGGTCCCTAGGAGGGCAGAGACAGCTTGTAGCCCAAGTCACCTACCCACAACCTCCCCCCACCCAGGTAACAGATGCAGGCAGAGAGGGTTCTAGCCCACTACCCTGACTGCCCCCCAACCACACACCCTGATCCTCTGCAATATGCTCCCTCCAACATCCCTCTCTCCCATCACTAACTTAATTCCTTAATTCCCACTGGAGATAAGCCGATCTTTCACTGCAATTTATAGTTAATCCAAAAGAAAACAGGGATGGGAAGGGGTGAGGGCTGGGAGAGAGGATGTGGTGAGGATGGCGGGAGGTGTGAAGCCAGCCTGCCCACGCCAGAGATCCACTCAGATCTCTCAGTCTATTGGGAATTGAGGCTTAAACCCCAGCCTTCTCAGGCCACTTCAGGTGCACTGGGCTCAGTTTGGGGCACTTACTTGCTCCCTGTCACTACAGGGGTTCACACTGAAGCTGGAAGCTCTGTCAACTGGTAGGGGTTCAGGATGTGAACGTGATAGGACTTTATTTGATTTTGCCTCCAATGCTGAGCTTCCAGGATGTTGACCCACCTGCTCTGCCCTCTACTGCAGGAAGTCGTGGCTCTGCTGGGAGGCCATCTCTAGACCTGGGTCTGCTGGGGAAGCAGGGACTCTCCCTGAAGGGTAAAGGAGAACACAGTACCTTGCCTAGCCCTGCTGTCCTCAATTTCTATACAGGGAAGATTCATCGAGGTCAGTGCCGACAGGACCCACCAGGTTGCTGCAACACTCTTGTCTACACTGCCCTCCAGGCATCTGTGCTGTGGGCATTCTCTCTTAAAGAATGCCGGCACCCTGAGGTGTCATGTGCTGTGTGTGAGGGCAGAGGGCAGAGGGCAGAGGGCTGATGCTATCTACTGCTGGCCCGGAATTATGTCTGCTACTGTGTCCTTGGCTGTCATCTCCAAGAGAATGTAGGGATGAACTCGCCCACCACTGTTGCACAGTGGTCAGGAGTGTGTGGGAGAGTCAGAATCTTGAGCCTCTCTCATTTAATCCTCACTTCCAACTACCTCTCAAGAAAGATCACCATCTGAGGTGGGGGTGTGCCCCACCTCTAAGGGTACTCTAAGGGTACATGTTTGACCCCAGCCTGAAGGAGGGAATCTCCTGACAGTGTGGTGCATTAGTGCTGAGAGAAGGGGATCCTCCTTTAGAGCCCAAACCTTTCCCCTCCAGACTTGGCGTCCGTCCTTAGGTGAAGAGGTAATGATGGCCGATGGTGTGATGTCAGACTCTCTCAGCCATCAGTTACTTTCCCATTAAGACCCTTCACCCCAACTTAACAGTTAAGGGAGCCCACATTCAGAGATCATATGGCATCGATCCACAGGCCAACACAGGTCACTCATAAAATCTTGACAGCAAAATAACTTGCGGGTTCAATGTTGAGAAGAAAAATAGTGAAACAAGTTGTTTGTGATCCTATAGACAAAACAATGGTGTGAGTGACCTCTGCATGACACTGGAGGGACAGAGCAGATCCTGGCTGGAAGAGTCAGCATCTCTGGCCACCCCTGACCTCCCGTTCCTGGGCTCTGTACCAACATCAAGAGACACCATTCTATGGCGAGCATCTAGCCGGCAGCATGCACGAGCACGCACACAAAGCACACGATCTCATATGTGCACACATACACACAGCCATAAACCTCCCTAGCACACACACAGAGGACATAAAAACGCTCGTGAAGAGCACACATAAACCATACCAATTATTACCACTGTGCAAACTGCATCCACGGTGCTGAGGGGGGTGGGGTATTGGAATGATAGGAGGCAGACAGAGTAACAGGAGACACTGCCTGGGAATGATATGTCCATGCAGAGATCAGGGCAGGGTGGGTATGGAGACTTCCCAGCTATCCCTGTGACAGCGGCACTGTGAGGTGGGCGCCAAGGACGGTCACTGCCTCCCCTCCTTTATCACCCCTGCTTCTCTTCAGCACAGACCCAGGCCCATTATCTGCCTCCTGGGAGGGCTGAGAAGGGTGCTGTGGCAGAGGGACGGAGGAGGAAGCAGGGGGGCAGGGCCTGCTGCCTAAATTCCCCTAAAGGCCCATCCATCAAGCCATCGGAGATAATCAGTACTCAGCTGGTTGAGGACACTGATGACTCTCTGGGCACCATAGACACAAAGAATAAATTTAGGAAGGAGCTGTGTACGAGGAATCCGGGTAGCAGGCCTGCTGCCCTGCCTGGGAAGGGAGAGCAGGCCCATCCATCATTGTGAGAGATGCAGCAATCTAGGCCAATGAGATGGCGACGCTTCGGGGCGGGGTGGAAGGCAGTCACAATAAAATCATCCTGCACATGGTGTGGCTTCTCTGTTAGCATCCTGTTTACACTTGGGAGATGCCTGCCCTTGCCTGAGACCCCCAGAATACAGTCACCATTGATGCAAACCCCTCCAGGGAGTAGAGGAAAGGAGTGTGGAAGGACTTGACCCAAGAGCAGGCCCTGGGTAGGGGCCTCCTTTGTGATCACTGGGCAATCCCTGGGTTTGGGGAAGATCCAAGCAGGTCCTAAGCCTGCTTCTTCTAGGGGCTTTTAAGTCTGGGGAACGCAGAGCATGGCTCCGGCTGGTGTCTGGGCCACAGGGTCCACATCGTGATTCAAGCTAATGGAGCATGGACAATCAGAGGGTCTGGGAGGAATTTCTCTTTGGCTTCAAAGCTGATCAGATGACTCTGCTTCAGCCCAGCTAACTTCCTAATTAAGCCAGTGGAGCTTTGAGGCCAGAGTCCACTGGGTGACCCATAGGGTCATGGGTGCCAGGAAGAGCTCTAGCTCTGGGTGACGCTGAGAGGGCAATACGTTCATGCTCTGTGCGCAGGCCACAATTGGTCCCCAGACACAACACGGGAAAGGTCTGATTTTTCTGCTCCTAAGATTGTCTCTGCTAGGCTCATTCTCTACTCTGCTGTACTCTGCTGCATGGTTGAAGATCCCAGCCCGCTGGGGATGCACTGCCTCCACTCCAGTTCCTGGCCCTCAGCCTCCCTGGGGCAGAGGAAGCACTGGTCCTTTCATCCTAAAGGATCAAAGCTTCCTACACAGGTGAACACCCTAAATCCGCCTGAGCAGAGGCCCCTCCCTTTCCATCTTTTGGGATCACTGGGAGACAGCAAAAGAGACCATAACCTTCCAGAAGTCTGGGATGAGCTCTCGACCCACCCATGATCCATGCCCAACCCAGGAACCTTTATACCTGCTGGGAGCAGTTCTTGGCAAGTTCTTTCAGAGAAGCCACTGCCCTGTTTCTTGGCTCTGTGTGGAGCATGGTAGGAGGCCCCCACGATGAAAGAATGATAGCATCATATCTATTCCATTCCAGCACGGCCAACAGATACTCCCAAGGTCCAAGAGGGGTAGGGACAGGAGAGGGGCAGGATGGCCCAGGAACATATTAACTAAGCTTCTACTACTTCTAATGTAACCAGAGGACATCACAGGACTCTTGAACATGCAATGCTCGCAGGCCATGCAACCACAAGAACTATGTGGGGACCCTTTTAGGCTGTGAGGAGATACTCAAAGGGACACAGAAACAGGCAGTATAGAGAGTGCTACACACAGTAATTGAATGTCTCTTAATGTACTGTTTTGTGAGTACTCCAGGCTTAGCAAACAGGCTCCTCCACCACTTGTCCAAAACGCCTTTGGAAGAGAAGCTTAGTTAGCCAATTGGAAGCATCATGGGCACTGGGTCTGACTGGCTCTAACACTCATCTGCCCAGTGGCCACAGGCAAGTCACCTAACCTGTCTGGGCCTCCTCTTTCCATATATAAATCAGGCAAACCACATCTGTCATGAACATCCCATGTGATCCGTGATGGTCATTAAGTTATTAAATGATGCTCCCAACAGTGCCTAGCACCCAAGATCTCCGAATAAAAGTTTGCTTTCACCACCATTTTCATTCATACTCATGTCTATCCTCACAACACCACTCTCAGCTGACTTATGGGTCTGGCTCTGTCAGGCTATGGGAAAAACAAGCCCTATCAGCAATGGCACTCTTAGCCTTGGGAAGAGGATGAACCAATGAGGTACAGGAACACTTCAAGATGAGAGAAGTCATCCTCAGCTGGAGGGCAGACCATGAAGGCTTCGATGCTACTGGCTTGGATTTAGTGCTTAGAATCAATATTTAAAGGAAATAGTGGACAATGTTCAGGGAAAAGCATGTGCAAAGGCACACTGGAGTGGAAAAACACTTGGCACGAACTGAGGAGTGTGCAGTGTGCAGGTGAGAGCAGTGAGACTTGCAGGGAGGGAGCAGCCATCACATTGGGCTCATGAGTGTCCTTCTCAGGTGTATCCTGGAAGTGTAGGCACACTGAAGCCACAAGTCAGGACCTGCTGCAAGCCAGGAGCTGCAGTAGCAGCCCTCCTCGGAGATAAGGTCATCAGAGCCTCATCAGAGCCATCACAGCAGTGTCAGTAGGGCAGGGTTGGCCATGAGGCCCATTCTCTAACACTCTGGCTGGGAGACAGAGAAGGAAACCACCTCCTCACCCCAGTGTTACTTATATACCAGAAGTGGCTTGCAGGGGCTCACAGGGAATGCCCTGTAGCCATTGCTGGCCTCTTGCTCCCTCTCCTCACTGCAGTTGACTGTGTCTGCCCAAACAGATCTCGCTCCCATCTCCATTGACTCATCAGGCAGCCATACCAGCTTGCCTGCCAAAGTATGGGCTCCCCTGCATGACCCCCTTATGGGAACAGGGCAGACCAGGGAGCCTGAGTGTGAGCCTGAGTTATTTGGGTCTGCCTTGCATTTTCCTAATAAGCCTGAGGCAGCAAAAGGGATTGGGTTTGTTTTTCATCATGACATCCACAGAGCCATGCTGGTGTTCTGGTATGCTGGGTTTCAGTCAAGAAGCAAAACACAGCAGCAGAGGGTACAAGCAGAGCAAGGCTGGAACCTGCTATGAAACAGACAGCCCTATCTTTGGGAGAAAAAACTCTAAGGTGGACTCTGGGTCCTTACCAGTTACTAGGGTCAAGGTACCCAACTCCAGGGAGAAAGTGGGACATGAAGACCTAAAAAGGGAACTAGGCAGTTCTTAGTAGCAGCTGGCTCCTTCTTTCAGTCCTGGATGAAACTCCAGTTAGAGATGGGGAAAATGCTTTTACCACAGGGTCTCTAAGTCTCTATCTAAGTCTCTAAGCCTTTGGGATGGAAGACAGGCCAAGATTTTGACCAAGCCCACTGAGACTCTGGTTCTAATCTCACCTTGTATGTGGGGTTGGTATGCTGTCCCTGTCCCTAAGGACCCTCCTCCATAGAATGATAATGGGTGGAGCCTATAGTCAGCTCCTTCCAGAGAACAGCCTCGAAAGGAGCTGGCTCTATTCCTTTGCAGGCAGGGGCAGAGCTGAGAGTCCATTTGGTTTCCAGCTTTAAAGTGCATGCCTTCCAGGACTCTAGAGGAATGGCCTCCATTTAAGTCCATTGATTGACCTTAGTCCCTCAATGGGACAGTCCTGTGCCCATGCCCAATGGCCCATTTTGCTTCCCGGACCACGCCTACAGCTGGGTCCCAAAGGAGCCACGAGCCAGTGGAACTAATGTCCTCTAATGAGATTCGGGCCAGAGTGGTCAGGCGGGTTTTATTGTCTGTGGCTGGGTAATGAGACTCCTCATAAAATGGGAGTGATTTGGGGTCTGTGCAGACTGGAGGTGGCAGGGGTTGCCTGGGCAAGGGAGTTGACTCAAAGTGCCAAATTGTTATCTCCAAGCCCCTCTTGGGTGCTCCATCCACCCCCATGGTGCTTTCTGGGTTCCTGCTTCCTGCCTGAGCCAAGCCCACGCCATGTCCTGGCATGCCCATGGCCTGGGGCTCCAAGCTCACACCTCAGGGCCCTGCCCTTGTCTCAGCCCACATTCCCAGAGGATTCTCACTGTCCCCCTGCTCCTTCACTGCTCCCCTGTTAGGCACACTCTGTGCCAACCTGGGCTCTCTGGTCATCTCCAGCAGCACTTTCTACTCACCTATTACCTCCCCCAGACCCGCCATACCTGCCCCAGGCAGCAACAGTGGAAGCTGGGGGCAGCTGACAAAACCAATGACTGCATCATGGACACAGTGATGCCCTGGCTCAACCCCTTCTGCGTGCCCATCCCAGCTTGTTTCTCCTTTCTGGTCTAAGGGATTTACCCTCAGAAGGCCCAGTCTCTAATTTGGCCACATGAGATAGGCAACAAGTCACAAGGCTAGGAAACAAGTCGTTTTCCTCATCTGTAAAAGGGGAATGGTATTAATTCTAACGCAATTCACGTGAATTCTGGGTGAAACTCTGTGTGGAGAGGGGTACAGACATGACTGCCATGGCCACACAATCCCAGGGCTCCGTCTGCAGTATCTTCATGACAATTTAGTGGAAGTGTTCCATTTGCAACAGGAAACCAGGAAGAGAAGGGGACAACCCCAGGAAGGACTCTCTCTTTACCTGGCCTCTACCACCTCACCAGAGCTGTTACCTCCCCTCCCCTCAGATGTGGAAGATTGAAGAAAAAGCGGGAGCAGAGAGCCCCAGGCTCTCCCTGCCAGCCCCTGGCTGCTGCCTCTGCAAGCACTCCAGATGGGCAATGGCGCCCCAGCTGGGCTGCATCCAGGGAGCAAAGCGGGTGCCGGGAGAGCCCTGAGTGACAAGCTGCGGAACAAAGGCTGCCCAGCCAGTGCAGCACTCCACAGCCTCCACAGGACTGGCCTGGGCAGGTACCTTCAGCCAGTCAGGCCACCCGAGTCCTCCCACCATGCCATCAGCTGCCAGGTGGCTGTTGTAGCATTATGTCCAAAGAGGGCCAGGTTGCAGAAAAAGAAAAGTGAGGCTGGCAGTGGGCAGGCAGCTGACTGGCTTTCTCACAGGAGCATAACGGTGGTACTACCCAATGAACAGACACCGAGGGGCAGGGACATTCAGAGACACACGACAAGAACCCGGGCTCTTCATCCATTTCACACACTAGCTAGCCTTGAGCACTTTCCATTCATCACTCCCCACCTTGTCTTACAATCTTGCATAGCATTAACAGAGCTCCATTTTGCAGATAGGAAAACTGAGGTTCACACAGACACTCTGCTAAGGTTTCTCAGGAGTCTTCAGTAGAAATGGGCCTCCAGCCTATTTTTACTAGGTTGGACCACCAAGATGAGTTGAACACCTGGTTACAGGAGAAGGACAGCTAAGTGACCTGCTTCTCTGCCCTCCACTGAGAGACTGGGAAAGGCACAGCTCCCATGCCCTACCCCCAAAGAGGAAAAACCTATAACCTCCCCTTCTGCATTTCCCAGGATGAAGATGATCTACCTATCCATTGCCTCAACACTCTGCTGTCACAAAATCTTTGTGTCTGTCTCGGGTCTCTTCTGCTACACTGGGGTTCACCTCTACTTGTAGAACGGTCAGTGCTCTGATAGCATGTCTTGCTTCACATTTCTTCCTTTTTCTCTTCTTCTGGCTCCACCAGGCGCTTGGGGCTTAGAGGGTTAACTGGATGCAGGGGTGTTATCTACAGCTCAGGGCATTCCCTCTGCAAGGTGATCCGCTCAGATCTTAAGTTACCTCCTGCACGCCAGGCAGCACATCTGCTGTTGGCTCTGCGGGCCTGCTCTCTGTGGAGTGGGGCTGGCGGCACAGGGGTATACTTGCATGCTGGGCTTGGGCAAGGAGGCTAAGCTCCTGAGACTGCTGTTAACCTAGTCCTTGTTCCTCATTGCTACCTCCTTTTCTAACCAGTGGGCTCTCTCCTGTCCCCCAAGCCTGGGATTCTATTCAGGTACATTCATGCTGCTGACCTGGCCACCCTCCTGGCTCTGCAGGCTTCTTCTGGGGACCAAACCTCTCACTCCTGTTCTTTTAAAAAGGACGGTGTGGTACCGAACTTCCAAAAATTCCTTTTCCTAAGTGCCCAGGCAGGAAGCAAAGATGCCCGAGGAAGAACTGAAAACCTATATCCCTTGGCCCCTTCCAGACACTTCAGGATCTTGAGAGCCTATGGAGCATTGCTCTGTTGGCCAAGGAGACAAGAGAAAGCTGACAAGAGGAAAGCCTTTCCAGGTGTTGTCAAGCAAGGTCTTGTGTTCCTCCCAGCAAGGATTTTGTGGAAAGCCAAGGACACGTGAAACAGCATCAAGGCTTCCTATCCCCAAAGGACTGGGATCCATCAGCTTTCCTAGAGCGAGTTAGCTAAGAGCAAATCCTGGGTCTCCTCCCAAAATCACCCTCAAGTCACCGACACAGACACAGGCATCATCAAGGTTCAACCCATGCAACCCATATGAATGCCATAACAAAATCAATTATGTGTGAACATGCATTTGGTACTCACAGCTCCAGTTCCATGGTAATCTGCAAATATGAATATATATATATATTCATATTCCTAATTCTAGTCCCGACAGATCTATACTCATAGCAGTGAATTGTAGATGATCAACACCATCACACAAAGGCCTGGGCACATGCATAACACACCCACACTAGACCAAAGGTGAGCCTATCAGAAGTGTTAGAGGCCAAGTTCCACAACTGGCTAGTGCCCATTCTCACCTGGTGGGCTGGCTAATGTTCAAAGTTAAAAAAAGAAAAATGCCCAACAGGTGACTCTGCAGACACCTCTCTGCTCCTCCTTCAGTTAGGAGGTGTTCAATTTGCCAAGTTAACCAGGAAAGATACAATCAAAAGAGTGGAGGCTACAGTCACACCTCCCTTGGGTGTTTTCTATTTGTGCTGAACAATGAACATTAGTCAGCTGCCAAACAATGGCAGCATCATAGATGCAGCAATGCGAGCCAGCCCTCTGACCCTCCGTGCTGGCCCCCTGGCTCAGCTGTGAGCACAGCCATGCTGGCAGCCTACAACTGGGCCCACGGGCCAGGCAGTGCAGGCAATCCAGGTGGACTCATTGTGCAGAGCCAAGCGGCCGAGGAAGGAACTGGCAGCCTACAAATGGTCCCTGCTTGCATTAGGGAACCACTGGCTACATGTCCTATGGGCATACTACTGGTCCAGCTTCAGAAGCCACTTTCTGGGCCACTTGGCCAGGCCTGCTGGGTCCAAGCTCTTCAGTGCCTAGCCTTCCCTCCAGCCTTGATGGGTAGGCCTTGAATCTGACTCAGATGCTCTCCACAAGGCTGCCTGACTGAGAGGCCTAGAGACGGCTGTGTTTCACAATGCAAGCCCCAGGCCAGCAGAATGGGTTCTGCTATAATGCCTGCCCAATCCCACCATGTCTGTGAGAAACAGGGAAGAGGAAAAGAACCCAACAGCATGGCTCTAGAGGCTTCAAAGGCACAGGAATGACCGGTGCTGTGCACAGGCAGCCTAAAAGGAACGAATGCTGTGGCCTGACAGGTCTATGCATGGTGAGCTTGACACCTAGGGTGTGGGGTTTTCTTTCTAGACCAAAGGTGTGGGGATGCCAATTAGAGAGGGTGTGGCACAGGTGGGACACTTACTTCCCAGACGGCTTCCCCACCCCTTCCTCTTCTGGTTTTCATCCCTCAGTGGGTAGCTCAGACCCTCTCCTCTAAGTGAGGACCCTGGAAGGAGCCCATCATCCAAGGAAACAAAGGCAGAAGCTTCTGGGCCCTTTCCACCTTGCCTGTGCCATCTGTCACATAGAAACATACTCCAAGAGCCAGGCCAGCTGTGTTAATAAAGTCAGGAGCCATAATCACACACTGGAGCCTCCTTCCTCTCCACTTCCTCAGTGCTCCCTGCCACAGCCCCGGAGAACCCAGGAATGCGCAGCAGACTGGCAAATCCCCAGAGAAAGGCAGGAGCATGAAAAAGCTGAGGAAGGGAGCGGGGAAGGACAGAGCAGGGACTGGTCGCCAACTGGTCCTCCTAGCTTTCTCAGCCCAAGGATCAGAGTGACCGTAAGCATGTCCACCTGCTTTCTGCCACAGCCGACCTCAGAAAGCAAGCAGAGGAGGCAGCAGGTGCACAGAAGCAGGCTCCATCTAGGAGGCCGGAAAGTCCAGGAACTTTGGCTGCCTCGGCTGCACCCATCCACCAGTCAGTCAGCAGCAGAGAACTTCCATTTTGGGGCCTCCTAGTCCGTGGTTGGGTTTTTGGTGGGAGAGCATCTCCTGATAGGAGCCAGGTAAGAGTCACCTCTCTGTTGTCTCCACCTCTTGTGTGGGTGGAGCACGGCAGGCCTCTAACCCCCAAAGATGGAATTGAACATGCTTCAACCCAAAACTGGGGAAAGGGAGCAACAAATAGAAGGTAGTGAGCTGATCCTTTCTCAAACCCTCCAAACCCTCAGGGCCCTTTGTCCATCCTGGGATTAGGTTAACCCCTAGTGTGCTAGGAATACTCTGGACTCTCGGCAAGTTGCTTGCCCTGGGTTCCAGGAAGCTTTGAGGATTTAAAAGGTGCTCTGAAGCCCAACCTATGCTGACGATGTAAATTCAGAGGCCGAGTTTCTGCGTGTTCTGCTCTTGACACCATCGGCAAGAAAGTGAATGAAGATCTCTCACTCCCACCCAGACCACACCGCTGGAGGGTTCAGCATGCTCCTGAAGTGGACAGTGCTGTGGAATTTTCCCACCTGGGACACCCACGAGGGGTGCACTCCACACTGGCCCATATTGCTTCCCTGGCATCCACCACTAATGGAGAGGTGCAGTGCCCGGGCAGTGAGCTGGTTGGCAGGAGAAGGGGGTGCTACGGGAAGCAGAGGAGGCCAGGCTCTTGGCTTCCAGGAGTGCATCGAAGCCACACCTGGACAGTCAGGCAGCCTCTCCCTAACAAACTGCCTGGCAAGCCTGCAGAATCACAGTGGCTGCGAATCCGATGTTCTTAATCCAGGAGGCTCCGTCTATATTCCAGCCCCCTACTCCGCCACCGGTATTCTGCCCCTATTGACGACCGCAAGCTACCTTCAGGCTTCCTCTGGCTTCCCAAGACCCCATCTTGCTAGGGCCAGAGCTCACCTCAGGTTTCTTTACAGGGGGTGGGGTGGCTAGAGAGCTACTTTCCCCACTTTGACCCAAATTAGTGTCCTGATGGCAGCCTAGCTACCTCCCCAGGGACACAAGGAGTTAAACCCAGGCGAGGGGACTCGGTAGGATTTGCCTCCTAAACGCATTTTCCAGTTCATTCCCCAGCACAATATGCCGGGGCCGTCCCCGCCTCCGCCCCCACCCCATCCGTCAGAACGGGCTGCCACGGGCCACCCCAGGGTCGGGCACGGGGTTAACCCCTCTTCTGCCGGTAGCTCGCACCTCGCGGAAAGACACGCGGGACAGCCCTCGGGGCCTCTCGGGAAAGTGGGTCATACGGCCACCTGGCTGGCACGAAGCCCGCGGAGCCTCCTCCCGGGAGAGCCCTCCGCTTCACAAGTGGAGTTCTAAAGGCGGAGGCCGGTCCCGCGCGAGGCCGCGAGTTTGCGATCCCCGGGCGGCCCGGCCTCACCCCTCTAGGAAAGGAACCGCAGGTGAGCAAGAAGCCGCTGGTGCCAGTGCCGCAGGAGCCGGCTCCGAGCGCCCGCTGTGGGGCGATGTGGGGCAGGAGGGGGCTCCCGCGAGCCCGAAACCCTCTGACAAGAGGCCGCCAAAAGCAACGAAGTCCGCCCCCCCCCCCTGCCACCACCCTCCAAGCCCACAGCCCACCAGCCAGGAGACTGACGCCCTCCCCCTGGGGCTGTTGTCTCATACCCCGAGCCCGTGATTACCGTGATTATTTTGCATTTATGTAACACGCAGTGTTTCCAAACTGCTTCTCGCGCTGAGAACTGGTTATTAAATAAATAGAACCCTATTACATATTATTATTTTTGTGAAGAACCGAGCGGAGAAAGTGCTTTCTTGCCACATGGGGACGTGCATCCGACTGCCTCCCTGCGGGCAGGCTGTCGGGCTTCTCAACCCCTTTCTCCTCGGTGCCACCTCCTTGCCCCCCCCCCTTATCCAAGCGTGACCCAACTTTTCTGGCTCCGTTCGCTCCCTACAACCCATAGCCGTGCCCGTCATCCGGCTCCCAGTCCCGGGGAGGTTCTGGTAGGGTGGGGAGCACGGGGCGGGGAGGGGGGGAGGAAGCAGAGGCAATCGCCTTACCTGGGAGGAAGAAGGCGGTCAGGCTGAGAGCGAGTCCCCACCAGCGTCCAGCGGCGCCCGCAAGCCCCATCCGAGCCATCGGGGGGCGGGGGTTCGGCGAAAGGGGCGGCCAGGAGGGCGCTCCTCGAGCTCCAGAAACCAGCCTGGAAGACGAGGGCGGAGGGCTGGCGGCCGGCGGGCGCTCGGAGGATCCAGGTCAGCCGCAGCCGTCGGCCGGGGCGGGGTGGGCCGGGTGGGATCCGCGCGGCCGCAATCCGGGCCCGGGCT
Organism: Psammomys obesus; assembly: GCF_907164565.1. Classification (NCBI taxonomy): domain Eukaryota; kingdom Metazoa; phylum Chordata; class Mammalia; order Rodentia; family Muridae; genus Psammomys; species Psammomys obesus. The sequence continues at coordinate 5,728,368 of NW_026596039.1, read as the reverse complement.
GCCGCCGGCTCAGAGCCTCGGCAGATGCCCGCCGCAAGTTGCACGAGTCATGCCCCCTTCGCCTCCTCCGCTGCTCTCCTACTTGCCCCGGTCCCCGCCCTCTCCTTCCACGCAGAGCCGGGCTGGGGAGAGGGACCCACCCCCGGCGCGCCCGGCTGCCGGGCTAGAGCGGCGCAGGCTCCCGGCCCTGGGCGCGCTGCTCACACCCTCCCGCTCGGCTCCAACTTGCAAGCGTCCATGGCCGGCCGCTCTCCGAGGGTGGCCGGGCGCTGCGGAGGGCTCCGGGCCCAGGCTTGTGGTGTGCGGCTGCGGCGGCCAAGCTGCCCGCGAGGCTCGGGGCTTCGCGGTCTTGGAGGAGCGTGGGGAGAGGGCCGGGGGGCTCCGCGAGTCCCCGCCGCCGCCGCTGCGCCCGGTGCGGGCGATCCGCAACAATGTGGAGCTGCCCGGGCGCCGAGGCGAGCCGCGCTCGCTGCTCTCCCTCTCTTTCTCTCACTCGCCGAGCCAGCCTCTCACCCGCTCTCCCGTGATGTCAGCCCGGGGGGAGGGGTTAGCGTTAACCCCCTCCTGGCTCCCACGCGCCCGGCCCGGCCCTGGCCCGGCCTCCGCCCGGGCGCCCGCACCTCCCAGCCCTAGGCAGCGGCAGTGGCTGCGAGCGTGGTCGTGGGGTTCTGCTCAGGGCCCCTCGCTGGCGGGATACCCCTTGGGTCGCCTATCCGTCTTGGAGAGGGCCGGAGGGCGGGCTGCCCTCCTCGGTCGCTGACAAAGGGAGGCAGTGACCCCTAGCGGCCGGCAAGGGGGAGAGGCTGCTCGGTAGGGGTGGAGTTAAGATGGGGAGGGGGCCTGCCGTGGGAAGCCGTGTGAACGCAGGATCTGGCATTGTCCAATCTCCGAGGGCTTTCCGAACCCTCTCCTCCTACCCTGAGCCCATTTCGCAGATGAGGAACCAAAGGCCCAGACGGAGGCGTGGAGAGCGGTCCCGGGAAGAAAGAAGCGGAGCACAGTCTAGAACCCAGCGGCCAAAGCTTCTGCTCCCTGAGCTCTGCACGCCAGAACGAAGCTCCTTTGCGGAGGTCCAACCGCAAAAGCTGTAGAGAAGCCGAGGGAAGGCATCCGTGAGTGAGATCAGGGCACTCAGATTACTAATAGGACTTTTTCTAGAATCCTCGTTGCCTTCAGGGGCTTCCTTGTCCCGAAACTGAAGCAATCTGCTTTCCCTCAATGGACGAGAAACCAAGTCGGTTCCCATTGCCTGCACCTCACTTCTGAGCGGTTTGCGGGATTCCCGCGAAAGTGGCCCATCCAGTCGTTGTCCCAGACGGCCAGGACTCTCCGCCCCATCCTGTTCGCCACCCACCACATCCGGGTGGCTTCTTGCCAAGGTGACTGAGCCCGAGGGGCCCATAGCACCTTCAAGCCTGGACCGTCTGTCCCCATCCCCGGTCTGAAAGAGGCAGAGACAGGGTTTCCCAGTCTAGAGATCTGAACATTCCTCGGACGCCTCCTTTGCCCTTTGCCCAGCCCCAAGGGCACAGAGGCATGGGGAAGCAGCCAAATTCTGATAAAATGTAAATTTTCCTTTCCGAGAGGGAGAGGGGGACAGGAGGATGGAGGAGGGTGACAGTTTTCTACTCTTGGGTCATTGACCTCAGTCTCCTAAATAAGTCACTGAGCTCTCAGGGACACTCACTCTCTGCAATCTTTTCTGTTTCAGGCGTGTAAGTCAGGACGGACTTTGGCCCACAACTACTGCCTGACCTGGGAATGCACTGCGTGGTCTCATAGTTGGTCCTTGCCCCACAGGAGCTGGGTCTAACGGGGGGGAGGGGGGACGCGGAGGGGGGATATGGGGGGAGGATGACACAGAAACAGAAGTTCTGGAGACTCATTCACCCCAGCGTGGTATGGGTTCTCAGAATCACGACGAAAGCATCTAGCTTAGCCTGGGCTGAGCTGGGCTGGACCAGAAAGACTTCCCTGAGAAGGGATCAACAGGGGCTGACAGAGGCATCTATCAGACACAGTCCTTCAGGTAGCTGGATGTAAGGGAGGGGTCAGTGCAGGGAAAACCATGAAAGTGAGCAACAGTTAGGGTCCTGGGGAAAGGGGCTCATAAATACTTGCCTCAGGTAGAGCCAAGCCTGTAAATAAGAATCATGCCAGGTAGCCACAGGAGGGTCTTAATCCAGGGATTGCCCTCTCAAATTCAGCAGGTTGGTGGCCAGGCTGGCAGCCAGAGATCTCCCATCTGGCTGGCAAGTGTGTTTAAGCCTGCCAAAGCCAAAACGAGTTTCTTGCTTGTGCCTAACATATCATAGTCGTTGAATGGTTGGGTTGAAGAGGGTAATTCCAAGCACACCAAGTTCTGTTGGTTCTACTTTCTTTACACTTGCTGAGCATTCCTGGATCTGTTATTCTTAAAACGGCATCCAAGAAGGCAGAGGCAGGCAGATCTCTGTGTGTTTGAGGCCAGCCTGGTCTATAAAGTGAGTCTAAGACAGCCACGGCTGCACAGAGAAACCCTGTCTCAAGAAACAAAACAAAATAAAACAAAAAGGCATCCAAAGCCAGGGATGGTGGCTCACACCTTTGAGGAACTCAGGAAGATCTCTGAGTTCAAGGCCACCTTGGCCTACAAAGCGAGTTACAGGACAGCCACAGAAAAACCCAGTCTTCAAAACAAACAAACTAAAACAAGGCATCCAAAGAGAGTGCGTGTCTTCAGGAGGGACATGGCTACCTAAGGGTGGAGAAGAGGCGGGCAAGTGGCTGAGCCAGTGTAGCTACACTGCAGTCAGCTATAAACATGCAGGAAGGCTGCTTGAAGAGGTGACAGTTAGCTGCTGCCCTTGAGGATGAATCAGACTTGTGCCCAGAGAGGCAGAAGAGAGGATTTCAGGAAGACGTACAATTTGTGCAAGAGTGTGGAGATGTTTGAAGGCAAAGGTTCTGCCTTTGTGGGAACAGCGAGTGCTCTGGTTTGTTTTGCAATCTGAGGGAGTGTGAAAGGGGCAGGTAGGAGCAATAGGATTGCAAAAGATCGGAAGATAGGACCAGGCATCAGGAGGGCACAGGCTGTACTCCCAACCCCACCCCAACACACATACACACACCCCAGATGGTTTCTCTCTGTAGTCCTAGCTGTCCTGGAACTCACTTGTGGACTAGGCTGGTCTCAAATTCAGAGATCCTCCTGCCTCTGCCTCCTGCGAGCTGGGGTTAAAGGAGTATGCCACCATTGCTAGTGCTAGGCTCTTGCTTCCTCCTGCTTAGCTGTCATCTTTCAGCTTGAAAACAAAACCTGATGTTTCTGCTGGGTGGTGGTGGTGCACGCCTTTAATCCCAGCAGAGGTAGGCAGATCTCTGAGTTCAAGGTCAGCCTGGTCTGCAGAGGGAGTTCCAGGATAGCCAGGGCTACTCAGAGAAACCCTATCTCAAAAACACCAAACAATAACCCACCCCCCAAAAAACTCAAACAAAAGTGATGGTTCTTCCATGTCTATGCTGTATACATGAGGATACTTCTTTGCTTCTGCTTTTTTCAGCCTTGTCCCTGTGCACATTTCTGTGTGGTCTTCACACCGAGGAGAAATATATTGGAAGATATATTGATTAGGCACATGGAACTTCGATGCTCAAATGCCTGGATTCAAATTCACACCCCCCACACACACCCCTTTCTTTTGACAGGGTTTCTCTGTGTAACCCTGACTGTCCTGGAGCTCACTATGTATACTAGGCTGGCCTTGAACTCACAGCATCTTTCTGCCTCAGCCTCCTGAGTGCTGGAATTGAAAGTCTTGAGTCACTACACCTGGCTGAAGAGGTGGTATTTTGTTTATTTGTTTGTTTCTTTTCTTCTTCAGTCCTAAAGATTCCAGTCTTGTTATTTGTCTTGTGTTTAAGACAGGGTCTCTTTATGTAGCCTTAGCAGTCCTTGAACTTGATGTATAGACCAGGTTAGCCTTGAACTCACAGAGACTCCCCAGTCTCTGCCTCCTGAGTGCTGGGATTAAAGGCCTGGCCCACTACACTGTGGGGTTTTTTTTTTTGTTGTTGTTGTTTTTGTTTGTTTGTTTGTTTTTTGAGACATGGTCTCATTGTGACCTTGGTTCGCCTTGAGCTTGCTATGTAATTGAGGCTGACATTTTACTTTCTTCCTGCCTCCACCTCCCAAGTGCTAGGCTTATAGCTGTGTATCACCATGGCCAGCTCTGGATTCAAATTATTTTATTATTATTTTTTAACTCTGCGTATGTGCATATGAGTGCAGTGACCGAAGTGGCCAGAGACATCAGAGCTCTTAGAGCTGAGTTACTTACTCATGGGTGCTGCGGGGCTCAGAGGCTAAGAGCACTGTCTGCTCTTCCAGAGGTCCTGAGTTCAGTTCCCAGTAACCACATGGTGGCTCACAACCATCCATAAAGAGATCTGGTGCTCTCTTCTGGTGTGCAGGTGTACATGCAGACAAAACATTGTATACATAATAAATAAACGTAAAAACAAACAAACAAAAATCAAAAAACAAGTGGGTGTTAGGAACTGAATTCAGGTCTTCCAAGAGGATATTCAAGAGGCCGACTGAACTGTCTCTTCAGCCCTGAATTCAAATTCTTTTGGGGGGGAGGGGGATAGGGGCATTCATTTGAGACAGTTTCTTCTCTGTGTCACAGCCCTGCTGTCCTGGATTCATTCTGTAGACCAGGGTGGCTTTGAACTCACAGAGATCCTCCTACCTCTGCCTCCTGAATGCTGGGATTAAAGGCTGGGATTCAAATTCTTAAATGGTAGCACTTTTCAGTAATTATGTGTCTTTAGACCTCAGTCACTGTATCTTTAGACAACCTCAGTCCACATGCTTGTATAAGCTATCCCATTCACCCACAATTCTCTCTTTTGCTCCTCGTGGTTCAAGTCTGATGCATCCTTCAGGGATGGATCAACTATCAACTTAATTTCCACTCCCTCAGCTTCTTTATCTGTAAAATAGGAGTAGATAACACACAGTTCTTGGGATTGTGAGGATTAAACCTGGGCCACACTTGGAACAATGCCTAGTGCACAGAGAAAATTGTTTTAGTGTTGGTCATCATGGATCCTATAATCTGTGTTTCCACATATGCTTTTGTTCGTCTCTGTTAGGGGGATATATGCTTCATACAACGCATGATGCAGACATTGCCTTCCCATACTGTGCATTTAAAGTATATTTTATTTTGAAATAGCTTTGGATTTACAAAAGAAGTATAAAGAAAGCTAAAGAAATGTCGCCACGGTTAAGTGTATTTGATGCTTTTCCAGAGAACCTGAATTTGATTTCTAGAGCCCACATCATATGGTTCACAAACACCTCCAATTCCAAGAGAGCAGATATACTTTTCTGCATTTACAAATGCCACAAACACATGTGCACACACATACACAAGCATAATTTAAAAAAAAAATCTTTAAAAACAACAATAAAAGATTGTAGTTTTAATTTATCCTTCACTTTCCTAAATGTTAATGGCTTATATATGAACCATGTAGCAAAACTAAGAAATTAGCATTACTACGTCACTATTAAATGAACTACAGAATTTATTTGGATTTTCCCCGGTTCCTCACTGATGTTCATTTTTAATTCTAAGATCCAAACCAGGACAGCACATGGCATTTGATGCAAGTGACTTCGTAATGCAAATGGTCAGCTCCGTGCATGGGAACCCTTCCCTGGCCTGCCGGACTGAGGCCATTGTCCAGGCTTGAGGTTTGTGATTGGATCCTGCCTCCTCCAAAGGCCTGACATTCCTCTGTCTTAGGGATTTGAGTAGGAGACACTGTGCTTTCCTGAGGTGCTGGCCATCAAGTTTATTTCCCGTGCAACTCTCTCCCACTCTTTTTTGGTCAGCTACCTCTTCTTTTGGCTTCAGAATACTTATGTCAAGTCTTCATGGTAGACGGGGCTTGTCTTCTGTGTCATCCCACTGCTCTCTTTGCATTCCCGTAGCCTTATTGGTGACTACTTACTTTGCTTGACCTGCTCTTGGACAGAGAACATATCTGTTTTGTTCTCTTTTATATCCCTAGTAGCTAGAATACATCTCATACCCACTAAGCACTAGATGGAACTGTCTTTTTGCTTGCATCCTGTGTCTCCTTCTGCCAATCACATGCCCTCTCTGGCTCTCCTTTTCCTCATCTGCAGACTGAGGAGGCTGATGTGCCCACTAGCTTTCAAATTGTATTTTAAGAGTCCTACAATGTCTTTGGGTCCCAGATCCCTGCTTTAATACGAGCCATATTTAAAGAGCATGTTGTTTTTTTTTTTTTTTATACACTGTAAACACTAGCTTTCCTGAAAAGTATTTCCGTTAATGGAGTTTGAAGATTTGGTTGTTCAAAAAAGTTTGAGACTCCTAATCATTATTGCATTATATGTTATGTTTGCACAAAGGTGCATGATTTCACAATTCCATGATGGTTGGTTTAAATCTTTTCTTTCTTTCTTTTCTTTTTTTTTTTTTTTTTTTTTTTTCCAATAGTGAGCCATTGAAGATTTCTGAACAGAGAAGTGCTTATTGGGAACTGGGCTTTCAGGAGATGAATCTGGCAACTATGTGGGTAGGACAGATAGATGATGATTGGTCAGTGAAGGAGGAGGGGAGCAGAGAGGATGGGTTGTCATGGAAGCCAGTAAGAAGAGGAGGGGATTTAGCTGAAGAAGAGGAAGGAGAGAGAGGGGCAGGGTGGGGGTGGGGTGGGGGAAGGCCACCACCAATAGTGATTCTGCAGGTGCAAGGGATCAGACGGCTCTTGAAAACAGTGCCTGAAATTCCAGGGACCTTTGAAAGAATGGTGTTGACCTCCAAGTCAGAGCAAAACCCAGATCCTAGTGGGGTGGGGGGTTGGGTGGGGTGAGGAGGGGATGGGGGTCAGGGAAAGACTGAGGGGGAGTAGTAAGTGTCCTGCTTTTTAGAAATTTGATGGGAGGAGTAAGCAAGATGATTAGAAGAAGCTGAGAGAGTTAGTCAGACAGGCCAAGGGGCTTAGTGTCTCCTTTTGGGTGGGAAATAAAAAACTACCAAGCATCTTAGCATCACAGGGGGAAGAGCTGGTGGACAGTGGGGGCTGGGAGCAGGTAGTGGAAGAAGTGAAAGTGAAAATCCTTTATGGAGGGAGCCCTGGAAGGAGGTGGGGGTGGGGGAAAGGTGGAGCCAAGGGTTATAAAGAGATGAGGCCCATATTTCTGAGACTGAAGGAGGAAGTAAAGAGGGCAGAGGGGAAGAGAATTTTGGAGACAGAACACTGGAAGGATGAAGAATAGGGTCACTGCAGGGAGGTGAGGGCTGGAGTTACCTGCCAGGAGAGGTTGGAAGACAGCTTCAGATTTCACAAGTGGGAAGGCTGGAGAGTAGAAGGGAGGTGGGATTAGCAGTCTCCCAGCACCACGGAGGAAAGGAGTTCACGTGATGGGCGTGCCTTTCCAGGGGAGTTGGGACCCAAGGCGTCTGTTTAAGCAAAGTCAGATCCAATTTAATCTGGCAAGGACTACTGAGAGATCCTAGCTTGGGGGGGGGGGAAGGAAATGAACTCCGGGTTTTCCCTCTGAGGCTGCAGTCCATTCATCAGGAATGCTCCTCGAGGAATTTTGTTTTGGCTTGGACACCAGTGGGTCCTACTTCCCTTTCTGGCTCTGGGACCTGACATGACACGGTGTAAGAACAGGCAGCTGGTCTTTCTTTTCTTGTCTAGTCCAGAGATATGGGGTGGAAAAGGTGGCAACTGAGCTGCTGGAGAGTGGCTCTGAGGAAGGAGCCCTCCTAGGAAATTCTCCCTGAGGCACTCACTTAGCTTCCACAGGCCCTTTCAGACAGGCAGCTGTTGGGCTTGGAAAAGGCCCAAAGTCAACACAATAATGACTTCCCCTCCCAGCCATCTCCCAGACCCCTCTGTGTCATTCAGTAATTAGCTAATAAAGCTTACTTTGATGTAGGAAGAACCTTATGAAATCCTCAAGTTTCCCCTAAACCCTGAAACCTATTGGCAGGAGAAGATAGATCAGAAGAGCTATCTTAAATAAAAAGTTATCTCTTCCAGGGTCACCAGCCCTCAAGATGAGGTCAGTTGAGGCTGAGGTGTGAAGGGAGGAAGATGAGTGTTGGAGAAGAAGAGGATCACAAGCAGGATCAGAAGAAGGGATCCCATGGAGAAAGCATGGCCAGAGCTCTAGAATCCCAGAGATGCCCCACCTCCCCTTCCCTTCCCTGACAGGCCAGCATCACCCTAGGCTGTGCTCCTGGGGGGAGCTAGAAACCACAGCCCCTAATTACTGTTATCATCGCCATGGTAGCTATGGTGATTATGATGCTACTTTCTGTATCCCACAGTGCTTAGCAGCAGTTAATTATTGTTATTCCTAGAGAGATCACTGTAGAGCTTCCCCATTGCTATGGCTGCCATTGCTCTTGGGACCGACCAGCTAAATGCAACTGCACCCCACCCCCCACCCGGCACCTGAGATCAAGTGGAAACTGAACAAGATGGTTAACTGAAGGGCGGCCCCAAGAGATGTTCCGGGGACTTTAATGGCTGGTGAACGGAAGTCCAAGTTCTGGGGATTGTTGTTGTTTGTTGTTTTTGAGACAAGTTCATATAAGCTTCAAATTTACTTTGCAGCCAAGGGTTACTTTAAGCCTCTGCTCCTACTGTCTCTAACCCACAAATGCTGAGATTACGGGTGTGTGTCACTGTGCCTGGTCTCTGTGCTGCTAGGGATTGATCCCAGGGATTCATGAGCACTAGACAAGCCCTCTACCAACTGAGCCACATCCTGTCCCATCCTGAATCATGCAATTCTCCAGAAAGAATGAAGTCTGGAAGAAAGTCAGTGCACTTTTGGCTTCTGGCCGAGAGGTCCTCCTAGCATTCCTGCCACTCTGAATCCTAGGGAATTCTGCATGTGACCGGAAGTGATGTACCTGCCTTGGGTGGGGCTTCTTAAATTCTGCAGTGGTGCGGAGAAGAGGGTTATGACAGGCTCTGCATAGACCAGTGAGCTTAGGTCATGAGGGCAGGAAGGACTGGACAGAGCTTCAGTGGCAGGGAGTGAGGGACAAAAGATTTTGAGAAGAGGACATTTCATCTCCCTTTCATCTAGGGGTCAAGGAAATTATAAGGTGGTGTCCTTTCAGTTTGGGGGCAGGCTTTTCAAGAGCAGTATAAAGTTAAGCAACAGAACTCTTAAGTAGAGAAGAGTGTCCAGCTCAGATCCTGTCCAGCAGAGAGGGGCACAGTGTGGACACTTGTCCTGGGCCTGCTGAGCTGAGGCTGGCCCAAGAATTAGGCCTTTCAGACTTCTTGGCCTCAATCTTTCCCAGGAAGGATAGAAGAAAGCTGTATTCCTCTGCCTGGTTGCCCACACACCTGCGCAAGGACAGTGTCTTTGTGGCAAGCTGGCTCTGATGAAGGAGGAGTCTTTTGCAGAGCTGCTGCCCTGTGTCCAGGCTTCCTGTCATCTGACTTAATGAGAGAGAGAGAAAGAGAGATTAGTGAGCCAGAGACTACTCTGGCAAGAAGAGAATCCATATCAGATTTTTGTGGTGTGAAAAAGGAACAACCTAGCAAGGTTCATACACTGCACTGGAGTTCTCAGAAGCTGGCAGCTATAAGGGAGGCAATGTGGAGAAAGGAAAATAATTTGTGGGTGGGGATTTCCTATTTTAATTTTATTTAAATTTTTAGTTTAATATCATTATGGAGTTACTTTAATAATAATTTTAATTTTTCTGTATCATGCAAAGCGCTTCTCCTGCAGAAATGAGCTTTAAATTATATTTGATTTAGGTTAATATCTGTGCCCTGCACTCCTTGAGCACGTGCCTCTGAGAAGAGGTGCTCCAGGGAGGTGGCAAGTGGCATGGGGTGACAGCCAAAGGGTAGACACAGCCCATGCAGGTAACTGAGTTTTAAAGGGACAGGCCATGAGGGTGTGATATGAAGTCAAGAGAACTGGGATAGGGTCCCGGAGCAGCCATTTGCTAACTGTGAAGCCTGGGACAGAAGAGTGACCGCCTGCATTGGTTTGCCTGGGACTGGGGGAATCCCAGGGCATGAGGCTTCCCTTTGTTAAAACTGGGAAGGTTTTAGGTCATGGACAAACTCTAGACAGGCCATTCACCTCTTAGTGAGCTACTGGATGACTCAGGACCTGCACCTCTGAGATGGTGTGTTGCCTTTGAGAATTTTTGTAAGTGCACTGCAAACTTCATTTTTTCTTACTTGTTGGGGATGGTGGTCAGTACCGGGGTGTGGGTGGATTTAGGGGAGGAAATGGGGAAGAATGCTTCTCTCTGGGCTCAAAACCCCGTAGCTCAAAAGCTTGTTTGGATTAACACTGCAATTTATATGTGGAGGGTTTCTATTTACGGGGACCAAGGGGCTAGCTCAGTGGTAGAGACTCGCCTAGCATGTGAGAGGCCCCAGGTTTAATTCCTAGAATCCAGAAAAGGAAGAGTTACAGCCCATCTACGACCGGGCGCTATGCCCCTTCTTCTTCCTGGGAGCAAAGTCTAATGGGGTAGGCAGGGCTCAATGAGGAAGTGGGATCGTAGGGAAATTAGGGATCTCTGTGAATGTCATGTGTGCAGGGACTTGTTGCTAGTCCGGGAGATTGGCAAAGGCTGGGAAGTGTCCTGCCTAGGTGAGCCAAACCCTCCGAGGCTGAGTCAGGCATGTGAAACTGGGAGGCAAAGCAGGTTGAGGAAAGGCAGGAAGCCCACAGGCTGGGTGTGTGGTTGGGGGTAGGATAGGGGGCTGCAAGAGGTTTTTGGGGCCCGAGCAAGAGGAGAGCGTGAGGGGGCTTGCTGAGGAGATTCCTGCCTCACTGTGGGGGATTTCTGCACTGCCTTCCAAAGTCTAGAGTGAATTCCGGGGCAGCCAGGAGCTGTGGTAAGGCTGTCCACTCAGCAGCCCCTCACCCCACTGCTGCTCAGACATTGCTTTTGTCCTGTCCTCACCAGGTCCTTTGAACATGGTGTCGCTGGCTCTGTCTGTCTTGTTCTGAAGGCCTTGGAGTGTTACCCCGCTGCCCTCCCCTGTAGCCCCTAACCTGGTGCATCAGCCTAAGCCTTCCCCTGGCAGGAGTCCCGCCACCTTCACAGGCAGTGACACCCGAATGCTGAGTTACCCCTCCCAAACTCGCTGCTGTCACCACACTGTGTCTGTGTGGGCTGGATGGCTCACAGCGATAGTGTTCAGAGCCTGCCAGGGGACCGCTCAGACCAGGCAGCTGAGAGACAAGGAACAATTTTACTAATCAGCCCAGGGGTGGGGAGGTAGGTGTGCATCAGCCTGTGTGTGCATTCACACACACACACACACACACACACACACACACACGCACGCAAGCGCACACACAGTTAGTCTGCCTGACATGTATGCTTACATGTGCACTGAAACACAGGCCCTCCCTGCTACTTGGGTGAAACGAGTAGATGTTAAATTACATTAGGTTCACTTGTGACACTCTTCTTCCAACGCTGACGTACCTGTGTTGAAAACACTATTAGGCAGTCTCGGTAGACGCTTGTATAATATGTTGGCCTGTGGGCCTTCTCGTGTCCTTAAAGACAAGTCAGAGAGGTTGAAAGGTGCATCCACATCAATGCCTGGCATGTAGGAGTTTTGTATTTTACTACAGTGCTATTATCTACAATTATGTGGAGACACTTCAGTGTGCGTGCACATACTCGCACACGCATGTGTATTGCCTCATCTGTTGCCTTTGGAAGCAGGTGCAAATGAGAGAACTCCACCCTTCCCCAGAACAGGTGGGTGCTCACCCTCCCCCTCATCACTGCCTCTCCTGGTGGCATCTACACAGAAGCGCATCAACAATGATAGTCATAACAAAGTCAGGTTTGGTGACTGCTTTATCTACTTCCAAGGCCTTTTAGGCCTGGAACCTCACTGGAGTCTCATAGCCAATCTTGGGGTAAATGGGAGGAGCAGGATTTATTGTGACACATTTGCAGAATAAGAACCAGGGGGGTGAAGTTCCCCATCTGGGAGGCAGACAGCTGTCAGAGGATGAGCTTTTTTTGGTAGTGAGCTTCCTATGTTCCTTAGATGCCAGTTTGATGACTTCCATCCCTCATTAGGAAAAGCGGTGACCAGGGCAGCGCCTGCTGGAGTCTTGATTCCTGGTCAAAACATTTCCTGGAGTCAACCCAGGCCAGCAGAGAAGTGGGAATTGGAGGCTGATAAAGGGAAACCGCCATCATTAGAAATCCCATAAAGTCTCATTTACAATCCCTGTCAGATGAAAGGAGCAATTGAGGGAAAAGCAAATACCGATTTTCCTTAGGGCACCCAGCCTCACACAGCTGATCCCAGAGGCTCCAGAAGGGCTTGTGTGTGTGTGTGTGTGTGTGTGTGTGTGTGTGTGTCCTCCCTAGGCTCTCCCTAGCTCTCCATTCTTCCTTGTCCTTCTGTCCAGGCCATTTGTGAGTCCCCAGGCTCTGGTTCAGGGCAAGAGAGGAGGAAAGGACAAGAGAGGAGCAAAGGACAAAGTAAGTGCCACACTTACTTTGGCTAAAATGAAGCACAGATTGTAAGCCCCCAAACACCCACTTGTCATGTTCTCTGAGGCTCTTAGACCCATCAAGAGGCTATGAGGGCAGCTCCCTTTCAAAGTAGATACCAGTAGGGAGGCTGGCCTGATGAGGGGGCAGGGAGAGTGACTGTCACTACTGCCGGTTCACTCTTCTTGGTCATCACTATGGACCTCGGTTTCTGCAAAATGGCGCCTTGAGGGCGGGGCGCAATGAGGTGGGTAGAGCCTGGAAAGGTGCCTGGCACAGAGGGCTGAACCCTGCCCTCTGTGTTGCCAGCTTCCTGGTGGATGCCTCCACTGACAAGGCTGGGCGGTGTCCGGGTGAGAAGCATATCAACCAGCCTCCTGGGTGTGCCTGATGGGGTTGGGAAGGAGGGAGGAAGGAGGGCCGGGGAGGAGACATCTGTTTGACACTCTTGTCGGCATCCGTTACCTGGTGTGTATTTTCCCAGGAGCTGATTACATTACAGCATGTGTTGATAAACATTTGGAGTCGGAGCAGAGGGAACTGAGCGGAATGTTAAGCGTGGTCAGGAGCACGGAGAAAGGGCTGACTTAGAGCTATGGGAGCTGGTGAGCACCCTATCTAGAGGCTTCTCAGCCTGGCTGGCCCTGATCTGATTTCTCGCCTCCTCCGATGTTCAGGCTCTCAGGAGCAAGCCATAACGTCTTGGGCCAGAATCAGACAGGACCTATAGCAGAAGAGGTGTGGGACTCAGCCTGTCATGGATCCAATTCCTCACTCTGCCATGGATTGGTCTAGTGGTATTCTGGGTCAGTCCCCCAAACCTCCCTGAGCCTCAGACTTCTCCTCTGTTGTGGTCTTAACACCCATTCCACAGTGGGGTGAGGGTTAAAGGAGAAATTACCCACCGTGCCTTGGTGGAGTCAGGATCTGCATTTTTTGGTCCAGTTTACCGAGGAAGACACCCCCTTCAGGCTAGACGGTGTTCTGGATGTCAGACAACCTTTCTCATCTCAGCCTTGACCCAAGAGGGGAATAGCTGGTGTTCTTCCTGATACTCTGCTCCTTCCAACCATGGCTGGGACTGCAGCCTAGGCTGAACATGGAGGGCATTGTCCCCGGAGATGAGTGCTAAGAGCTTTCTCCGCCAGCACTTGAGCTCCAGGGCACAGACTGTCTGCCGGGTCACAGAGCTTTGGCTTCGCTCAGGGCAGATGGGACAGGATAACCCATCGGAGTTTAGGAATGTCTCGTTCCTCTCTGGGTCTGAGACACAACCTTGGGTGGCCATTTTCTTTGTGCGGCTCTTGTCTCTGAGGTTGTGACCTTCTTAAGGACCAAGGTTTTTCGATCTTCGGGGAAGTGTAACTGACTCTCTCTCCAACTTAAGGGACATGTGCAAACAGTAACGAACGAGTGACTTGGTGAATCTGGCCTCCTATGTCCCTCTCATCCTTCCGTGGCCACCATTTCCAGGTGCTCCAAACACCTCTGCAAGCGGCTGTGCCTGCCCCAAGTGGGCTGAGCACAGTGGGGCTAGCGCCACCTAGCGGATATGGGGCACGGGAACGCCACGTCCGGGTCTTTCGCAGTGTATGGGACTGCCCACCACTAAAGTCACAGAGCAGCGCCGGGGAGACTTTGGCCACTGCCCGTGCTGGTCTCGTGTTCTTTGCCCCTAGAGAGTGCACAGACGTTCCCAGAACTCTTCCAAGCTGCGGGGGGCACCTTAAAGGCAGCAGGCTCGGGTCCCGCGCCCGGGTGTCCCAGAGGCAGCCTGAACCCCTCCCCCAATACTGCACGTCCTAGCTCTGCTCTTCTCTGCCACAATGAGGCCATTGATTGGCAAGAGTAGCCGAGGCTGTGGTAGGGAAGCTGAGGGAACAGGAACGCGTGCATGCGGGAGTACACACACACACACACACACACACACACACACACACACACACACACAC